>NC_135497.1:472988965-473338965 GCF_052857255.1 Amblyomma americanum
AAGACATACGGTATCCGCTATGCATACTTTCAGGTTCTGCACAATGGCATGCAGCTGGTTAGAACAGCCACGCATTTTTTTTTAGCATAGCTGCGTCAAACCTTCACTCTGAGAACGCTTTGTGGTTCGTCACGCGTAACATTGGTGCACTCTTCTGAAGCAAGGCAGTCGGAATCGAGACGGACTCCCTAGGCACCATTATATCACGTTCAAACACGCACGGACCGTTTCCAGTAATGGCAGTGTTATTACGTGCAAGCCCCCGGGTGCGTTTTTAACTGCATAAAATTTCGGGCTGATATCTTTGTATTTAAAACAGCGTTTTAAACACCATTTCTCGAATCCCCACATGCATTTCCCCAGATGAAGCACAAGCCATGAAATAACATGGAATCAACTTTAACGCAGCAGCACCTCTCCCAACTTCGGCACACGCAACCAGCTTCCAGGCGCCCTCTGCAATATGCTGGGCGATAACTAATTTCACATAAAAATATATCGAAAACCTTTTTCAGCAACGATGAGCCAGACCGTCACGTAGTACTATTTTAAATGATATATTTCAGTGTACTTAAAAATGATGAGCACTTTTCTACACGTATTTTTATTACGCAGCAATATAGTATAATGTCTGAAAATGGCAATATTTAGGCCAATTCCCTGGCGCTGCTATCTTTATTGGCCGGAGCACGCTGTGAACATCGTAGGTTAATGGTGCAAAGCTGAAGCTGTTAATAGCGCAGATTGGTAGTTTTCTCCTGGTGGAGAGTTAAAAGCCAGTTCCGACCGTGGCTTTGTAGCGCCAGTAAATTCCGGAAGTATACCTTGGACATCGTTTCGTCGAATCACATATATATCATAGAATTTGGATATCGAACCGAACTTCATTTACTGAAACGATCGCAACTACACCAAAAAAATCTATTTGCTACTTTTGTCACAAAACAGAACGGTGGCAGATAGCTTAAGCCGTGTTAGATTATTCAAGCATATGGCAGGCTAATATGCGAAATAAACTGAAGAACTAACTTAAGTTAGACTCGAGCTAGTTAGAAAGGACATAGAAGCTAGCTAGCTTCCACGCAGTTTCACTCGCCTACGTGATCAGTGCTATAAGAGTTGCGTTATTTGCTTTAGAACCTCGGGCCCCCTATGGCTCTGCAATTCAACTGCAGTTGTTGTAATTGCGTTTTACCTGTGTTTCTCGTTTTCTGGTCCATGTTCCTTTTGTAGATGTTCAGTCGGGGACAAAAGTCTGGAGACCACATGTTCCTCAAACGAAGCCAATAGCTCTGCTATTAGCCGGCGGCTGGAGACCACACTTGTGGAGGTGAATGTCAAAATTTTGTTCTTTCATCTCCACAATTAGGTGCGGTCTCCAGCCGGTGGCTAATAATAGAAATATCGGTTTCGTTTCAGAAACACATGGTCTCCAGACTTTGGTCCCCGACTGTATGTTCTGTACATAAGTGTTTCGAGGGTGGGGGGGGGGGGGGGGGAGGAGGGAGTATGCTTGCGTTTTGCAGTAATAAAATTGTCGCTGAAATTTTCTTTCACTGTAATTGCTCATATGACATCAAGCCGCTGCTTTTCTAGAAGTAGTACCAAGCCACCAGCATCGCTCAATTGTTCAAAAACAACAAAAGCAGTTCACCGTTGCACAGGGGCAGTTTGAAGAAAAGAAAGGTAGGAGACGGAGGAAGAGTGATAAATTAATATAGGAGGGAATCCCATCGCAGCAGCAAAGCGCATGGACCGAAATGGTCCGCTTTCCACACCGAAATGAAGAAAATGAAGGAGACTGCGGTTTTCAGAAGAAAACGGAAATACAAAATGAGCGCTAGAAGCTCTAGGAACCAGTTATGGGAGCCCTCCTGTTCGTGATTATTTTGTTGTGCTGATTAAAAAAAAATCACTTTGGGCTATTTTCGTGATTCATGTCATTTTCACATTTGGCTACATTTCGGGTACTTTTTCTCTCCCTTTGGCGTTCAGTGCTAGGACCCATTTGACATGCTTGAGGCGCATCCACATGCTTAGCCGCGTGCGCCTCGGTCTGAACATTCTCTCGGGACTATGCCTCCGCCTGTGTCGCAAAACAAACACGGACTTCCTATTCTTGTCCTGTGGGTGTTGCGCAACGGAAGTGCAACCTTTTCTTTCGGAGGCAGCCGCCGCGGTGGCTGAGTGGTTATGGCGCTCGGCTACCGGCCCGAAAGACGCGGGTTCAATCCCGGCCACGACGGTCGAATTTGGATGGAGGCGAAATTCTAGAGGCACGTGTGCTGTGCGATGTCAGTGCACGTAAAAGAACCCCAGGTGGTCGAAATTTCCGGAGCCCTTCACTACGGCATCCCTCAAAGCCTGAGTCGCTTTGGGACGTTAAATACCCCACAAAAACAATTTTCTTTCGGAGCAACCTCGGTGCCAGTATTTCGGTTTGAAGGGGGCTTGCAAGCAATTGTTTTTTTTTCTTTTTCAGGCACACACACAGCACACGCACGCTGACCCTTAACACCCCCCCCCCCCCCAAAAAAAAAAAACAAGACCGGAGCTGCTTGAGTCTCTACGAAACACGTAAGCATGGTTAAGTCAGCCACGTGGTTTGAGTAAAGCTGCGTTTACCTGAAAAATACAATTCAGCCGAAACATATGAAGAAAACAAGTCGTGATTGGTTTATACGACCCCCGTTGATATGGACGACTCGAATTAGGGACAATTTAAAAAATCTAGCCGTCGTGGCAAAATAATGTCGACATCTGACGCGAAGGCAGCCAAGGGCCTGTGCTCAGTTGCTGGCGGAATTTACTAAATCACACACACAAAATAAGTAGGTATATTTGGCGCCGTTCCTTTCTACCCCAGTGCAAAGACTGCTGGGAGGGAGCGCCGACGTGCCGACATGGCCTTGAAAACAACCCGGCATGCCGGCCCGAAACGCGTTTCCTTCTCTCTTTTTCTTTCGCCACGTGCGCGCGGACAGCTGCGGGCACTGCTAGAAAAAAAAGGAAGAAAATAAAAATTTTGCTCGTCACGAGACCGCAGAAGTTGGATTTTGGCGGCATTGGAAGCCGAAGCCGAAGCCGAAGGCAATCTTTGCCGGCGGCATGGCCTGCATGGCCGCGGTAGCCGCGGTACGTTAGGATGTTGGGCACAATTCGGCGTTTGCACGGACGTTTGTCTGCTGCCTGTAGCTGCTTCGAGTGCTATCGTGTCTTTTTCCACTGTTCCCTCTGTGGCGAACGTGTTCAGTTCAGGATGCTTCCTACGAAGACGGATTTGGGTTGGAACGACTCGGCGTGTGCGACTTCGTGAGGCCACCAGCGAGGGCGGATCGAGCACGCGAGAAGAGTGGAGAGTTGCTTCCATCTTGACTGCGTCGATACATGTAAGTCATCAAGCAGTGCATGCACAAGCGTAGGAAGTTGGGCTTGTTGACATGAGTTCCTCTTGAAAACAGCGCTTAAGATGGACAACACGAGCGCCTCCGTCTTTCTCGTCCCGTTCAGCAAGGCGGAAATTTGGGCGAGTTGGTAAGTATTCATCATTTTAGCTCACAGCGCAACAAGAACGGGTCACGGGGCTAAAGAAAAACCCAAATATGCGCTGACTATCAACAGTATTTTTTTATTGAACGAAATGCGTATAATGCCGCCGCGGTGGCTGAGGGGTTATGTCACTCGGCCGCTGGCCCGAAAGAGGCGGGTTCGATCCCGGCCGCGGCGGCAGAATTTTGGTGGAGGCGAAATTCTAGAGGCCCGTGTACTGTGCGATGCGAGTGCACGTTAAAGGACCCCAGGTGGTCGAAATTCCCGGGGGCTTTCACTACGGCGTCTCATAGCTTGAGTCGCTTTAGGACGTTAAACCCCCGTAAACCAAACCATGAAATGCGTATATATACAGACTATGAAAGACTTATCAAGACAACAAAAGTTATCTGGAAGGCACGTGGGAGGTCAGATAACTCAATTCCCTCTCGGATAATGTATATATGTACGCCTTTTGTTCTTCAATAAAAAACCAGTGAATAGTCAGCGCTTGTTTGTGTTTGTCTTTCGTCTCGTGCCCCGTTCTTGTTGCGCTGCGAGCAAAAATGAATATTTCTCATCCCGTCTTACCCGCAGTTATCAAGACGAAGCTGGGTGATTCCACGCAAGATCAATCTGCCTAAATATTTCATATTTTAAGTTTTCTTGATTCAGTAGGCCAACAGTGAATTTCGTTTTGTGAAAGTGCTAATATTTCAGAAGAAAAAAATTATAAACGACGCCGTGGCAGAGGCAGCGTTTTCAAGCACAGCTCATTTTCGCAATATTGTTATGACTTAAGAATCTAGATGTGAAAGCTATGGTGGATATATTTCTTGTGCTAAATTTACAGGTGAGAAATAATATGTCAGGCTTATTTCCGCATTTTTGAGGAAGTTGTTTGCTGGAAAATATTTCGAAAATGAGACGTCTCAAAACGAGACTATTTTCAGGAATTTTTTTCGCACAAATATTAAGCACGTTTCCTTCAAATTTGTACAATAGATAAACATTGAGGTGCTAAAGCGGTGTACTGGCTTTCATTGTTATATAATATAGGAAAGTGCAAGAAATATTGCCCTAAATTTTGCATTTCTGAACATAGTAGTGTTTTTCAAAAATGTTTTCAACAAAAAACTGCATCCCCAATTTTTCTTAAAACTCTGGAAATAAGTCTGGAAAAGGAGGTGAAAAAAAATTGTATGAAAGAACATGTTGCATTTTTTTGTTTCCAACAATGTTATCTTAGCTCAAACTTGCAATTTTTTAGCGTCAGCAGGAGCGCCCAAATAAGGGGACAGAAGCTGCAAACACGCCCTCCGCTGCTCTAAATTTTCTCCAGATCCCAACACTGAGACCTTTTCCATCAAGAGAGAGCATACCTAATACTTTTTGAGGACAGACACTGATCTGTGATATAAGAAGGATTCGGTAGTGCCGTTATGGCCGGGTGCAGGTAACAACTGGGAGTGCAGCTTATAGGAATGCATCTAAAGAAAAGTTTTGTATGCAATTATATTGCTGCACAGTGCACCTATGAAGCTGTGTGTGTCCCCAGGCCCTTTGTTTTGTCGTTTGACTGCGCGCATACTGCAGCTAATTTTCTTTTCTAATTCGAGTTAGATTTAAAAATACATTTGGGTTTCTTTTTTAGCCGCTGTTAATTTATTTGGATTGGCTATGCTGGTATATCCTAGATTGGTGATAGCTATGCTGTAGTAGGCATTCGTTCAACTTATGTACAATTTTCTTTAAACTTTTCCTTATCACAGAGCCTCCAAAATGCCTATAGTAAAAGCTATAGTACAGAATGTGGATTTGTAGAGCACCTCTGGCAAGCACATATTGGGATGTTTTTTTAAAAAAACATTGACTTTGAAATGATGCTGTTTACTTCCGCGTTCATTTCTACTGTTTAGTTGGCTTTTTTGTAATGAAAGACAACCTTATAGGGGCACTGTGCTGTCAGAAAATTACATTTAGATCTTTTTTTTACCTGCACTCAGCGATAGCAGTGCTACTGAATTCTGTTTATGTTACAGATCGGTGTCAATCCACAAAAAGTATTAGGTACGCTCTCTCTTGATGAAAAAGGTATGTCTTGGGATATGGGGAAAATTTAGAGCAGCGAAGAGCGTTTGCTGCTTCCGTCCCCCTCATTTAGGCGCTCTGGGTATGCTCAAGAACTACAATTTTGAGCGTGGATAACATTGTTGGAAACAAAATAATGCAACACGTACTTTCATACACTTTTTTTCCATCTAGAGGCTTGTTTCATGATTTTTAAGAAAAATTAGTGATGGGGTGTTTTTTCCTTTGATTTTTGAAAAACACTACTGTATTCAAAAATGCCAGATTTACGGCAATACTTCTTGCACTTCCCAATTTTATGTAATGATGAAAGCTGCTGTACTTTTTAGCACCTCAATGGTTATTAATTGAGCAAATATGAAATATACGAGTTATATACTTGTGGAGAAAAAAATGAAAATAACGTCGTTTGAGACTTGTGTCGTTTTCGAAATTTTTTCCAGCAAGCGGCAACTTCCTCAAAATAGCGAAAATAAGCCCACCTATTCCTTCTCACCTGCACATTTAGCACAAATATTTTACACATCATGCTTTCATATCTAGATAATTACTTCATGGCAAATTAGCGAAATTGAGCTCTGCGTGAAAATGCTGCCTCTGCCTTGATATCGTTTATAACTTTTTTCTCTCAAATATTAGCATTTTCAAAATGCAAAATTCACAGTTGGCCTACTGAATAATGTGCGCATAATAAGTAAAATAATTGAGAAAATTAAAAACGAAATATTTAGGCAGTTTGATCTCATGGCATCACCCAGCTGTCAGAAGCGATAAGATGTGCATCTAAAGTTATAAATATATGAACCTTACATTGCAGTCATTAAGCATCGACCGTACTCGTTGCCATAACCTGGAACCATAAAAGCGTGAGTACTGCCTCTCATGTTTATTTGGCATCATGTACGCTTGCAATCAGCCATGTTTTTTTGTGAAGTTAAAAGTTTGTTCTTTGTTTTGTACGGTTAGTTTTAATAGCGGAAACATTTTTCTTTTATTTGAACCTTATGGTTTATGCTTCATGGGGCTTGATGTTCCAAAGTGATCCGGGTTATGAGGGACACCGTAGAAGAAGGCTCTGGAAATTTTCGACCACCTCGGTTTCGACCACCTCGTGCACGGACATCACACAGTACACGCACACACCACTCCGCACTGAGTGCATATATATTTTTTAGAAGTCTGTAAAACTAAATTCTGAACACCCTGCATATTAAAATTTATGCCTGATGATGCACAGTGTCTTTCCAAATGTGGGGCATTAGGTAAATTTAGCACCTTTTGCTGCTAAAGCAGTGCTAGCACCACTCCTCCCCCCCGCGGATATTATTTGTTGTGTGTGATGCCTCAGCGTGTAGTAAAAGTATTCATTAGAGTAAAAGCTTCTAAGTAATCATCGAGGGTAAATTCAACTGCTTTCGCTTAATTGTCGATTCAAATGTCTGATTGTACCATAATATTTCACATGCAGTTCAATTTAAATGCAGTGCTCTACACGTGGTATGTCCAAGAAATCAGGGAAATAAAGAAAGGGCTGAATTCTGGTTTATTATAAGTGCACTAAGCAGTGTTTAACACTTGAAAAATTTAAGCAATGCATCTTCATGACTTTGGGTGCTAGCGTGGCTTATGCTTTTCGTAAAAATATACAAGCGCGCTATGGCATTAAATGCTGCAACCCCAGCTGCAACTTGCTCGCAGTTTTCTTGGCATCCAGGGTCTATCTTCTACTCTCTTTTAATGTGGCCCAGGATATGAAGTACACTGTTAGAACGCATTTACAACAGGCGAAAGCATTCATTAAAGACTATTGCCTATCTGTGCTCTGTGATGCCTAGTGGGCTCAGCTTCCGCGCTGTAGTATGAAAGAAGGCAGCAGCGCTTCTGGTGGCTTTCCAGAGCGTAACGGGCTGCCGGAAAGGTAGATGCGCCCTCCCGGTCGAGCCACTGTAATATATTCTAGTTCATTTTAATGATATCATTCTAAATGTTACAATAATGCCTGTGAAATAAAATGCTGCGGCTTCCTAGACGGTACTTTTGTGCAGTAAATTTATATGAGCAGGGCTGTTTGCATTGAATTGTTACATATTTATGGTGATAAAAAGATGGTATGCAAAGATGGTATACATCATCGTGTTCATATTTAATGCAGGTTGCCAGCTGCTGGTTTTGCTGCTTGCCATACAAGCAGTGCCACTGCCACCACTGGTCCAGGCCCTGCTCTTTTTTGTGCTTTGAAAAGCTGGGATTTCTTCAGTGAGTGCATCATTTGGAACTTTCTTACAGATCTCTGAACTTATTAGATGTCATTAACACATTCAACACTTTGCTTTTGGAATGAGCAATGTTTCGATGTTTGTATGTGAAGACTTCTGCTTGCCGATTTATTGTAGAAGGTGCCTTTGTGAAATGCTCATTGGACTACACAGCCCAGCAGTCCTTCTCTTTGGTCAGAGTGACTGAAAAACTATTGTTACTGTTGTTGCTATGTCGGCAGAATATGCATTAGAGCACAGGCTTGCATTGCCAGCTTGAAACAGCTAATGAAAAGTTTTTAGTAGCAGTACCAGTTACTTATATAATGTAATTTGTTTCGGTCCTGTAATGTACTCCCATAATACCGTGGTCTGATGGAGGATATGAACTCATAGCATTGTCCACTAATATTCTGCACATAGA
Organism: Amblyomma americanum; assembly: GCF_052857255.1. Classification (NCBI taxonomy): domain Eukaryota; kingdom Metazoa; phylum Arthropoda; class Arachnida; order Ixodida; family Ixodidae; genus Amblyomma; species Amblyomma americanum. Next base: position 472,997,264 of record NC_135497.1, read on the forward strand.
GACTAAAAACTGTTTGTGTTCTGTCATTCACAGTTTATGAATATTGGATCATTCTGCTTTTTATGCCTTTGTGATTTTGAAAATGTTCACTTAAGCATTAAAGGGACACTTACAATGGAGTGAAGTTTACGTGTATCAAGTCTATGTAATTCAAAACACAATGAGACCACTCTCACCAAAAGTGAAGCTTTTGTAAACTAGAGATGACCAAACAACAAAATACAAGTGTTACCATGGCCAGCCGGGTTAGCAACTGCGCGTGTCTACAGTTATTTTTGGCAGGGATAGCAGAGGCTTTGCTACACTGTTATTCACTTGAGAATGGTGGCATCCAGTCTTTGGGTGTGTATGTTAAAAGTTTGAATCGAGTATTTGGATCACGAGTTTGAATAAAGCATTAGGAAATATTAAAATTCATTTACCTCAGTCTTAAATTGGTTCTGGCTGGCATACAAACATTAATGTGCCAAGAAAGAGCCAGAGAGTGTACCAAGAACACTAATTAGATTATAATTAGCATGACTGGGTAGAAGTGAGATTTATGAATTCGTCACTCCGCTCCAAATGCCCCACATATTGCGCTCAACCATCTCCAGTCTGTTGATGAAAATTCATTCAAGCTGGTGCCAGCGTGCATTATCTAAGCTAAATAATTTTGCCAAAAAATTTATGAGGTGATGTCATTTTCAACATTTCTGAAAGGTGTGAAACCAGCCACACCTCAATAATGATCAAAAATCTAAATTCTTAGAAAACACTGCACAAAAGTATTAATGACATTTGCACATATTCTGGTTGTTGATATGATTCAGATCGTGTATTTTTGTAGAGTGTAAGTAGTTTAAAGTTTAAATAAAGTTTAAAAAATTACTATTTTGACATTTAAAAAATATCAACCTCCTCAGAATGGGCTTCTTGCCTACCTAGATTTTTATTACTAATAAAAGTTGTTACAGCTGATGAAACTGAATGCGTAGAAGTGAATTAAAATACTGAAGTTGCAGAAAAGTGCTTCGGAACATAAGTAAAAACTTTTCTTATTTCACTCTGAAGTGGCCAAGTCAAAATACAGACGATGGCGTGTTTAGTACAGCAATTTATTGGCTTTCATTTCGTAAGTTTTAATTGAGGTGGTCTTTGGTCAAAGCGAGAAAAAGATTTTAAAAATCGAGTTCTCGTGCTGCAAGTTGTGCATCTCTTAACGCTTCGAGTAACACAGCACCTCTCATGACTCATTTATGGCCACATAGCCACTTTCGTTTACCCTCACTCACTGTAGTGCATGTTTACGGCTGGAGCGAAGGTAGGTATCGCATGACATTCGGCGAGTGATATGCGATAAGCGAGTTTATTTTCGCTCTTGAAGTTCAAACGAACCCGCTATGGTATAAGGCACTTTTCGTAATAAAAAGATGGTATGCATATTTCAGAGGATTACCTACCTAATCATGCTCTTCTTTAATGCAGGTTGCCAGCAGTTGGTTTTGCTGCTCGCCCTACAAACAGTGCCACTGCCACCACTGGTCCAGTTCCTGCCCTTTTTTGCGCTTTCAAAAGCTGAGAAAGCTGGAATTTCTTCAGTGAGTGCATCATTTAGAACTTTCTTACAGATTTTTGAACATGTAAGATGTCATTAACACTTTCAACTGTTTGCTTTTGAAATGAGCAATGTTGAGATGTTTGTATGTGAAGACTTGTGCTTGCACATTTATTGTAGAAGATGCCTCTGTGAAATGCTCATTGGACTACACAACCCAGCACTCCTGCTTCCCTTTGGTCAGACGGACTGAAAAACTATTGTTTCTGTTGCCGCTGTGTCAGCAGAATAAGCATTAGAGCAGGATCTTGCATTACCAGCTTGCAACAGCTGATGTAAAGTTCACAGTAGCAGTACCAGTTACTTATTCTCTGTAATTTTTGCGGTACTGTAATGTACACCCATAATACTGTGGTCTGATGGAGGATATGAACTCATAGCAGTGTGAACTAATTTCTGCACTTAGAGACTAAAAACTCTTTGTGTTCTGTCATTCACGGTTTATGAATATTGGATTCTGCAGCTTTTTATGCCTTTGTGATTGTGAAAATGTTCACTTAAGCATTATAGGGACTCTTACAATGGACTGAAGTTTACCTGTATCAAGTCTATGTAATTCTAAACACAATGAGATCACTCTCACCAAAAGTGAAGGTTTTGTAAACTAGCGATGATCAAACAACAAAATACAAGTGTTACCATTGCCAGCCGGGTGAGCAACTGCGCGTGTCTACAGTTAATTTTTGGCAGGGATAGCAGAGGCTTTGCTACACTGTTATTCACTTGAGAATTGTGACATCCATTCTTTGGGTGTGTATATCAGGAGCTTGAATCGAGTATTTAGATCACGAGTTTGAATCAAGCATTAGGAAATATCAAAATTCAATTACCTCAGTCTTAAATTGGTTCTTGCTGCCATACAAACAATAATGCGCCAAGAATGAGCCAGAGAGTGTACCAAGAACACTAATTAGTTCTAATTAGCATGACTGGGGGTAGGAGTGAGATTTATGAATCCGTCACTGCACTCCAAATGCCCAACATAATGCGCTCTACCATCTCCAGTTTGTTGATGAAAATTCATTCAAGCTGGTCCCAGCGTACGTTATCTAAGCTAAAATAATTTTGCCAAAAAAAGTTTGTGAGGTGATATCAGTTTGAACATTTCTGAAAGGCCTGAAACCAGACACTGATCAATAATGATGAAAAATACAAACTTTTAGAAAACACTGCACAAATTTTGTAATGACATTTGCACATATTCTGGTTGTTGATATGATTCAGATCGTGTATTTTTGTAGAGTGTAAGTAGTTTAAAATTTAAATAAAGTTTAAAAATTACTATTTTGACATTTAAAAATATCAACTTCCTCAGAATGGGCTTCTTGCCTACCTAGATTTTTATTACTAATAAAAGTTGTTACAGCTGATGAAACTGAATGCGTCGAAGTGAATTAAAATACTGAAGTTGGAGAAAAGTGTTTCGGAACATAAGTAAACACTTTTTTTATTTCACCTTGAGGTGGTCGAAGTCAAAATACAGACGATGGCGGGTTTAGTAGAACAACTTATTGGCATTCATTTCGGAAGTTTTAATTGAGGTGGTTTTTGTTCAAAAGGAGAAAAAGATTTTTAAAATCGAGCTCTCGTGCTGCAAGTTGCGTCATCTCCTAACGCTTTACCTAGTAACACAGCACCTGTCATGACACATTTATATCCACTAACCACTTCAGTTTAACCTCCCTCACTGTAGTGCATGTTTAGGGCTGGAGCGAAAGCAGGTATCGCATGACATTCGGCGGGTGGTATACAATATGCGAGTTTTTTTCGCTTTTGAAGTTCAAACGAACCCGCTATGGCATTAGGCAGCCAAGAGCAGCAAAACTATTGCTTTCAGTGTGCTGTCTCGCTTGAGCCACAATGAAGGAACGACCACCCGGCACTATCGTAACACCAGTCCTTTTAATGTCCGAATAAAATCATGGAAAGCATGTGCCCCGCAGCGCACGTGACGGTACGAAGTCCTCACCATGGCTTCTGGTAACGCGAGACACGCTGGCGCTGGCACGGTCCGATAGAGTGGAGCCGCCTTGCTCTCAAATGGTCAAACATACTGCAACCGTGGCACCGGCACGCAGTCGCCACCTCCTTGAATTCTGTATACTCTTTTTCTTGCATAGCAAGCAACGCTGCCAAAGCTAGCACGCCTTTTTGCAAATGTCAAGTCCGTGCCCAAAATGTAGTTCACCATACAAGCACAGTGACACCATGCATGTTTTGTGCATTAAATCTGAATTACCGTGAGTTACTGCCTCCTGCTCTTCGTTTTACCGCTTGCCACATTTTTGTCATGCGGCTCTAGACTTCGAGAAGTAAAAATGACATGTGCTGATATGATATGCATCTCATAGGGCGAATCGCATATACACCATCTGTGCCTAAAAAGTAGTCCTCACTCAGTGAAAATTATATCCAGAAGTACAGAACACTAAGCGCCTCACTGCTTTTATCGCGGTTTTCAGTGATGCCAGTTCATTTTATACCGCTTTGTTTTCATTCAAACACTCAGCGAGGCTTTGAGAAGAACAGATGATATGTGGTGGAGTAAAATGGTTTTGCGAACACACTACACCCGCAGCGTTGCCTGTTATGTCTGTCATGTCTCTGACAACAGTGACTTAGTGTGGCGTGAACAAACTGAATAGCAATCTCACTGGTGCAAGTGCCAGCCCAGCAGCACAAAGAAAATCTTTTCCCACAATTATCATTTCGTGTACAGAATGTTCTGAGGGCTGTGCTGTGCTTTGTGTTGAAGAGGCGCAAAGAGACGACGCAGCTCGCGGCAGACGAGCTCTTCTTCAAAAATTTTATTCTCGCTTTAAACAAAAATCACCTCGATTAAAACTTCAGAAATGAAATGCAATAAATTGCTCTACTAAACTTGCCATCGCTCGTAGTTTTTTTTATTTTGACAACCTCAGAGTGAAATGAACGAGGTTTTATGGTCCCAAACGCACTTTTCTGCAAATTCAGCATTTTATTTCACTTCGACTCATTCAGTTGCATGAGCTGTAACATTTCTTATGGGTAATAGAGATCTAAGGAAGCAAGATGGTTTTTTCTTAATTTCCACAAAGGAGTTGATATTTTTATAAGTGTCATAGTGGAATTTTTACATTTTATTTAAATTAAAAAAATAAATATACCATTCAAAAATACAAGATCTGAATCATATCAAAAGCCAGAATCTTTGCAAATCTCATTAAAACATTTTTCGTGTATCTTCTAAAAATCTGGATTTTCGGTCGATCATAGAGCGATGCCGGTTTCACACGTTTTCTAATTGTTCAAACTGCGCTCACCTGATGATTAAATTTTTTGGCATCTGGCTTAGATTTCACAAAATGCAAAAATTTTACATTAATTTTTTTGAACAAATCGGATATGGTTGAGATTAACTCTGGGATGTTTGGCTTGGAATGACCCATCATTGACAGAGTCAAGGGATGATGTTTTTGGTGAACTGTGACTTCTTTCACACTTAGCTTTCCTGATTGTGACCAATGTTCCCTCAGTGCTCCTATCTCTTGACGTTGTTATTTGCGTTCGAATTTTATTTCTGCTCAGTCATAATACCAGTCATAAATTTTTTCCCCAAAAAGCCCTGTGTTTCTGGCTTACCAAAGCTTTCGCACTGTTACTCTAAAGTCATCACTGTAAGGAGACACGTAGTACCTTGGTTGTGACAGTGACAAGTGCGACTGACTGCAAGTGCCAGAGAATAACAAATATTGCAGTCAAAGTTACAAAAAATAAAAAGTGAGAGCAGTAGCTTTGTATAGCCTGCCCTCATTGAGTGCACCCACCTTATCACATTTGCTAAAGCTCCCGCCCGGCTGCATATAGCTTAGGCCCACGTGCTTTGTACTAACATTGAACAGTAGGTCAGTGCAGGCATTATCAACTGAAGGCCTTAACCCTTGTTGAGGTGGAGTTCCATGTGTGGGCTCACTGAGCAAGAAAGTGCACTACAAAAAATTCACCATAATGCTGATTTTTTATGTGGTGTACAAAACTGGAGTAACACAACACTGCAACATCGAAGTAAACTAGCTGCGTGGTGGCACTAAGACGGGGTAAAACCTCTTGTGCAGTCATTGCACTGCTGATGGCGGCCCAGCCATATGCACATGTTCTTTAGTGTGGCAAGCACACCAAAAGAAAGCCGCTGATTGCCATTTGATGCTGATTTATCGTGATCTGGCTCGTCACTACCTCTTTTTTTGCAGCCTCTAGTTGGATATAACCCAAGAATGAGGAGGCAAATGCTCGTTAAAGAATTCCGTCCAACCAATGGCTTCGATAAAGCGGATAAAGCGTGGCTCGCTGCTGTAGGCGATCGGAAGCAGGCTCCGCAGAGCAAGGAAACTCGTGTCTCGAGCTATGCTCCGACTCGTGGTGTCGCAGTACCGCTCTGGGGCCACATCAAATTTACTTCCTTTATGAGGTTTCCTCAGGTATCACCGAAAATCTTTTTTCAGAGCGAGCTTTATTGACCAGGCAATAAATCTTAATGCATATAATGTGCTTTTCGAACGTTTCCGTATTTTCAAAAACAAAAGTTGGAATAACCTGTCCCATGTATAAATAATTACTTTATTTAAATAATTGTAACACTCATGAAGACGCGAAAACAATGGTGAGCGAGAATGCAGAGCCAACAGATGTGCAGGTTCAAAACTTATGGCGAATTCCACTGGCAGAACAGGTACAAAGGCAACGGCCAGTGAGGAGCAGAGCAGTAGCACAGCGAGAGTATGACTTCTTGCTCCCCCTTTGGAGCATTTCATGCACTGCGGAGATGTCAAGAAAATTCACAGATGTGAAGAAAAATAGGACGACACCATCAGGTGGCCACATGACGCTCTCAGCTAGCAGACGACCGCGACCTCACACAATCCTAGTTTGTTTGTGAATGTACACTCCAGTCTACCGACAACATTCGTGCGAAAATTGCGACGCAGCCGTTTGTGGAACAGCTTTCCGGGTGGTGTCATACTATTTTCATTGCATACAGCTCACAAGTGTTAGCCAATTTTGAGGCTAGCTAACCGCAGAGGTTCGCACCCAGGACACTTGAACCTTCTATGAGGATGATGGATTTTTATGCGCAAGAGCATCTGAGGCAAAAAGCGCCAAGCACTAAGTAACTGGTCGACTCAGATCAGTGGAGTGTGATGGCTGTGAACTTTTTTAAGGAGCGGTAGGAGAAAGGTGGATTATAGGGCCAAAAAATTGGTTTGCGGTAAATTATGAGATGTGAAATTACTGAAAGGCTACGTGCATAGGCTTTAAAACGCCAATGATGCTTTACCGGAAGTCCTTGCCTGGGCAAGTTCAGCAAGGCTCTGGACATGTCTGATTAAAAGGTAAACACAACCATCTTCTAAAAGATGATGAAGAGACTATAGGCCATGTTGTTAAAAAATTCCATAGAGAAAACCTAGTGTTGACAAAAATCTAAAACCTCTTTTTAAATGAAATATTTGATTGTCACCAAAGAAAAAAGGATGGGTGTGTGGGTATTTGATTTATTTTTAGCTCTGTAAAGTGGCGTCTGCTTTCTGGTTCAAGCCTCCAGCACATGATTAAAACAAGAATAACAGTAAGCCGGTCACCGCATCTCGGGCAGTGCAGTGCCGGGACGTTCGTTACAAGATATAAAGGCGTTGCATATGTGTATTCTATCCTCGGAATGCACAAAGGTATTTCTTTAAATAAGTTTTGTTTTGCAGCAGTGTAAGATCCTATGCTCGGCTTTATTGTGTGCACTTTGTTTTCGGTTGCTGCGTTCCAAACCTCATGCGATTGATTTCGACTCGTGATCCTAATGTGTGGTTTCAGGGCATAGCATATTATTTTCTCAGTTCTTGTTATATTCTGAAGAGCTGCTGACACAGCGAGCCAATCAGCCGCCTTATTTCGAGGCATTCTACGGTGGCCCTGCACACAACGCACTGTAATTGTAAGCTTTGATTTGCAAGCAGTCATGAGGTTGTTGAAGAGGGAATTCATCGTAGGGCTGTTATACCGTTTCTCAGAGCATACGGCAGTTGCCACACTTAGAGAGTGTATATGACGAATGTGCATATTTTATTTTCTATGATGTGTCTTAGGCTAGTACGATGCCATAACATTTGTCAGTAAATATGCTTGTGTTTATTCGTTGTTTTGGAGAACTGAGGTGCTTCAGCTGCACCAAGACTAGAGACGACTTGGAGGCGTCAGTGTAAGACTCATCAAAGCTGCATGTTGCCTGCAAGGACATAAAGTGTTGCCGTATAGAAATCGGCAGCACGTGTTTTCCTACCTCGAGGAATCACGTCACAATTATCATCCTGCAAGTGGAGTTCGCTAACCTTCCTCCGAACTGGTCGGTCTCGTCATCGTAAAGAAGGCAGCTGCAGTGCAGTTGGAAGTCGCAAAAAAGCAACCCGTCGCGTCTATGCCTCCCGTTCGTGCGGCAGACCTCTTTGTTTACTCCGCGCCGTCACGGGCATAACCCGTCTTGAGAAGTCCAGCCATGTACAGCAGCCGACATGTGCGCGTTGTCAAGGGGTTGCCGAAGCTTCGGGAATGCACGAGATACGGCAGAGTAGGAGCAGAGTGACCATGAAACTCATTATTGCCGTAACGAATGTCTTCTTGTGTTTTGATGTTCTGTAAACAACTTTAGTGATCGTCTTGTCAGCATATGTTTGTCGCGTGTGCGAACGAGATAGGAAAGTGGTAAAGGCTGTGCCGTGGCAGCCATGGGAGAGGGTGGTTGCATTTGTGCTGTTTGTGTATTTGATTGCAACCTCTCATTACCCAAATGTTTATTCAGTACTCTTTCCCCACTCTGTGATTAGTTGGCGGAAAACTTACTTTCCTTTTCCTAACTACTGATTGGTAAGAAGCGTCGCTTGTAATCTTATTGGTGGATGTCCCCGCTAAGGGCGGAGATAGAGGGTTTAAAAACAAGCACTATGGGTTGAACGTTCTGATCCGTCTGATGAACGGTTTAGTCATGTAAATAGCTTTATACTTGCTTTGTTTCTTGTTTTATTTATTTTGTAAATAAATAGTTAACATTCTCTCTTCTTCGAGTAACGTGAATGTTTACGAGTACGAACCATCTGGTCATCAGGAAACCCCGAATTCTTCATCAACAATTTGTTTCCTCTCATCGCCACCTGAAGGGGGAAACTCAACTGGCGCAGTCGAGAGGATCGCAACTTCTTTCTACTCGATGCATCGGACGGAAGGTGAGAAGAACAAGTCGGTGGATAAGCTGTTTATCCTAATGGATAAAAAGTGAAGCTGCGTAGAAAGATTGATGTCGAGAGCTTCAGGATCAAGGGTCGATTTCGAGAGGACGTCGGGGGCTCAAGTCAGCGAGGAGCTGAAGGAGCCAGCCAAGGACAAGCCATCGAGGATTCGAGTCAGCGAGTCGCTGAAAAGAACCAGGCGTCCACCTCGAAAGGGTTCGAGTCAGCGAGCTGCCGAAAAGTAACCAGACGACCAAGTAAAGCGAGGTCCGAAGCGGTGAGCTGCTGAGGGACCAGGATCAACTCGTGGGCAGCTGCCTTCCCGGGAGCCCGCTGTCATGACGCTAAGATTGACAGTGCTGCGGTTGTCGGAGCATCCAGAGGTAGGACACCTTTCTGCTTTCTCCGAAATTGTCATGTCTGTGTAGTTAGTCGTACGCTATAAGGTAGCGTTAAAATGACTGATGCAGGGATGGATGCCGCAGGGGGAATGATATAGAGCGTGTTGAGCAAATCGTGTCATCAGAGCCTGTGCTGGCGACAGAGCAGGCACTAGAAAATATGACGCAACTTTGCTAATTTAAAATGAGCATAAGGTTCAAATGTTTGAAATTAAAAATTTGAAGCTCCAAATTGAGCGTAAAGAAATAAAATTGATGCAAAAGCAGCTTCCGCTACTAGCGGATGCGCAACATGGGCAGCGGTTGGGTAATTATGCAAATGAATTGAAAGTCGTGCTAGCTACTATGCCAGAAAAGGACCCATTGGCGCCCGCGGGCCATACGGGTGGAGGTCAGAAGAGCGCCGCACCAGAAGCGACATCGACGCAGTTAGCGATACTGGAACTGTGGTTGCAGATCACAGAAGTAGAGAGAGAATGGCTGGAATTGAAGCGCGAAACAGGTCGACATCATTTGGAACGAATAGCAGGAGAACAGGCCAGCGAGGCAGAAAAAGTGCAGGTGCTGGAAACAAAGAAAGCGAGGCCGGAATTAAGAGATGTTAATTCTGAGGATGACGTCGCTGTCACTGGCAGATTAGTCCCCCAGAACTGCGAAAGTGCACGACAATCATATAAAGATAACAGCAGTTTCTGATGCAGTTGTCGCAGAGTCGGCCTGTAGGCCATCACTGGCAGCTGAGGAGGCGCCGCTCGTGTCGGTGCAGCAGTCGATACAAAGAACGCAGGTTGCCCTACCTAGTACAGTGGTACTGGCAGACACGTTGAGCGCACCGGGCGACAGCAAGCAGCTGCGTGAGGATTCAATGACGGTTTCCATGCATGATTCTGGAACTAATGAAGCGCACGCAGAAAACCTTTGGACACCTAGAAAGAGTCGTCGCCGGCGAGTATACCCTAAACGGAAGAAAGCCTAGTCCTCTCGGACTACGCGTGCGGGTGACTCAGACGGTAGCAACAGGAAGGGCAAAATGAAGGCGTGCTTCTCGGCCTGCAAGAGGCGTTCACGTTGTGGATAGGCAGCGGCAGGCGGAAGTGGCGTAGCGCGATATTCAGTGGGAACAGCAGTGTGCATGGAAAAAGAAGGGCGAGCTAAATCATGACGTAAAAGATTTCAGATGAGGCTGGAGTGCCACCTCAAACGGAGAGTACTTGGCAGGCGATAGTCAGGGCTAACTGGTCGCGCACCACGCATTAGAAAGCAAAATCTCTGATCGGGCGCGCCAGATTGCCGATCGCCGCCAAGAGGGGAAAGCATGACAGGCAACGGCGCTGTCATTTCTGAGTCTTTGGTAAGGCCGGACCGTTCGACCATCGCCACGCTGCCGGGCCTTTGTAGGTTTATTACTGAAACGCGGAGGCGCTTGCCAAGTGGCGCGGGAGTTGTCCTTTTTTGTGACCGGTCGGCACCAGTGAGACCGCCTCCCAGTCGGGCGCGGCTGAAGAGATTGAAGCATGCCAGCTCTCCGAGTGCTCAATGTTTGCATGCATAAGTAACAAGTAGATGTAATGTGGGAAGTGGAGGCTAGAGACTAGCTTGGCAGTTGGCATACAGAGAGCGGACATGGCAAGTTGTGGAACGTGCAGATTGGTCTCCTAACTTTGTGCGCACGGAACGAATTAAGGCTGTGTGTGTGTCGGCGCAGTGTTGGTTGGAACCTTGTGGCCGGAATTTATGTCACACTGACAACTGACAGCAAGTGTCCGCGTGACAATCTTGGTTGGGAGGCGTGGAGTTCGCTGACCTTTCCCCGAATTGGCCGGTTTCGTGTTCGCAAAGAAGGCCGCAGCAGTGGGGTCGGAAGTCGCCAACAAATTGGGTCCATCCCGTCACTGCCTCCCCTTCGTGCGGCGGACCTCCTTTGTTTGATCAGCGCCGTCACGGGCATAACCCGTCTTAAGAAGCCTAATCATGTACACCTACCGACATGTGTGCGTTGTCAAAGGGTTGCCAAGGCTTCAGAAATGCACGAGATACGGCTGAGTAGGAGCAGAGTGACCATGAAACTCATTATTCCCGTAACGAATGTCTTCTTGTGTTTTGATGTTCTGTAAACAACTTTAGTGATCGTCTCGTCGGCATATGTTTGTCGCGTGTGCGAACGAGATAGGAAAGTGGTAAAGGCTGTGCCGTGGCAGCCGTGGAAGAGGGTGGTTGCGTTTGTGCTGTTTGGTATTTGATTGCAACCTCTTATTACCCAAACGTTTACTCAGTACTCTTTCCCCTTTCTGTGATCAGTTGGCGGAAACCTTATTTTCCTTTACATAACCACTGATTGGTGAGGTGTGTCACTTGTAATCTTGTTGGTGGCTGTCCCCGCTAAGGGCTAAGACAGAGGGTTTAAAAACAAACACTCTGGGTTGAACGAGGGTTGAATCCGTCTGATCTACGGTTTAGTAATGTTGTAAATAGTTTTCGCCTTGCTTTGTTTCTTGTTTTATTTATGTTGTAAATAAATAATTAGCCTCCTTTCTTTGAGTAACGTGAATGTTTGCGACTTAGTACCATCGGGTCATCAAGAAACCCCGATTTCATCATCAACAATGTGTTTCCTCTCATCGCCACCTGAAGGGGGAAACTCAACTCTGCATTACCCAATGAGCGATTACATCTTTAATGAGGATCGTTTCAAGACTCGAAGCAGGAATGTCCAGGTTTTCAGTACGCATGGCTACTCTGACTTGATGTAGTAGTGTTATCAACGTTTTTCTTGAAAACAGCTGTGTACTTGTGTTCAACAGAAGCTCACAGCACGGGTGCTCCAGCTGGGATTGTACTCTTGTAACGTAAGTTATGCCTGTAAACACTGTTTTTTATTCCCGTCAGCGTCGATCCCCCTCAACATAGAGGCTAGCAATTTAGCTAGTTCGAAAACCACCAGTGGCGAGACGGAGTCCAAGGTAGTAACCAGGGTCTAGCATCTTCAGGGCAGACGTTGATGCTGACTCGTACACTACCGAGCCATATTCAATATCTAACAGGACTACACTATTCAGAAGGCTCAAGAGGCAGTCGCAATCCATACACGATGACTGATATGAGAGTATTTTAAGCTGTTTCATTCCTTTCATACATTTCTGTATTAACTCTTCATTGTGTGCGATGAAGGAAAGGTTTTGATCAACAACAACACCAGAAAATTTGTAATCTTTTCGAACATAAAGGCCCTGAACGTTAAGTGTCATGTAGGTGTTAGGCCTAATGCCACGTTCTTAGAAAACTGTGTGCAGACAATCTATTCAGAGTTAAATTTAAACCCATTCGTATCCGCCCAGCTAGAGAGTTTGCTAACCCCAAGCTGGATCTGCCATTCACAAATTGCTAGATTACAGGACTTAAACCTTATCTAGACATCCTCAACATATACAAAGTTGGAAATAGTTTTAAGCAGCATGATTCTTAGAGACTTTATCTTGAGTATGAAAAATATGTAACTTAGTGCACCTCCTTACGGGACACCGTTGTGTTGTATGAACTGCTATGAGAAGGTATTTCCAAAACAAACCTTGAAGGTGTGCTGAGAGAGGTATATATGTATAATTTTTAGCATGTTCCACGAAACTCCAAGAGAACGCAGGTCACGGAAGATTTCATAACGTCTTGTATCATATGCCTTCTCCAGGTCAAAGAACACAGATAGACAATTCTGTCTGTGGACAAAAGCATGTCTGACATAAAACTCAAATGCAACAAGCTGTTCAGCAATTCACTGGCCAGACATGAATCTGGCTTGCCATTGGTCAGAAAGGCACTTGAAGTCAAGACTACATAAGATGGCGATTTATCATTTTCAAAGTTTGCACGAGTAACAAGTTGGGGCAATTGTTCTGTAGCTCCCTCAAAGAGTAGGTTTTTCCTTGTTTCAATATCGGTGCAATTGCCTCTTGCCATTTGTTGGGCAGCCGTCCAGAGGACCGTATCCTGTTAAGAGAAATAGAACAGTTTCAAGCCTGTCTTCATGCTGGTGTTTAAGCATTCTGTATGTAATTTTGTCAATGCCAGCTGCTGCATTACCGCAAGTTCGTAGTGCTGCTTTCAATTCCTGCAAGTTTAAAGGGAATTGTACAAATCCTGTGGATGGCTTTTTATCGCAGATAGGTTTTCGTTCCTCGAGCTATTTTATACTTGAGGAAAGAGTCTTTGAAGTGTGCTGAGTTAAATACATATTCAAAACAATGCCATAATGCATCTGCCTGGTACCGAATTAGGTGAAATACCAGCAGTGCTGACAGGATTGTTTTATTGGGGTTTAACATGTGGGGTTGAAAGGGGGAATAAATGTTCTCACTTATTCGCGGCTGATACTGTTCAAAGCTGCCAGAACCCATACCGCGATCGCGTGCGCTACCAAGCGCTGGCCGACCACGGTAGGCCTTGCTCTCACGGAACAAAGAAACGACACATTGATTGATACAAACGGTCATTTACTGCTACAGCAAAAATAACGCCAGCTAGCAACAAAACACGAGGAGGAATCGAGGTCGTCCGACTCACCAGCAAGGTTACGAGCGAATATTCTCCCGCTCTAGGGCAAGGGATACTCCGTGGCCGGAGGGGACAAGGTACGGGAGCAAGTCTCCCCGCCACTTCATCGCCCCGCTGGTTAAGAGCGGAGCCGCGTGCGAAACGTCCGCTCGCGTCGACGATCCCAGCCGAACAGCCTCATGCTCTGTCCCGCGCGCGAGCTGCAAGCCGCCTCTTGTGCTGCAACACTGGCGCCCTCTCATGTTATTTAAGGTAATTAACCAGGGAATATACACCTCCCCAAGGCGAGGCTACTGCAGACGGTGCATCGGGGAAAGGAAAACCACAAGGGGAAACAGCGGGCCTGATTCCCACAAATGTCCGAAAGCGACTCAGGCAAAGAGGGACGCCGTAGTGAAGGACTCCGGAAATTTAGACCACCTGGGCTTCTTTAACATGCACTGACATCGCACAGAACATGGGCCTCTAGAATTTCGCCTCCATCGAAATTCGACCGCCACAGCCGAGATCGAATCTAAGTCTTTCGGTTCAGCAGCCGAGCGCCATAGCCACTGATCCAGTAGCTGGTTTGCTACTGGTTAGTAGCTGGTTAGCTGGGAGAAAGTAGCTGTTAGGATCAGGTAACAGCAGGATAAAGGCAAGATTGCGCTGGATATACTAGCCACCCTAGAAATGCAATTCTATATAACCTCGAGCAAACGAAGAGCTTGGCTGAACGCTGGCGTCTGAACCCATCAGAAAGGGGACGTCAGGGATTTAAAAAAATGACAATTTCATAAGCTTGCTTACCATTGCCGTTGTATTTACTGAGGTAATCGCTATTAGATTGAGCGGAATAGTGTACATCAAGCAACCAAATAGTCAGGAAAGCTTTTTTAAAGGCTACTCAACTATAGACTATATTCACAGGGTCGGTCAGGTGATCAAGAATTGGTTTGGTTTGGTTTTTGGGGGTTTAACGTCCCAAAATGACTGAGGCTATGAGGGATTCCGTAGTGAAGGGTTATGTAAATTTCGCCCACCTGGTGTTCTTTGACTCGCAATAACATCGCACAGAACACTGGTATGTACAATTTCACCTCCATGGAAATTTGACCGTCGCGGCCGTAATCGAACCCGCATCCTTCGGGTCAGCAGCCGAGCGCCATAACTACCGAGCCTTCGCGGCTTACTAAGATAAACTTAACTGGTATTACCGCTAACAGTATGACTAACAATAAAGGCACCAATGCCGTCAAGTAATAGTAATTATCTATGCGCTAGACACTCGGAGGAACATAAATATTAGTGGTTTATTGACAATAAAACAACGGTAGGAAAAGATGATGCCAAGTCCCAAATTACCTTCCTTCGCCTGTAAAGCGTGCATCGCCACACGTATTGTCTTCTTGCAAAGAAGCCGACAGATGCGTGCTGTTCAGAAAAACAGCAGTTGGTGGAGGCCGAGGAGCAACATTGCCAACGTGAGAAAGCGAAAAAACTCTCCCAGACTATAAAATGATGCAATAAATGGCACAAAAAGCAGGGTTTTCAAAGAAAAAAAGAGAACAAAGAGGAACCATTAAACTCTGCATTAGATAATAATCGGCCGATTGACCACGGGCGTCTGCGCATGGTATTCGTTCCTCAGAGTAGACGTTCTGAAGACGCTAAAAATACAATGATATAAATATTATGAAGGCCCCTAAGCAAACTTTAGCCAGTTCATGGCCACACATATCGGATACAGGTGCGGGTAAAAGGGAGAACCGGAAGAGGATCGGTAGCGCTGGCCTCATCCACTCTTTTCCCGTTCTTCCTTCACATTTGAGCTACTAATCCTGTAGAATTCTGAAAGCAGCAGCATGCTCGCATGCTCTAAAGAGTGGTTTGAACTACCTGAAATTCTTTTAAGCGTCTTGCTATGCTGGTGGTCGCGACCAGACAATGCTTGGGCTTTGATGTTCATGATACAAACTCTGCTACGAAGATCAGGTGACGCAGATAGTGGCATCGCCGGACGTTCATCAAATAATTAGGAACATGACACTTGAAGACATACAAAAAAGTTGCGACAAGCTTTGTTGTAGATCTTCCCACATGCTCAAAACCCATTTCTAGCATGAGTCATCCGCAAATTATTCTTTACCACTGGTTCACAATCGCTGGGTTTTCCTTCGAACCAGAGTGCTTCTGCGTAGATTGCAAGACTCTGACTGTAACTGCATTCGAAACCATGGTAGCGCCCCGTAGGGCACGAAGATCTCCCGAAAGCTAAATCTCCGCACTGCAGATCTTAACGATTCGTCTACGTAGATAAGGAAAGCCGTTTGCGAGTTTGGTGCAACTGCTAAACACCTTACATTTCAGTTCCACTTGAGTTGTTTGAGACCCTCAACACGCGTCCTTTTCCTCCGACAGAAATATGTTCTTGAATAACGCGTCACGCATGAATTCACCAAACGAATGGCGCGCCCGCATACAATCAAGTTCAACTCCGGGGTTCAACTACAGATGAAGACACAGCTTTAGACAATGCAATCGCGGAGGCTCGCCGCCGACTAGACGAACTCACCCAGCGCCGGGAACAGCGTCGTTCTCAATCCTCTCGAAGAATTCTCATAACTCGGGAGCAATCATCAGAGGAATCACCTAGGGTAAGCACTGGCCCACAATCAGGTGCCGACCACCTGTTAGCCGTGACTACCCCGACAGTGGACAAGATATTAGCGCTGATGAAGCAGGTGACATCCCTCATCGTGGAAGCTCTTCGGCCTCGTCATGGATAGCGCATCATCATCGGTGGTGGTGCAGTGGAACTGTCGCGGTTTCGCTAATAAGGCCTCTGAAGTGAACATCCGCCTTCGCGACGGAAAGCTGACGGCATGGGCGTTCCTACTGCAAGAGCATAATGCACTCCCACGCCTTTCAGGTTTCTGCGCATACCATTCACCATCTATCCCTGATCGCCGTTGCACCGCCTCCTCCCTCAGCCCAGGTAAATCTGCAATTTATATTCACAGTTCAGTTCCGCACACACCGCTCGACCTTTCACGGTGGTGCAACACACGTCAAGAGGTTGTCGCCTTTCTCGTAAAACCTGCGCGCACACCCCTTATTCTAGTTTCTTTTTATAGTCGTCCTGGCTCCGCATCTCCCAATCTGGGATGGGTTCGTTTTCTACGTTCTACCAACTCGGGTATTCCTATTCTAGTTGGCGGTGACTTCAACGGCGCACACACTGCGTGGGGTTACCCATCGGATTCCTCAAGGGGTTCACACATCCAAGGGAGCTTTTCAGATTATTCCTTTCAACTTTTAAACCACCCGAATACTTCTACACGCCCACGAGGTGGCCCGTATTCACCTGATTTGACTTGGTGGTTAGGCCCCGGTAACCCTCGTTGGGCTGTTGATTCTGATACTTGGGGTAGCGATCACAGCCCTATTTTTATCTCCCTCACGCCTACGCGTCTACGGAAAATACGCCGCACTGTACGAATAACATCATGGGATTCTGTACGCGCAGACAATCATTTATCTACATTCAACCCCTCTTCAGCATTGTCTACTCTATCTGATGTTCTCGCTACTCACACTATTACCACTACTGTAAATGAAGATGACCCAAACCCGGACATACATCTCTTGAATCTGTGGGCTCTTCGTCGCCAGGCGGATCTTTACGCTACTCCTCACCCCGATGACCCTTCGGCTCTTCCTACTCTTCACCGCGCTGCCGCACGGGCGCGGCGCTATGCAAAGCGGCTAGGCAGGCAACGCTGGGCTGCATGGTGTGCCCGCCTGTCCTCTACGCAGGGCAATCGACATCTTTGGAGAGTGTTTCACGCCATGGAGCGCCCTTCTCAGGTTGCAGATTACACAGAGAGCATTCGCCTCGCGCTAAATGTGGATGAGGACACATTTGCACAACAAGCGGCCCGTCAATTTTTTCCAAACCATGACTGCACCGCTACGTCTCCACCTGACTTATCGGTAACAGAGCCCCCCGATGGGATTACTTCTGACCTCACCATGGCAGAGCTGCTGGCCTCCATTGACCGTTTAAAAACTACTACTACTCCCGGGCACGACGGCATACCTAACTCCTTATTCCGTAACTTGGAAGGGAGGGCTTTGGAAACCCTACTTGATAATTTTAACGAAGTGTGGCTTTCTGGCGTCATGCCGGGAGACTGGAAGCATTCTATTGTGGTTCCAATCCCCAAGTCAGGTCAGCCTCCAGTATCTCTCTCGGCCCTTCGTCCAATTTCCCTTACCCCTACCATCTGCAAGCTTTATGAAAACATTCTAGCCGCACGCTTATCATGGTGGCTGGAATCCCATGATTGTTACCCAGATTCCCAAATTGGTTTCCGCCCACATATTGGAACGGAGGACGGCCTTGCTACTTTGGCTGCTGACGTGCTTGACCACTCTCCACAGAGTCACCTTGTACGAACCGTAATCGCTACAGACATAACAAAGGCATATGATAACATCCTTCACTCTGCCATTCTTGCCTCCCTTCAAACTCTTGGTCTCCCTCACCGGTTCCTCCTCTCCATTCACGCCTTTTTAGCAAATCGAACCTTCAGCGTGCGTGTCCACGGAAAGGCCTTTGGTAATTTCACTTCCAATAGAGGAGTGCCGCAGGGCTCCGTTCTCGCCGCCACATTATTTAATGTGGCTTTAATTCCCCTGGTTCGAGCCCTAGAGACCATCCCTTCTATCCGCGTGCTTGCATATGCCGATGATATCACCTTGTGGTGCTGTCATCCAGATGCGTCTATTCATCAGTCGGTCCTTCAACACGCGCTGGATGTATTGACATCTCGCCTCCCACCTTTGGGTCTAACACTCTCTCCTACTAAATCATGTTTCATTCGAATTGGAAATAAAGCCGCCTTACGGAAAGCTCCCCCTTTAAATTTTACGGTACATAATTCTCTGATTCCTCAGGTAGAAACTGTTCGTATTCTTGGTCTTCTCCTCCATACATCTGGGACTGGCACCCCGTGGCTGACAGCCACCCGTAAATCGGCTCACGCTACTCTAGGTCTGATTCGTCGCATAGCTATGCGCTCTGGTGGCGCACGTGCTCATACGGCCCGCCAGCTTGTGCGCTCTATTCTTCAGCCACGGATAGTATATCAGGCTCAATTTCAACGTCTCACCCGCAGACAGTGGGACTCCCTTGAAGCTATCAATCGTGAGGCTATGCGCGTCATAACATATCTGCCTCGTTTAACACCCATACCTGTGCTACAGGAGTTCGCCCAACTTAATACACTCAGTGAGATCATCGACCAACGGGTGGCAAATAGAGCTCGAAAACAGTCTCTCAAACTTCATCGTTTAAAGACACTTCCACCGTGGTCCTATTGCCAGCTCACTGACAATCGCCCCACTGTTTCCCCGTCGGTATCAGCAGCGTATCTGCCTGAAGGGTGCATATTATACACGGATGCATCTCATTCTGCAGAGAGGGGAGTTACTGCTGTGTATAGTCCATCTCATCCGCATCTCAACTCTCGCGCGACGTATACTGCGGATACGTGCACTCCCCTGGCATTGGAACTTCAAGCCATTTACAATGCCATTGCTTCCCTTCCGCTCGTTCCAACATTCAATACAGTTCACATTTACACCGATTCCCGCGCCGCCCTTAAACAGCTGAAGGCTGTTCGACGAACGTTCCAGATTTCACAATCTATTCATGTGCTCTGCGCAAAGTATCCATGTCCTGTGCGCATACACTGGATTCGCGGCCATGCCCAGGATCCACATAACATTCAAGCGGATGCTATGACTCATCTTCATACATTAGACGATCCGCCACCTTCCCCTCTTCCCCCAGATCCGTTCCTGTCCCACGTTTCCGATTCCGAAGTTCTGCGCCAGCGAACACGCGCTCTAATTCCTCCGTGTTCGCACCCTCTCCCCCGTAGTCTTACTCGGCAGGAGGAGGTATCCGTGCGCCGGATTCGGGCAGGGGCGGCTCTGACACCATCTGTCCGTCATCGGTGGCGTGCCAAAGATCTGCCACTACCTGACAGGTGCCCTCACTGTGGCGCTGCACCGGACATATGTGATGTGCGGCACTTGTTGTGGACGTGCCCAGCGACGGCTGCTATCAGAAAACGGCTCCTCAGGGAGGTGGGCCTGCGGTGGAACCGCGAAAGTGACTTCGTGAAGTGGACAATGGACAACCGTTTCATTAACAACCTCTGCGACTACCTCAGCGCAACGGTTCTTCACTCCTTCTTTTAACTTTCAATCCCGTGCATTCCTTCCCCCCTTTCATTTTTCAACTTATGCCTCATGGCACACTTCTCGAATAAAAAAAAAAAAAAACTCCGGGGTAAAATATTTCACCTCATCATCTTCAAACGGAAGGAAAGCAGAAGTAATGTGCGATGATATTCTTGTATAAGGGAAAAATCAGGAAGTTGTCGGTCAGTGCTCTTCATATTGTTCTCGTCTCGTTGTGTTTAGACGGTGTGATTTTTGTTTATTCACTTGCACTTTCGCGATCCTTGTTATGACCACTTGGGCACACTACTCGGACAAGATCTGCGATTTCAATAATAATTTATATTTGGCTCAAGGAGATTTTAGTATCCGTTGTGGAGAAGGGGTGACCATGCTTCTCAAGTGAAATCAATTCGCAGCAAGATATACGTGAAAACAGAAAAAATTCACAGTGACATCTTAATACGTTATGTGTTGGCAATGAATTATTAGAAACTCTTGACGCCTTTACCGAAAGTGACGTCACTTCTGTTCTGGTGATGCCAATTTCCTCATGCCAATAGAATTATCCGCTCTGGTTTGACACTTTCCATCAGCCATTGTGAAGTATTCTGTCTGGCGATGTCGCTTCCCTACAGTCAATGTGAAAATTTTGTGACCGACCGTATAGTTTTTGCCAATTAGGTTATTTGTGATCTCGCATTAAAACGGCAACGCAACCGATAAAAAAAGATGACTTCTCGCGCTATTTCTTGAGGTCGGAGACAAAGATTATGCGAGAAAAACGGATTTTTCTGGAAGTCTTTCTAAGCCCGAAGTGTACGTAGCTATTCTGAGATTTAAATATTTAACGCCTGTTCAAGGTTTCCTCGAGTTTATGGCTTTTTTTAATTTTCCCCCATTCACTGAGACAACTATCTCAAAAAGAACACCACCACAACAGGCTTCAGGTCTCCAAAGTGCTCTGCGCAACAAATGCGAGAACTATTCATCGCAGAGTTAAGAGTTCAGTGAATCTATTTTCTCTTCATATCATCGATTCTCTTGGGCCCTCTGTCGCCCTCTACTGGCCAAACTTTGATTACTCTAACACTGGGTGACGTTCCTTAGCATCACAGGCTCAAGTAAACCGTTATATGACCCTAGAGAAGCTCTGCAGAGTATTTATAACACATACAAATTCTGTGTGCAGTTTGCAGTGCTCCAAGCCGCTGTGCACAACTGTACTAGATACCTGAGATCTGTTGAACTAGGGGTTATTCAAAAATTTATCTGTCAATTCTCGGAGTTTTGTATGCCCTAGGTAAGGAAACATAATTGGCATCATCGTGCGCTTAAATTGCGGTAAGGTAAATAGTCATAGATAATGTGTTATCCCTGAATTGTGCCTAGTTCCCATCATCGCCATCTACATTTAATGAGCTTCCCCTTAATTCAAGGCTCCCCTTTGAGTTAAGAGTCAGTTATATTATCTATGTTACCGGCTTCTAAAACCCAGTTCGAAGGGCTCCCTCTGCATAAAGACGGTTGTTGAGCAGACTAAACACACATAAAATAATTTTTTCTTAATAACGGCAAAGACATCTTTACTCGACCATTTGCATGTACGGAACGAAAAATAAACTTTTCGCAGAATATCATTGAGGCGCGTGTCTGGGCGAACACCAAGCGCGAACACTGAGCACATTGACCGGCCTCTGAAAGGAGATTTTTTTTGGAGTCTCCGAAAGCATTAACTTCATTCACAGCTTTTAAATATTCTCTTTTAAACCGAAAAGAACTTGGGAGACAACTTTATCTTCCTGTTTGCGAGTAAATGCTGTGGCTCTTGCTGGCTATGGTAATGTTTGTTTGGGTGTAAACCGCGCAGTTACGCCGTGACAAATACATTCAAACATTCTGCACAAAGTCGATACGTCCTCTTGGCGTGAAGACCAAAAAGAGCACCTTGAACATTATTCGAAAGTAGAAAGCGGTGTTTCCTAGGCTCATGAATCCGCGTCAAATATCTTTTTAGACACACCGCAGCTTGTTCGCGAAAACGACCGTCGGTGGCGACCTCTGTGCTTTATTTTTTTTTTCCTATTGAAAAGGTCTGCTTTCATTTGAAGTCCTGTCTTTGTTCATAGAACGTACATCGCAATCCTACGATACAGGTTAACTGTATTTCTCCTCAGTATTCCTTTAAATCTCAACGAAAGAGCATGGCATACTTGGTCTCAATCTTGTGTTCCTTCTCTCTTTAAGGACACACTTAACAGAAAGAAGTAAAAAATAGGCAGAGCTGCCCTCTAGCGCACTCCCCTTTAAAAACGGGAGTGGAGCAAGCTGTTAAAAAACTCGAAAGTGAGCGTTCATCTGTGCACAATACATTCAGTGAGAAAACAGCAATGCAACTTGCCTGCCGCAGTGAAGGATTGCTGTATACTGAGCTCTGGTCCATTAACAAAATCAAGTAGTGCTTGAACACTGGCTTTCGAACACATGGGCCTCACTGAAGATGCGTTTTGATTTGACAGCGATCTGGTGTGGATCACGCTGCGTTTTTGACGTCTTTGCGCACGGAGCTGCACAGGGCGTCGATTTCAGCTTGATTCCCCAATCTGATATGGCAGAACAGGTTGGCTGCTATAATCCGCTAGTCATCAGCAAAGCCACAAAATTTCCTAGCGCAACCACAAAATCGAAGCACAGCAGTAAGCAAAAATGACACCGTAACTGACACGCAACTTATTCTGGAGTTGCGAATTAAAAACAAAAGCGATCTTCTAGCGCTATTTTGTACCTGGCTGCGAGGCTGTGTGCTTTTATGTTCGCGGTGTACAACCTGCACAATTTTTAACGCGCACAACTTTTACTGAATGACATGAGAGACTTCGCACGCTAGTTAGTAAGCTGCTGTTTTTTCTATAATAGAGCAGCGTCTCATTCTTAGCTGGAGCGAAAGATAGCGATGAAACTTTGTTTCGTGTGAGTGCGACCTTTGTGCTTTATGCACCTAACAGTGAGTGACTTTCTTCACAGCGAGACTTTTTCGCGCTGAACGCTGATTATTGCTAGCCGCAAACAAACACCCCCTTCAAGGGCCTTAACTGTGCCCAAATTGGGCAAAGCAGTTAATGTCTAAACTACAACAAAATTCTGCATCACTTGTGGCGACATCGTGTTCGACAACTTCAGTGTTCTTGCACCTGTGTCCAGTCTATTTATTGTTTTTCTTTTATCCTGCCAGAAGCTCGCCGCCCCAAGTTTTCAATATAAATGAAAGCTTAGTCCTTTTCAAACTTCTACAGGAGACACAAATTATGATCATGCCAATTCATATCGAAGAATACAGTCGTTGAGTCGCCACGGCTGGCACCATAGCTTGATATGTCACTGGCTTCTAGAAGACTCAGAACATACGAGGCACCTATGTGAACCCTTCTCGTCTGTGTATATCAGCTCGATTAGTGATTGC
The DNA here is from genome assembly GCF_052857255.1 of Amblyomma americanum. Taxonomy (NCBI): domain Eukaryota; kingdom Metazoa; phylum Arthropoda; class Arachnida; order Ixodida; family Ixodidae; genus Amblyomma; species Amblyomma americanum. The sequence goes on from NC_135497.1 coordinate 473,020,751, forward strand.
GCATATAACAATTTATGAAAGACCAAATCCCCTCCAAGTATATTCTTCCTTTCACGCAGATGAGCAACACTGCGATGTTAACGCGCCGCACTTGTCAAAAGAACGAACGTTAAGTGGAAGTCCGCAGCGAACCTGCTACAGGCAACTTACCCAGGCACGTGAAAAAGTTAAATACCTATGAACCTAGTGCAAAAATACACGTTCTTCGCAGCGATAAAGAACGTCAAGCACAAAAGCGCTCAAACGTAGTCGCGCAGCATATCCAGCAGAGCATTCGTTGAAACTTAATCTTGTACGGTACGGAAACAGCTGCGGTAAGGGGATGCAGTTAATGACTGATGAGCATTGCGTTCTTTGTCTTGCCATGTTAGTGATGCATAAGTAATATAGACTGTACAGATACCGCAATTTTACAGTGCTGTAAAATTTTTCAGTGGAAAGATTAACACCTGCGAATACGAGTTTTTTTTGTGTGGCGATAGCTACATTAGGGTAGCATACCTAATGCATACATTAGGGTAGCATACCTTCAGCGTGGCGGCGCCGTGGTAGTGGCGGCGCCGCCACCCTGTGGCTGTGCTGCAACCCCGTGGCTGTGCCGTCGCGCTGTCACGTGGTTGTTCACGTGGTGCAGAGCAGCTGCCGGTGCCGTGGCAGATCACCTGGTTCTTCACCTAGTTGGGTTACGTGACCAGCCACGTGGTGCGGAGAGGCGCTGCTGCCGGCGGCGCGTCGCGCCGGTGACACCGAGCTGCCCCAGCTGGGCGCATGTTCCGTGCCAAGTGGAACGATGACGAAGGAACGCCCAGTGAAACGAAGCGGCGAAAGACTGACTTTGCAATTCACCTGAGCATGTTCCACTCGGCCAGCTGTAGCTACCGCGTCACTCCAAGTTTAACCAGAGCAAAACCACCGCCAATATTTCCCCTTCCTTTACGTCAAACAAGAAAAGCTACTTGACACGGCACTCTTCAACTCCAACATAGCACTGCCAATAGCGTGAGCATAGCGTGCACGCTTTCAGAGTGATGAGGTTATCTATCAGAGACTGTTAACAAGGGATCCCCTCGCGTACGATTAAAGCGATGGGCCTGAGATGCTTTCCAGTGGGCGCGCGATGCCGGCGAAGCCGATCGATACGATCCCAGTGCTCCATCCGGGCTCAAGTACGCTGACAGCGCTTACGGTCGATGAATTCACTCAGACCAAGCAGGGCACACCTGGAGGAGACAGGACTGTTATCGCGGTGGAAGCACAACACGCCACACAACAAGTCGACCGGAACAACTTTCGGCGAACACGCGGATTACACTGAACAGATGGAAGGTGGAAATAGACACCGTACACAAAATAGAAAAGAAAATTGTATCAGTGTACACTTGTGGTTGAGTTGTCTTGTGGTTTCAAGCAACACAGCTTCTTTAGGGAACATGAATCCTGCATTAGTTTCTGCAGTGCTGTCGGCCCTGTGGCACCAGGATGATTCTTTCGCCAGGTGGGCTCTGGCATACAACTCTAGCAGCTCTATTCGACCGCGTGTCTTGCACCAGGGATGAAGATCTTGGACGGAAATGCTCGGGTTTTTGTATGCTTTCTTCGAGAATCTGAATGTCTTGCTTCCGGCGCACCACTCTTTGCATGAGCCGGGCGATGCGCCAGGCGAGAATATCGCCTGCCTGTCGTGGAAAGGCAATGCCATGCGCGGCTGATTTAAACGTGGAGGAATGGGAGGGAAAGAGAGGGCGCTGCGCGCTTAAAGGGAAGATAAAGCTGGGTCCGAAAAGCAGATCATGTCAGCGCACCGACACAAAATACTGCGATTACTGTCAGAACTCATTTTTCAATTACGACCGTAATTTACTGTCTGCGTGCTGCAAAAACATTTCATAAAATGAGAATTCGCTTCGTTACGCGGGTTGAAAACTGCTTTGAAGCATATTTCTACGCCTAAAACAATTAACAAATGGATTTCTGACCGCATTCACTGCATAATAACCGACGTTTGAGCAGACACCCTTAAGCTTTGGTTTTCAACTTTTGCGTCCGGATACCAGCGTTTCTGATGAGATCGAGCGCATATGGCAGGCTCTCTCAGATCATGAATTTCAGTTTACCGATATCTTTCAAGAGCAAAGTGTACAACAGCTGTATCTTACTTGTACTAACCTACGGGGAAGAAAGGCGGAGGCTAACGAAAAGGGTTCACCTTAAGTTGAAGAGAACGCAGCGAGCCATGGAAAGAAAAATGATAGCTATAACACTAAGAAACCGGAAGCCGGTAGAGTGGCCAAGGGAACAAACGCCAGCCGTTGACATCCAAGTCGAAATCAAGAGGAAGAAATGGGCTTGGGCAGGGCATGTAATGCGAAGGCAAGAGAGCCGCTGGTCCTTAAGGGTAACGGAGTGGATTCCAAGAGAAGGCAAGCGTAGCAGGGGGCGAAAGAAGGTTAGGCGGGTGGATCAAATTAGGAATTCTGCAGGCAAATGCTGGGCGCAGCTGGCAAAAAAGGGTTAATTAGAGAGACATGAGAGAGGCATTTGCCCTGCAGTGGGTGCAGTCAGGTTGACAGTGGTGATGACGTTACCAGTCGCTCCTCAGCAGAAACATGCCCAACGCTTCATCTTCGTTCTTCATAAAATGCAAATAGAGACCCTTCTATTTCGCAACTAAAGAGGTAACCGAAGTTCAGTTATGAGAAACATGATATTAATTCAACAGCCACTTTCCGGGACCGCACCGATCGACGTTCCGAGGAGAAGGGGCGTGGCAGCACACATAGTGAGCGGCGTTTTTATTTCGAACTTTTTGACGCGGAATTTTCTACAAACTGGGTGAGAGTAAAGGGACTGCGATTGTATGAAATTCATTCGAGCCAACATTTCGTTCGGTTCGTTCTGAGACCCATCACCACGGCAGCGTTCAAGCCTAATGCTGTAGCGCGAAATTATGCACCATGAAAAACGCCAATAATTAGAAGCCCCGGGATTTTCTCACGCCCAGTTTCAAAGCGCTCTACGCAATTTCCCCGTAACAGCGCTACACCCACAGCTGCTGCGCGCGTTTTATATTCAAATTAATTTCAAAGTGTATACGTGTGAACGCCCACAATCTGCAAAATATTTAAAAGCGTTGTAGTGAATAAACGATCACAACACAATATATTATGTTTACAAAACAGATTCATCCGCAGTATTTTGGAAAAAAGCAACAGAATATTTTCTAGTAACGACATTTTGTGTAGTATTGTGCTGACCGCTGTCGTAACGACAGAGCCAGTTCTGTTGGTTCTGTTGCAACAAGAGATGCCTTCGCAACTGCAAAAAATTTTCGAACGACAGGGCGACAATTTTTGTTACATCGTGAGGCCGGCTTTTAGTATTTTTTGAGCGGGTACCCTCTTCTTTTACTGTTAACATTATATAAAAGAGGCTTTCGAAAGATTTTCGGCTATCGGCATCATCGCGACGTTACTGTTGGTGCACGCAATGTATGCTATAAACGAACTCGAAGGTGTCAGTCGGGTAGATGGCGATCTTTATTAGGCAAAACTCTTGTTCCTTATACCAAACAACTGTATTTTGGGACGTCTTGGCGCTGTACAGACCTATGCGCTCGACAGATACACATCACGCGCGGGTTCAGACCATTCGACACGAGTATCACTCGAATACCTGCATATTCCTGTCCGATGAAAATAAGACATCAGCCTTCAACGTTAGAGTAGATACGGGCATTTAGCAGGCCCTAAGGGTCGTCTGAAATGTTCCATAAAAATGGCTTCAGGTGTTGTCGGCAGCCGCAAAGCGGGAGCGTCTTTTTGCAAGGTGTGCACGCACAGCAACGTGACACAACAGTTGGATCATGGCCACGTTCAAACGTTCCCTGTTTGAATTCATGGGCTGAATGCGCTGCTTTCTCAATAAAGTCAGTATGAGAACTCTATTGGGCTGAGGAAAGCAAGTCCGGTGGGGAGCATTCTTGGGTAAGGATGCAACAGCGTATGTGCGCTGTAGCACAATGCCAAGCAGCCGCGGTCTCCCGAGGGCTCCTCGTATTTACGGGCAGTCGGGCGCGGTTGGCACAGTCCGCCTTTTTCATCTTCCTGTGCTGCCACCTCGCGTACGACGCTGGACGCTCACTGGAAGTGTTCTGTGCGCCCAACCCGGCCGGATTGAGTTCCGCTGCGGAGCATGTTTTGTTGGAATCTGTCAACGATGGCGTGTCTTGGGCAGCACCTGGTACCTGGAGGATTTCTAGGATTGACTGATTGCTGGGTGTGAAGTCCGAAGCAGGCTGATGTGCCCACCGAACAGCAAATTCTTCTGTATCTCCGATCAACAGGCATTCGATGCGATCGCCAGCTGAGCAAGCGCCGCCGATTTCGAGACGAAGGCTACATTCGGAACATAATGTTCAATGAAATATTCCCGATCAGTGAGGTTGGCGTTTTCCGCTGTGCATGCCTGCCATCCATTAAAAGGTGAATACTACATCGTGCACGCCGTAGCACAGAAAACGACTGGGGACAACAGTTTTCACAAGCAATCGTTGTGCTCAAGCGCTGCCGAATAGCTACACGAACTACAAAAGCACAAGCGTACTCGCAACATGGCAGCTCGGCTAGAATTTCACTTTATTTTCCCACAGCACACCGCTACATAGGTTAAACAATTATGTGCGTCCATAAAGATGAGCGCGAGGGGCGCACATTGAATCATTCCGGCAATACCACGCAGCGCCGTTCATCATGAATATGATGCGAACACACGCATAACGCACCTTCTTCTTCTGCCTCTTAATACTTGGCACATACCCACACCGGGAGATTGGCCAGGCTGTAGTGGCATAAACATGGAAATCTCAATAGGAGGTTATGAAAAAATTCTATCACCATGCGAGAATGCTCTCGTAGTTTCTTTTTCGTTGTCCGCTCCATCGCGCGTTGAAAGCGGCTCACAGCACTTGCCCATTCGGCCTTCTTGCTTGAGAAAGCAAAAAGCGTCGAAACGAAGTCTAAATGCCGCGGTGACATTCGAGGCCTTCCTGGCCATGAATAAAATCTTTCGTGATAGACTGCACATGCATTTAACCGTAGCACCTCGTCCGTACCTGTCACAAAGGGATTCTCGCACAGTCTTGACGTGCTTGACGGTGCCCAAGGGCGGCCACGATCGTCGAGCCGGCGAACTGCTTTTATCCACGCTTTTCGTCGAAGGCGATCCCGGGAAGCGTTTGGAAAGCGAAAAAATCCGAGTTTGCTTCCCTTTACATATTGGGAATTGCAGCTGTATGAAACACATGTCGTATGCATCACCAAATGCGTCGCGCTGAACGCCCAACAGTTGCAGCAACGCACCCCGCGTAAGAAGCCGGTTTGTTTACGATACGCTTCCGCGGCCGGTCTCGAGTGGAGCGCGGGACCCTTCCAATATGTTTCGCGACACCGCCGCCAGGGCATGGGCGCATGCGCAGTCGCATCGGGAAAAAGGCGGGTTATAACGGCGGTTGGGCAGTTATAAAGGGTGACGTGTGCGGTCACACCCTGTACGTTGCGGCATGCCACATTGCTTTTACCTTTTTAATGTGTTATGAATGGAAGAAGAAAATACACCCCTCTTCTTGATCTGTCAGCTACTTTCTTTTGGCGCCCCCTAGGATACCGCTTTCATCCGCAAGATGGAAGGGGTTGCCTCTCATCACTTGCTGCGCCTTGTCAGCAACGCTTGCCCGTGACGTCAAGTTAGCAGTGCATGGGGATTACTGATGAAGGTTGCCACGGTGGAGCTCCTAGTAGCAGCTTTTGGCTGTGAAAGGAGCAAGATCTCTGTATTCGTGATTGCAGTAAGACCGGTGCCAATGCACCACAGCAAAAGAAAAAAGGTCAAAAGAGGATTAAAATAACCACCCCTGCATTACGTGGCAATGCGCAAAGACTAGGGCAAATGCGTGCGATTCATAAGTGCTGTTTAAGAATTTGGTCCTCTTAATTGACGCATGCAGTGATCAAATACTGTTTCTTCTTTGTTCTGTACTATGTTGTTTTTGAGTCGTGCGCCTCAATGTCATATATGTAAAACTCACGTAATGCTATGTTGCTGGTGCAGCGTCTCTTCAGTCGGAGTTCTTTATTATAAATAGAACAAGCAGCCTCTGCAAGGCCTCTGTCTTCGTTATAATGGTAGCCAAGCATGGCTTCTGTGGAATAAAAGCAAGATCGAAAGCTATTCAAAAAACAGCGTTCCCGAAGGCTGTAAATGGCTCGACAAGAACGTCTACGCTGAAAATGCAGCACACCACTCGGAGCGCGCAGCGCACTCCTAACAGCAGAATTAGTGCATTGACTCCACTGAAGAGGCCTTTCGCGAGAGCAGTGGTTTATAATTACTGAAGACCTAAGCTCACTCCTAGTTTTATCTTTCAGAATTCTTTTCGTACAAAAAAAAACGCGATGCTCAAAGTGGTCAGAAATCATTTCAGTTTTCAAAGCGAATTATATACTCGTGTTGCAAGCACCATTAGAGTGACGATCATCCTATATTGACCGCACTCTTCAGTAGAATTAAGCACGTTCTTATACTTCTCTCTTGCGGTCTTTTCTCTGGTCTTGAATGATCCTGACATAACCAGCAACTTAAGGCTTAAAAAGGCCCCTTGTCTGGCGCCATTTGGTAATTTCGCTTTATAACACGTACAATGTTTCCGTCGTCAATGCAAGATTTAACTTTCTGTGCCATTAGTTCTCCTTTCACCAGGTATCACTCATTGCGCTTTTTTCGGCCTCTCCATACATTCTTTCCTTTTTCGTTTTTAGGATCCCTCCTCGTGGAATCGCCTTCAATTTACGATCTTAAGACGCACCAGTCTTGCAACGTGAATGCATCTTTACCACCAGTGCGTGGCTTAGAACTTTGAGCAAGAAAGAAGCAAGAGCAAGAAATAACTTTAAGCAAGATCTTTTTCCTTAGGCATAATAATAGAGCAGCTTCCTCTTATTGCGAGCCTTATTTTAAATATAGGATTGCCACTCGCTGAACACCAGTGGCGGCCGTTAACACTTGCGCTGTGGAGTTCATTTGGGACCCTTTAGCTCATGTGCATGGCCCACCAGTGGGCCACTCTATAGTTTTATTGGGTGCGGCATGAGCAACCAGTGATCCACTTTCGAAACCAGCTTCTATGAGCCGCCAACAGGTCGCAATAGCGGCCTTGCATTACTGTTTTCGCGGCCCCTCAGAACTTGCTCAGCTACCCATAGGTTCGCAGCGTGTCGCAGCATTCCTTATTGACTGGAGCTATTCCGAGTATGGCACCATTGGCTCTGAGCATTCATCGTGGCCCTGCTTGCATATAGGACGTGGCGCATAGGTACACCACGATGCTGTGAGAGGATTCAAAGTCGAGCTGATATACATTTCTTGCGGCGGTTCATACTTTATTTCATTAACTTTAAAAAGCGAGCTCAATGTTTAAAATGCAAACAACATTGCTTAACATTGCGGGCCACCGGAGTGATATTGCGCGATCAAGTATTGTGACATTAATTTTCCATTTTGTTCCAGTTTCAGGAGCTCTACTTGCGGAGCGGCGCAAGTGTCAAGCCAAGCCAAAAAGAATAAACAAGAAGAATAGAGTTATAGAGGAAAGAGTCCGCGATGGTACACTCAAGAAGAGAGATTTTTAAGGTAAATTTTGGACCCTAAATGAGGTCGGAAAAATATCAACAACGTGAAAGCACTTCAGAAAGTTTCAGCTTTTGTAATTTGCAATACACTTTACAATAGCCCAACGTATCAAACCGGCTAGCGAATAATCCATCAAAACAACATTCAGTCGTGGCCGATGATGACGGGAAGGACAAAATGTTCATCCCAGAAATTACCTGCTACGAAGCCGGAAGACGGAACACATCGCGGCTACCATACAAATACAGGAGTTTTTATTCAACGAAAATTACCACTAATTTTAACTGCAGATGGTGCTCCATCTGTCCTGTATAGAAATAGGAAGAAAGATTAATGGACTGCATCGCAAAAATTTACTGAAGCTTCTTCCCGGCTCTAATAAAGTGCTGTTGATATTCTGAATTCTGATGGTAACTGCAGGAGGCATGTATACTTCTTGGAATTAAATTTTAACAGCGCCTGCCGTCTGGACGCGCTTGTCTCTATCGGACGCAACATTTGATCAAATACAGATCACGGTCAATAAAATGCCGTGTATAATGAGTCAAATAGCTTCAAAATCAGGTAACGTAACCAAGACACTTATGTTTGACTTCACACTAAACATTTTGTACATGTGAACACATCAGGAAGTGCTGGACGATCAACACCTTGTCTATACTATATGTAGAACGAAAGAGTGTACAGAAAAGAAGAAATCAGCTCAATATTGTGCAAAATAGGCGCTCTATTCTCTTTTTTTCAAGACAAGTTCTTCATTGCTTGTTATTTCTTTCCACGTGTCAATTTTTCTGCACTGCAGATTCCACTGAGATGGTGAGGTAAAGATAGCGCCCGTATTGTCGTTTTTTCGTGCACTGCGCAGCCTACTATGAAACAAGCAGGGCATATATCGACGGCAACAGAGACCTCTCGGTTTGTTAAAGCATATTTTAAAGCGAAAGCTTTACTAGGCTATGTCGGCGGGGATCGTGTCCGCAATATGTGTCGGCAGCAGTTGTGGGCATCTCGGCGGAGGTAGCGTCAAACGTGTGGTTATAATAGAAAGAGGAAGTTATGAGGATACTTTTAGGTGGCACGAAAAAAATATTTTCCAAACCACAAGAAAAGTTACTTAATTAGAGCCAAATATTCCCAAAAACTGGTAGGGGCTAGAGCAAACGTGTCGCGAAATTTGAAAACGCCGGAAGTAGGCGGAGCTACAGCATAGCGCCGAAATTAACTAACCGGAAGTGTGGACGGAGCCAAAGCGTGGCGCAAAGTTAGAAGACTCAGAATGGGCAATCACGTGACCCGTGATTAGAGGTCGACACGTAACCAGGAGATAGAAAAAAAAGACTGGTAAACTAGAGGCAGTTGGGTAATTAATCAGAAGCACAAGGTTATGAACGGGTAAATAGACTGGACGCGTTTGTAGTAAGTGGGTAGGAATGAAGCATGGGAGAAAATCTGGGATGAAATGAGAGTATAATAAGAGTTAATTCATAACCAATCAATCAAGTGAACGAGAAAACAACCAAAGCGCCAAATTTAAAAGGCGACCAGTGTCGCGGAGGCGTCAAAAGTTTCGCTTTCTTCCAATGCGGGTAGCCGAAGTGATATCTAATTGCTTTGTATTCCCGGTGAAACCATAGGTTATTTTTTTCACTTTTGTTAGGATTTCGTCTATTAATTTCTCTCAGGGTAGTGACCGCTACATATAGCGCGCTTGTTAATGAACGATCGAGTCGCTTTTGCTCAAAGATCGATAGGCAGAGAAAACACTTACATTTTATGCAGCATAGTCAGTAAGTCTCCAAGATCTCTCGGATTCCAGTTTCTGGAAATTGTCTTTTCCAAGCATTATACCGGAACTAGTGCAGTCACATCACGTAGAGCGATTATTCCAGCGCTGTAGTGAATCATTCCGCGTGATCAAGCATAGTGCTGACATAATCGCTCGTTTCCTGATGAAATGCCAGTGCCAGGGCACTGAGTACCAGTGGCCCAGTAATTGCCAGCACTAAAATATATAAATGTCTTACTTTAAGAGGCTACCTATTCCTTGTTTCTCTCTCTCCCCTTAACTCGCCTTTCGGTCTGTTTTTTTTTTTGTCGAAGTCGCGCGATGTCGAGATCCAGACAGTCCGGGCCAGTGTGCACTGCGAACACTGAACACTTTGAAAATGCACAAAAACTGCACGAGAGACTGAACTCGTATAAACGATATATATACGTGATAAAATCAACCCGGAGAACAAAAAATCGATAACATTACTGACGCACACAAAAAGCAACAAGCTTGGTCAATCGAAAATTAAAATTGGCCATTTCGTCCCGATAGTGGCGAGCAAAAGTTGTACTGACACATGCGGTCCATCCGTCGAACAGGCTTTGACACACTCTGTTGCGACGTCAGCCCGTAGGCTACGATAGCACGGTGCGAAGTCTAGCGCGTGCAGGTCTATCAACGCCTCTTTGGCGATGATGATGATGAATCCACATTTATAAAGACTGAAATAAATCGACGCTGAACGCAGGCACCAGGCGGGGTGGTTCCCTATTTACGGGACCCATATATTTCCAGCAGCTCCTGGCCCCTGTCTGTCAATGCTAGCTGGATCGGAAGAGCGGGGCTGGATAACAAGGTCTCCCATCGCTCAAGTGGTTGGAGATTGGAAGTGTTGGCGGGAAGGGGACGAGAGGGTGCTTGAGTTTTGTGCACTCTGCCAAGACGTGCGACAGGGTGCCCTTTTCTTGTTTGCAAAAAGGACAGAGCATATCGTGTTCCGCAGGGTACATGCAGCTCATCATTACGGGATGCGCATGCGATCCCGCCTGCGCTCGACGCAGGGTCGTCTGTTGTTGCCTGGTGAGTTTGGGGTGCGGCTCTGGCAGCCTGCACCTGTCCTCGAGGTACATCAGGGTAATGTCCCGAAAGCTGGTGACCGGGTGCGGTGGCTCTTCCGGCTCGTGCTCGGCCCGGATTGACATTTCTCGGGCATGGTAGTCGGCGATAATGTTGCCTGCTACCTGTGAGCGAGCCGGGACCCACACGAGCTGTGCGGCTCTTCCCGGAGGCTTGCACTTGGATAGAATGGCTCGGCCCGCGGAGGAGATTACCCCACTGCTGAAGCTTCCGTAGGCTGTCTTTGAGTCGGTGGCCACGGTGTCCACTTTCGGCTGTGCGAGTGCGAGGGCCACAGCCACTTCTTCGGCAACGGAGGGGTCTGTTGTCTTCAGGGACGCGCTAACGATCAGCCTGTCTTTTGACGTAACCACCACCGCTGCACGGTCACTGTGGTTTCGGAGCGAGGCGTCCGCGTAGAGTACCCTGGGTTTCTCTTCCAGCTTCCGGGCTCAGACTTTGGCACGTGAGGCGCGCCTCTCGTCGTCCTTGCCCGGCGTCATGTTTCATGGAAGGGGTTTGCTCTGAATGGTCGTCTTCCAGTCCTCTGGAAGGGCTGTCTTGGTGGATACTGGCCCGATCTGCCATCCTATCTTGCGTAGGACAGCTCGTCCGTCTTCCGTGTGACTTAGCCGGATTCTCTTATTAGAGATGTGGGCTTCGATGAGCTCCTCCACCGTGTCGTGGGCGCCCATGTCTAGCAGTATTTTCGTGGACGAGTAGATGGGCATGCCCAGTGCTTGCTTCGTTGCCTCACGAAGCATCGTGTTTAGAGTGTCCCCATTCGCCTTCGTCAACTAGAGATACGGGGCGAAGTAGGTAACCCGCGACACGAAGAACGCACGCACCAGGCGCACGGCATCGCCCTCTTTAAGGCCTCGGTTTCTGTTAGATACCCTCCGAAGCATACTAAGTATCTGTTCGGTTGTAGTCTTGATCTTTGTGACGGCGGCGTGTGCCTACCCGTCGCTCTGAAGTAGGAGGCCGGAAATCCTAATCTGCTTTGTTGGCTTGATTACCGTTCCGTCGATGGTGATGGTCACGCTCGGCGGCAGCTCCTTGGATTTTCCCGGTTCGATCATGAGCAGCTCTGATTTCTGGGGAGCGCAGCTCAGTCCGCACGACTTTGCGTACTCGTGCACGGTTGTTGCCGCCCGCTGCAAGGCTTCCTCCTTCCAGGCATCGGACCCGGCTCGGGTCATCCACACCGTAATATCGTCGGCGTATAACAAGTGGTCCACGCATTCGATTTGCTTGAGTAGATGGGGCAGGGCCAGAAGGGCCAGATTAAAGAGCAGGGGCGACAAGACCAATCCCTGAGGGGTATCCCTATCGCCGAGATCGACAGGGCCCGACTTCTCCTCCCCTATCCTGATGGTCGCCATTCGGTTTGACAGAATATCTTTTATGTAGGCGAATGTCTTTCGGCCACACCTGGTCTTGTTCAGACTCTGCAACACGCTTGCGCGGGACACGTTGCCAAACGCTCCCTTCAGGTCGGGGGCGAGTATCCCGCGCGGCGCGTGCCTCGTTGCGGGCTTGACGACCAGTTCGTGGAGTTGGATCAATAAGTCTTGGGTGCTGAGATGTTGCCTGAAGCCGTACATTGTCTCCGGAATCTGATCCGTTTCTTCGAGGTGCTTCTGCAGCCGGCGGAGGCTGCCAGCGCTCCATTACCTTCCCCACGCAGGACGTGAGGGAGATGGGCCGCATGTTGTCTATCGTGAGGGCCTTGCCGGGCTTTGAAATGAAGCGGAACTCGGCGTCCTTCCATTCCTTCGGCAAGCGCGAGCTCTCCCAGGCCTCGTTGATGTGCTCTTGGAGGTCGCGGGCCGCTGTACCACTCATGTTACCGAGACGTTTGTAAGTTATTGCGTCCCTGCCGGGTGCACTTCTCTTGTTACTGTCATCTATCGCTGTCCACAGTTCCGTCATGGTAAACAGCCAGTCCAGCTCTTCATTGTCGGGTCCTTCGTTCCACTCGAGCACCGGATACTGGCTTTTCTCTGTCTTTAGGTACTTCGCCTTCAGGTCTTCCAGGAGCTTGTGGCCGTCTCTCTTGTACGTGTTCAATACTTTGGTGAGGTTGTGATGGGTCGCAGTTTTGCTACTCAGTGGGTCGATCAGACGCCTCAAGAAACACCACGTCTTCCCGGTCGAGAGCTTACCCTGCAGGCTGTCGCAGGTCATCAGTCAATTTTCCTTACATAGTTTGGCCGAATACTCGGCGATCTCTTTGTTCAAGACTACTATAGGCTTGGCCAGCTTTCTGCTGTGTCTCTGACGTTTTCACCGTCGCGTTAACGAGTGCCGGGCCGCCGACATGTGGATCAGTCTGGCCTCCACGTACGGTGTCTGTGACGTCTTTGCGATTTCTTGGGTAAATGTTTCGAGGACTTTCTTCTGGTCCCATTCGGCGTAGGTCTGTTGTGTTTCAGCTTGTCCCGATTCTTCCTCGGACGCCTCTTCTTGTTCTGGGGTAAATTTTCTCATCTTCTCCCAATTCGTGGTCCGCGCCGTCCCCAGCACAGCCGATATCAGGAACCTCGGATCGGGATGCCAATCATGCTGTGGTCAGACCCCAGGTCCACTTCTTTGCTTCTCCAGGAGACGTCTAGCGTGCCCGATAACCACGCCAAGTCTGGCATAGTGTCCCTCGCGACACTGTTCCCTCTTCTGGTGGGTACGTCCGGCTCGTTCAGAAGGGCCATCTCGTTATCCTCCAATGCTTTGGCAAGTGCTCTTTCTCTCTAGGACTCGCATTGATAACCACAGGTTGGGTGAGGGGCATTAAAGTCGCCGAGAATCAAGAGCGGCCTGGTCCCCGCCAACCCTTTCTCCTGGCTCACGATGCGGTCAAATTCGTACTGTCATTGGCACGGCCGGCTGTAAGCTCTCATTACAAATAAATTGCCCGAGCTGCCAATTTCTCTCGCATGAATTTCGACCAGCGTGTGCTCTCATCCGCCCTGCGTCGTGACATGTTGAGTTGCCAGCACGTTGCTGCGGGCGAGCACCGCCGTTCCGTTCTCCGCGGGGTCCTTTTAAGTGACGTACCCCAGGGGTCATGGTTTCCCGTTTATTTCTTGTAGACCAATTACATCGGGCTTGTTTTCTTGCCCGTCAATGTGTAACATTAGTTCCGCTTCTTTTTTGCGAATCCCGTGGCGGTTCCATTGGTAAATTATGGTGGTGTCTCCCCCGGTATTCTTGTGCTTCTTACTTGGCTTCTACACCATCCTTTCCGAACGTTTTGAGTCGACTGCGCCTTTTCGCGATCGCGTCTTTGATTTTTTCCGGCCCGCTCCTTTTTGAGGGCCGCGAAGCAGTTTGTCACCGATGTTGAGGGTACTTTTGGCCCTAGGTGCTTGTACCTCACTGATGGCGTGTGAGGCTGACTCTCGACAGCTTCGAGGCGGGCGTCCATTTTGCCTAGCCTTTCAATAATTTGGGAAGTCGCGGCCAAAATGGCCTTCAGATCTCCTTCTCGTGGGATCTGTGCCGTTGACGTGGTCGCGGTCTGTGCGGTCGCCGCAGCCTCTCCGCTCGCGGGGCTCTCTTCGGCGTCCATCGCCACTTGATTACTTGATGCTCGTTGCGTTGCCTCAGCCTCTCCCTCCGACCGCCCTATGCGGGGTGAGGGGGTCCCTCCGCGGCACCCTGCGCAAGCCTGCGGCGTTGTTTGCCGCCATGCTGTTGTTTTGGGGTCTTTCATTTGCCAAGCTGCCGTTACTCGCCAGCATTTCGATCTTATTCATAAGCGCCCGTATTTGGGCGGTCTGCTCCTGAATCTGAGCGTTTTGGCGCTCTATGATCCTCATAAGTTCTATCACTTCGCTACTGTCCATTTGTAGATTCGCTTTTGAGTTAAGGGATTGGGAGGGGTGAGGGATGGGAATTCAGTGTCGCTGATTGGAGCGACAGGAGCCCTGTTGGTCCAGCCCACCTTTTTGTCGGTGATCTCTTGGCGTCCAGTGGACTCGCTCTGGGACCTCGAACTATTTCCATGTCCAGGACTGGCCCGGAAGCACGAGCGGCGGTTGCCGCCACCGTTGCCGCCCCCGGATGGTGTGTTTGATCGGGAGCGACTGTGGCGGCCGTTTCTTCCGCCTCTGTTGTTGCTGCTCCGGCTTGGCGTGTATGAACGGCCCCGCTGTTTGGAGTCGCTACGGCGGGTCCGCCTGCAGGACCTCTCTTGTCTCGGTTCCTTCTCCCGGCGTCTTCTTCCTCCGCTCGGCGCCGTTCCCAGCGCCACCGGCAGACGACGCAGGGCGTCTTGAAGCAGGCTTTGCCGGCCTTGTCCGCGGTCAGGTGTTTGCCTCTGCATAGGCCACACTTCGCGAACTGGTGGAGGGAGCCGAGTTCCCGCTCTGCTAGAGGGATTGACCGCCTCTAATGCGCAAAGCAGTGTGGTCGGGAAAAACAAACGCCCTTTCCTCCATCACGCATCATGCATGGAGCACTCTGGCACAAGGGCCCGAATGTTCTTCCTCACTTGTGTCCAGCAATACCTATCTGGTTCGCACATGTGCATGTGAGCAAAGACTATACGCAGCTGCGGGTTGCAAGTTCCGAAGGTGTGCATTTCTCCTTCATACAGGAAGAGGACATGGCTGAAGTGTAACTACGAGGCCACGCCTTCTACGCGCGGGTGCATCCAGGTCGAGTTGAGTGTGGCAAGTTAAGTGCAGAGTTGTTGTAGGCCATGCTGCCGAAGACATACTTCCGGCTACCGATGGCACAGGCCTGGCGAAGAGTCAGGCATATCGGACCGTATTGAACTCGATGACACTTGTAAGTATCCATGTGAAGTCAGGGAACCTCCCAGTTGGCTACTAATAATGTAAAACATGTGCCAAAATTTTGATCCCCAGGTGTTTACCTCTGAACCACACTGTGTGGTCCGTAATGGATCTGCACGCTCCAAATTTCCTGACGGCAAGAACATTTCCAGTCCTGCCTCCTCCAATAGGTAGGACTTCCGCGAATGACACAGTGGTCCCACAAAAAGGCTTAGAAGCAAACCCCTGGGTTCTAAACTTTTGACAAAGACTGTGCACACGATGCACTACCACGCACACCGAGTGACCGAGAGTCGTGGGCTTACCGCCGCACACATCATGCGAGCTCCATGCCTTTGTGTTGGCATCGAAGCGGTAAAGATTGCCGCCCAGGCGCGAGTTATCGAATCCCCAGTTACTGCACACCTACGCAATGTCGCGATATGCTACTACGTTCAAGACGAAAAGCAACATCGGCCTACCACTGGGTAGCGAAAGCGTCCTCACTAGATCTCAACGGCTGTATGCAGGGGAAGAAATGAGCACGTCGATGAAATCCTTTTCTGTGTGGCTAATGTCGAAGGAGTAAATCTTGTCCTTAAAATGGAAAGCCTTTCCGTTAATAGCTCCTCGAACATCATTCAGCTTCAACGCCAAGATTTCGTAGAATCAGATATTCAGAAGAGAACCTAGCCCTTTTCGCTTTTTTTTCTTCAATCACGAGAATACTCAGTATAATTCTGAAATGGGTCTGAATTACAAAGAAGCCAACAGATGTTGCCTCAGATGATATCTGACATTTTGATTCGAAATCTTCACGCTTAAATGCTCTCCCGGCGCAGAACACTCATGCGTCATACCTTTTAAAAGAAACATTATATAAAAACGCAGCTAAAGAAGCGCGCCAATTTTGATACAAGCTTTCAATTTCATATAAGAGGGTAATCTCGAGCGTAGCCAGTGCTAGAAAAGCGTGCCCTACTGTTAGATCTGCATCTGTGTAGACACGGAAGCCTTTTACGAACTGCCGCAGAATCTGATACTTGAGATGATATAACAGAAACGATTTGTCTAAACAACCGTAAATTCGCAGTACTTACGGTCTTCGGGGACAGTAGACATTGCGAAGCGTTTCACCGATATTTAAATCTCCTCGATGCTTTCGCGACCACATATTCCCATTTCGCACACGGAAATTAAATCTGCGTTTATACCATACACAAAGCCGCGGCGGTGGCTGAGTGGTTATGGCGCTCGGCTGCTGACCCGAAAGACGCGGGTTCGATCCCGGTCGCGGTGTTCGAATTTCAATGGAGGTAAAATTCTACAGGTCCGTGTACTGTGCGATGTCAGTACGCGTTAAAGAACACCAGGGGGTCGAAATTTCCGTAGCCCTTCACTACGGCGTCCTTCATATTCCGAGTCGCTTTGGGATGTTTGCCAAGGCGGCTAAAGCATCACCGCATTTATGTCGCCTTGAGAACCAGGCCGCATCAAACGCTATGGCAGAACACTCGCAAAAAATGGCATGAAATCACTTGGGATGAGGTAGAAATCGTTGCTACCGAAAGAAGCCTCTAAGCACGGCTGCACCTGGAATCACTGATCATACAGTTAACGGTGAACACTATCAACCGGACTAACTGGAACCTTCACCTGGCTTACGCAAAATCATTACGTCGGCTTTTCAAAGCTTCTTAAGCTGCTTCTTACTCGGCCGATTCTTCATTGTGAACAAGAAACCCGTAGGTGTTCCGAAACATCAACTAGCTGTTTTTTGACAATTGGTCCGTAACCCAAGACTTGCTCAACGAAAACCTCCATAAACCATAAACCAAACGTACACCTGATCAGTTTCTTTGCGACAGCGGAAAAGACTTGCACGGAATTTTTTACACTGGATTCATAATTTCCGGTTTAAGTTTCATATTTTCTGCCTTTAGCGGTTGTGCAGTTAACGAAGGTACTGCCGCCCGAGCGTCTTTCCTCCGGAGTTCCACTGAATTTACAGGCTGTCGGGACTCTTGTACCGAATCCGCTTACCACATATGCGGATATTACACCATATCTGCCCCACAGTAGGCAGACGTTAACCAGAGCCCGCGAAGGTCCTAAATAGAAGTGAGGAACGACACCTTAGAAGGCTGTAAACGAGGTCATCACTAAGCCGTGCAATTTTAAAACTTATAGAGCCAACTTTGGCAGGATAGTGTAAGTTTTCTGAGATGTGGGCAGACGCATATCTTAAAGTTTGGGCCTGCCAAAAAATACCGCAAATAAAGAGAGTAAATAAGCCAACCAGAGAAGGCTGGGAGGTGACCTTGTCCAGCTGTTTATACCTGGAGTGCCAGAGGGCTCTGAACCAAAGAGCGCGGGCAGCGCCTAACGCCAATGATGTCCCGTGATGAGGACTGCCACCCAGGCAAGGGAGCAGTGAATTCTTCCGTCTCTGCGATATTCTGTAAATATATAACACTACAAGCACAATCTTGGTCCCATCGCGAGTATTATTTTCGACCACTTCTTTCCCTGCTGACTTCATCGAAGTATCATTTACATCCGAACGCGAGAAAAGCTCAGGGTAATGCACTTCCTGTGCACCTAATTCAATATGGATAGAAGCTTGCATTATTTTGTGCATTGCGTTTACGATCGTCAAATACGGTGTCTGAATTATAGAGGTGTACACAGAGTATACGCCTTTCGTTGACGCTGATATGGCGCCACCACTTAGTGACGGCTCGCGTCAGTTGCTTCTGCTATCTACTGCACATGTCTAAAACGGACTTTTACTGAAATATTTCTTAAGAAGATGAGTTTTATCTCTGGAGGAAACGTAGAAGCAAAGGCAGACTCGTGTCCAAATAACGCTTTTGCTTAACGAGTCAACCGTTTTTTGTAGATCACCCTCGCATAACCTCCTCGGTAAGCACAGTATTCTATTTTTCGCTGTGACGAACTAAGTATACCCATTACAGAAATTGACTTCTATATTGTTTTGGGAGGGTCTCCTTCATCACATGACCTTATACAAAATATTTTATTACAATGCTGAACAATAGCATGCTATATATATTTAGATATTGAAAAGTTCACAACTGGTATGATTATCTTGGTTTATTTACCAACGGTTTCAGACGGTGGACCGTCCTTCACCAGGGTTTTAAGTGGAATGAATACAGAGATGCGAGTATTTGCAGAACTAAATGCAGAGGGAGAGGAGGCACTCTCTCTCTCTATTTTCTTTGCGGAGAAAAACATACACACGCAAAGAAAAGAAAAGACAGAAAAGAAATGAATGAGAGAAAGTGCCTCCTCTCCATCTGAATTTAGACCCGTAATTACGCACATCTCTGTCTTTATTCGACTTAACACCCTGGTGAATGACGGTCCACCGTCTGAAAGCGTTGGTAAATAAACCAAGATAATCGTACCAGGTGTGACCTTTCCACGGTGCAAGTTTTCACTACTGGCCCGCTGTGCAACCCCGACCGCTACCACTATATATATAGTGAGCCAACAGTCACCGCAACCAAGGTGCACATGGGAACGTTATTTTTTTTATGTGTTGTGCTTATCAGTGGGATAATATTACTTAGAATAATAAATCGCTTAAACAAAATTACTTAAAAAGCAGCAGAAAAAACAACCATGCCGCCGGTGGGATCCGGACCCACGACCTCCGAAAATCAGGTCCAGCGCTCTTACCAACTGAGCTACGGCGACGGCTGTCCAATCTGCTGCTCTCGTGGGCGACTGATTATTTGACGCGCTATTCGGAAACCCAGGCGGTGCCGCGCAGTACATCTGAAATCGCGCGCTTCTTCATACACCACTTTGTTTTACATGGCGCCCCGTCCTCTGTCATCACCGATAGGGGCACCGCGTTTGAAGCGCGCCTCATGCAGGAGGTGTTCAAGCTGAGTCACACGAACCACCGCAAGACTATTTCATACCACCCGCAGTCAAACGGGCTCACGGAGCGCCTCAACAACACATTAGCAGACATGCTCGCAATATACGGCGACGTACAGCACAAGACTTGGGACGAGATCTTCCCCTATGTGACAATTTCCTACAACACGGCGATTAAGGAAACGACTCGATTTACGCCGTTTCGCCTCGTCTACGGTCGTGATGTCCAAAGGATGCTCGACGCCATTCTTCCGTGCCCCCTGACGACCAGGCGCTCACGCCAGACGCCAAGGAATTTACCCGGCACGCAGAGGAAGCCCGCCAACTGGCCCGTATGCACAACCGCCGGCCGTAGGCAACAGTCTGCTGCTCTCGTCGGTATTTATGTTTATTTGGTGCACGCGAACCTTGAGAGTGTTCACCAGCGCCATCCTCGACCATAGCAGCGGACGTAGCACGTCCTGTAATACCGCGAGCGTGACGTGGAACCTCATCTAACGGCGAGGATGGAAACTGTGCGAGAGCCCTCTTATGCAACCTGTGGCATCAAGACTGCCAGAACCGAGACCCTCGTTAAGCTATAAGCAGACAAGGTAAAGTAAATGAGGTGCCCGTTTGACAAACTTATGAAGGGAGCCAACAGTCACCGAAACCAAGGTGCATAGGGGAAGGTAATTTTTTTCTTTAATGTGTTGTGCTTATCAGTGGTATAATATTACTTCGATTATTACATCGCTTAAAGAAAAACTTACATTTCTTTTCTTTAAGCGATTTATTAATCTAAGAAATATTATCCCAAAGCCCAGAACATTAAAAAAAATAACGTTCCCCTAAGTACCTTGATTTCGGTGACTGTTGGCTCCCTTCATAAGTTTGTCAAACGGGCACCTCATTTACTTTACCTTGTCTGCTTATAGCTTAACTAGGGTCTCGGTTCTGGCTACCTTCATAAATTTGTCAAACGGGCCCCTCATTTCATTTCATATATATATATATATATATATATATATATATATATATATATATATATATATATATATATATATATATATATATATATATATATATATATATATATATATATATATATATATATATATACATACATATATATATATATATATATATATATATATATATATATATATATATATATATATATATATATACAGACAAGGTAAAGTAAATGAGGGGCCCGTTTGACAATGTTATGAAGGGAGCCTACAGTCACCGAAACATAACACATTAAAAAAAATAACGTTCCCCTATGCACCTTGGTTTCGGTGACTGCAGGCTCCCTTCATAATAATATATATATATATATATATATATATATATATATATATATATATATATATATATATATATATATATATATATATATATATATATATATATATATATATATATATTAAGGAAGCCAACAGAAGCAAAGGTGCATAGGGGAATGTTTTCTATTTTTTTTTATTTTCTAACGCCAATCAATTGGTTTAAAGAAAATTACTTATAAACCAGAAGAAAAAAAACAACCATGCCGCCGGTGGGATCTGAACCCACGACCTCCGAATATCGCGTCCGGTGCTCTTACCAACTGAGCAACGGCAACGGCTGTCCAATCTGCTGCTTTCGTGGGTATTTATGTTTTGCGTGTAAGCGAACCTTGAGAGTGTTCACCAGCGCCACCCTCGTTCATAGCGGTGGACTTAGCACGTCCTGTAATACCGCAAGCGTGACGTAGAACGTCTTATAACGGCGAGGGCGGAAACTGTGCGAGAGCCCTCTTATGCTGCCTATGGCATCAAGACTGCCAGAACCGAGACCCCCGTTAGGCTATTAGCAGAGAAGGCAAATGTAATGAGGGGCTCGTTCGACAAACATATTAAGGAAGCGAACAGTCACCGAAACAAAGGTGCATAGGGGAATGTTTTCTATTTTTTATTTTCTAATGCCAATCAATTGGTTTAAAGAAAATTACTTATAAACCAGCAGAAAAAAGAAGCATGCCGCTGGTGGGATCCCAACCCACGACCTCCGAATATCGCGTCCGGTGATCTTACCAACTGAGCTACGGCGACGGCTTTCCAATCTGCTGCTTTCGTGGGTATTTATGTTTTGCGTGTAAGCGAACCTTCAGAGTGTTCACCAGCGCCACCCTCGTCCATAGCGGTGGACGTAGCACGTCCTGTAATACCGCAAGTGTGACGTAGAACCTCATATAACGGCGAGGGCGGAAACTGCGAGAGCCCTCTTATGCTGCCTATGGCATCAAGACTGCCAGAACTGAGACCTCCGTTAGGCTATTAGCAGACAAGCAAATGGAATGAGGGGCTCGTTTCACAAACATATTAAGGAAGCCAACAGTCACCGAAACAAAGGTGCATAGGGGAATGTTTTCTATTTTTTTAGTTTCTAATGGCAATCAATTGGTTTAAAGAAAATTACTTATAAACCAGCAGAAAAAACAATCATGCCGCCGGTGGGATCCGAACCGACGACCTCCGAATATCGCGTCCGGCGCTCTTATATACACACACACACACACACACACATTTATATATATATATATATATATATATATATATATATATATATATATATATATATATATATATATATATATATGCAGCACACGGCTTTAAGCTTCAAAGAAAAATTCCAAAAATAAAGTTAATGAGCAAATCAAGTGAAACAAAGCCTCGTAGCAGAGAATCAGGGTTCCTGGCTGTTTAGTGCATCATTATTCAAAAACTGTAGCACTATAGGAAAAACAGGATCAAAGCAATGCCGATAATAGCGAAGGAGGATTACTCGGCGAGCGCGGTAGAGTGTCAATCGCCTAACAATGAACCTACTTTGACTTCTACATCCGAGATACAGCTGCCTGACCACAATGTGAGCAGCTCTTCACGAAGAAACTGGTGCATAGCTACACACGACTCTGAAGTTATTGCGAATCATGCGTGCGAAATAATAAGCGAACAGAGAATGGCAACAATTGCCGAAATATATATATATATATATATAGCCCCATAACACGCAGTGGAAGGCAGCCATTGGACGGCGTAGCTTGATGTTCAGAAGGATTCCTTTCAAATCAGGCCAAACTGGTGGGCTTTGGTGTTCGATGATCAGCCGAGAGTGTGAGACCATTTCTTCTCGTAGATCTCGTATGGAGTCTGCAATAGAACACACCAAATGTTCAGTGTGTTGCCACAAGAGACAAACAAATGCAGCATGATCGGTGTCTCAATGTGTGTTTCAAAGCCAACCATCCGGACAGGAGTTCTCAGGACATAACAAATTACATCAGTAGGCACGTCTAAACATATGCGAAGAAATATTTGGATTACCAACATCACCAACTTTCTTGGACAAGATGCTCGACTATTGTAAGGTATTGTTACCGAAATATTTTAGGCAATGGTCAATTCTTCCACTTCGTTTGTAACCTATTTTTAAAATCTTCCGTCGCTCACATCGAGTAGTTGACCTGTAATTGGAAACCAACGGGGAACCTTTTTGGCAATAACAAAAACGTTATTAGCAAAAAATAGAAGCCTGGCCATGGGAATATGGCGGTTATACTGACTCTTACAATGTATGAAAAAATTGCGTTCTTAAACTCTGTTCATTGAAAAAATAATTTCTTTTTGAGTTCCCAGGCATAACAGTCATTTTGTCATCGCTATTTCTGAATGTGTTTATCTGTTACACATACAACTTTCAAGAGAATCAAAAAAGCCTCACTTTCAAATGATCCACCAGCGACATGTACCATCTGTGCCAAGAGACGAGGTATCTCAAGACTTATACGTTGAAAAGATGCAAATCGATACCCACCCAAATATCGCTTTCGCAGGCGGCTATCAGGAGCTCTTGCATCCGCGTCACTATAGGCTGCAGGGAGCCTATAGCATGACCACTGCACAACTGCATCTTTTGACTCCAACTGGAAATAAATAGCATTGCACATAGTGACAGCGACTCCCAAAGAGAAAATATACGTGCTTAGGAGGCTATTTAAGTGGTACTGCCCGCGTTGCCGAAAACTTCTAGTCTAGCAGTTAACGGGGGGTTAAACACGTTTTTTTATGCGAAGCTGAATACAGATAACCTTTCATGAAGAGAACACCATTCTAACGAGTGTAACATACGTTGTGATTCTGTTTATTCTTGAACAAATGGCGTCCTTCATGAAATGCACATCAGCATTAGGTCCTACTTTGGCAAATTAGAAAAAAAGCAAAAATTTTCTAATCAAATTTAAAGACACTTTCTATTTACTTATTCTATTAGCACTTACTAAATTCCGTGCGCTTATACCATCAGTTCTTCTTAGACATTGTGCGATCACAGTGGAAATTCAGGAAACAAATCTCAGAGGACCGCGAAAGAGGCTCGGCTTGCTGAAAGGCAATTCGAAAGTAATGCAACATTTTGAAAGTAGTGTATCTTCAAATGAGTTTGGAAAAATTCTACTTACTATCTATAAATCTGTGAAAAGACAGCCAACCTTGAGTTTTTTTTAAAGAGAAAATGATGGCTTAGTGTAGCAGCGCATCTCTCCATGGAAAAGGCAACATACACAATTTTGAAAGTTGTGGGTTCAGTCCAATGACGATGCTCATCAAAAGCTTTTACGAAGCAATTGCCAAGTTTAGTGGATTTTTTTTTTCAATCGTCCAAGCATTTGATTGCTGAGTGCTTTTTCTTTTTAAAGTCTACAAAAGAGAAAAGATAGTTGGACTCAATGGCATACCACGGGTTTTTCCTTCCTTGATAGTGCATGGCGCAGTACAAAGCCGATGCGGCCTTCTTGGAGGGTGGCATCCAAGCCATGATGTAGTCGACAAGGCACACTTCAAGGATGTACATAGCCGTTAGGTGTTCCTGCTTGCTTGCCTGTTAAGGGCACCAAACATGCGGCAGCCAGTCAGTTAAAAAGCCAACAACTCCACTAAGAATATATGTGGAATTCTCTTTGCTTTTGGAAAAAATTCTCTTTGTCTGCAGCTCGAAGAATAAAACTTTGCCAGTACATTTTAAGCAAAAAAAAACTCTCATCATCACTTCATCACGAAGGTTGGTCTAAGTTTAATATTAGCATTAAATAGTTGCTTTTTTGGCGATACCTCTAGTTACACAATTCATTTCCCGCCTTCCGGAATAAAATACGGCGTTGTAAAGTCGCCCTTCTAAGCAAGCAAAATAAAAGCGTCTTTTATTACGCTCTCCTACGCAAGGAAAAGAAAAGTCAATTTGATATTTGGCTGCTGACTGCACACACTGGCGCTCCAAACGAACTCACCGAGTGAGGCGGGAATTTTACCGTGTACTCCAGTTTGCAAGCTTTGAACTCACAATGTTTAAATATTATTGCAGAAAATTAGGTTTTAAATGGCGACTGATGATAGATAATTGTCAACTAGAAAGGGTACATAACACAGTCTAGCAAGAAAACTACATCATTCGGCATCATATCCCTATCTAGCTATTAAAATGCAGGGTGTGAAAACTTTTGAAACGTCAACTGCGGAAAAAACCTTTCACCGTCCATTTAAATCTGACGAAAATTTGAGCCAAGTGGCAGGGAAAGCATTATACTGAACTTTATCATCAATCAGCCATGTAGGCAGCTAGAAAGCAACAACATGCACTGAAATACCTATAGAATAAATGTTACCAAGAAAAAATGTCGACAGAGTAGTCCTAAACGTCTGTTGAATGAAAAGTACGTACCTTATTTACCGCTGAATATTTATCCTTTATATCTATGCGTAAATTATTATTATACGTGAATCACAATGTTGTAATAGCCTGCCATTGCTAAGCAATTTATAATCGAATCATTTTTTTTCGGTTTGGCTTTGAAAGCCGACATATCGCTATTAAGTCAAAGGTCCGTACAGTGACGTGAAACATGAGATCATCTGCAATTTAATCGCTCCTAATGCATTTGAGATCCGTCTCTTGAGGCCGGCTGACATCATCATCATAGGAAGCAAAGATTATATCACGCATTTTCCCAAGCTTCATGTAACATCTATGGACCTATGATGTCACAGCCATCTCTCCAGTGGTGAAATGAAAAGAACATCGATAAAACTGAATTAAGGATCCTACGCCAATTCACTGTGCTAGCCCATGTAGACAATCGTTGTACGCCTCATTACGAAGAAGAAAATATGCAGCCGAAATTGGGTGTCCATGCTCCTTTAAGAAAAAGGCAGAGGCGCCCCACCAAATCATGAGTAGCTGTCAAATATAGTTATGCATGCTTCTACAATTCGTAATGTCACCACGCATAATAGCAGTGCGGAGAAGTGGGCTTAAAGAAGCGACGAATACAGGCCGACTCCGCGATGTTAACATCTCATAACTGAATCAAAATTTAGGCTAATCATTAAAGATTGGTTCTTTCGTCAGCAAATAGCCATGAAACGCACTGGATGAAAGCGTCTCTACTTCACCTACACTCTTTGTGCGCTCTGCATAAAGCCCTAAAATATCACCGCTCTCATTTCAAACTCAAATGAGCGCTAATCCAATTGTGCCATTTATACACCTTAGTGTCAGTTCTGACAGCTCGCTTATATCGAGCGCCTGTTGAACTTAGTGCCAAATGAAGCCAACTCGTAGATGGCGAGCAACATCACACGCTTATTGTTATCAACAACTACACTTATATACTGAAGGCTTCTACATTTGCTGCTTTGGAATGCAGAGTATGTGCAACACACTCCACTTATACTATTAAGGCAGGAACAGAACTGAAAGCATGACATGCACATACCTCAGCAGCCTTGCAGTTGCGGCGAAGGAAGTCCAGGGGCAATGCCAGGTCCAGTGACCAACCGACAGCCCGTGAAACGTCCTCTTCCATGTTGCACAGTTCTTGCTCCCTGCTCTCTCCCATTCTTTTAGCCGACGCAACGTAGGAACGGTAGACCACGTGGTACTCCGGTTCTTTATGCTTCACTGCAACACACAGTGCTGCTGCCCACAGCAGCTCCATCTGGCGCTTATCCACGACGCACCCCTGAGCAGGGAAAAGTAGCAGAAGCCTGAGCCCAGAACAGTCAAGACACACTCCTTAATCAAATCTCCCTGATCAGCTTGTACACACATACAGACTCTTCCGGCAAGCGAAATGACACGCAACTGCAGCAAAGCGGACTTAAGAACTGATCAATATGCACTCTTCCTAGCAACAGACCGTGCCAAAATATGTTGATATATGGCGTGAAGAACCCTTAGTTTCGCGCCAAAGATCACAACACATGCTAGAAAAGGCCAACAATATCGAAAATAAGGTGTACTCGTTTGCAAGACTGCGCGTTTGTATAAACTGTTCACTATTATTTATGTCCATTTAATTGCATATTTAGGACGAGATACTATATCGAATTTATGCTTGAAATGCATCGAATTGTACAGTTCATCGAATGCATAAGAGAGATTAAACATCCAGGCAACTGGAAGCAACGCTAGCAATGAATGCTGTCAGTACGAGTCATTATTGGAAGCTGCAGCATCCATAGTTCCGACAAAAAACTAACAGTGGCGACATGATACCACACGGCAAAAAAGGTAACTAAACACTTTGAGCATGACAACGTATATCGCAACTCTCTTCTTCACGTATCCGGAAGGAGGAACAATAGAATCTGCAGATGGCTTCTTATAACACCGAGCAACTTTCAACTCAGAGAATTACAAGGAAAAAGTCCCTACCAATGAGACCAATAATGTAGAATTCGCAAGAAAATGCCATCGAAATCAGTATGGTGCAAGTCTCAAGTAGATTTCAGGTGAAACGTAGCGCTAGGGTTTCATTCGCAATATCCAGTTCCGATATTTTTCATAATTATTTCAACATTCAATTTTACTGTACTGCCCATTCGTTTTAGGTACTGCTTGTTAACATGATTAAGATGAAATGACAGAAGTTTTTCTTACCTCTAAGTAGCGATCCGCGAGGGAGACTGCAAGGAAAAGAGTCTCCGGCGAGAACTGCAGCGCGTTGCGTGTATCGATAAGCCACTGGACTTTGTGCTGCCGTATCGAGCGATCCACCTCCTTTTGTGCCATCAAAAATGCAGGTTTAATAGGCCATTTCGTCTGCAATGAACAAAAGGGACAAAGAACATCCTAAGAGACGAGCTCCAAGACTGAAGTTTTTAATAACAATGTCGCACCTAATGCCCAAAAGCAATTTCATCTAGTCTTCAATGCATTAGAGGTCCAGAGAAAGAATTTAGAATTTCTGCCAGCCAAAGTGCCACTACTGTCCAAGTTTCAAGTGGAGATGTTTATATTTCGAGCCTTATTCCCTTAAAGCCAGCTCCCACCAAGAAGTTCTAATTTTATTTTATACAAAATATTATCGGCGCAGTTTATAAAGCAGCACATTGGCCCAAAGCTAAATGGAAGATAATGTATGCAAGAAACAAACATGCACAACTTCTGTGTACCCTACATCTATAATTTTCTTTTCCTTAATGCAGATCTTAGCGGGCATAAAACAAAGGGGAATGGATATCTTAGCGAAATTGAGAGCAGTGTTCTAAGGCTAGAAATGTGTAGCTTCACGTAGAAGGGAGTTTGGACAAGACGGATGATAGAGTAAAGCAAAAGGTTGTCCTAGAGTTCTACCTACTACGCGTGGTCAGGTCAATACCTCGCAGAAAAATTAAGTTTGACCACGAGTGTAATATGCATAAATGCCACTTAAGATAACTTTTGGGCTATGCACGCAGACTAATTTACATCGTAAGCAAGATGAGGTGGGGCTACTGCCGTCAGCAGTGAAATGCTTGTAGAGAATGTTTTTCAAATGAGTTTTCTTGTTTCGCAATGCAACCCTGAAGTTTCCCTTGGACGAAAAAAGTCATGTACTCCTTAGAACAATATACGCGAATAGGAAACGTAGTTTCAAATTGATGTATTTTTGAAACAGCCTTATATTGGTTCAGGTAGTAACTCCTGGCTCGTCATATTGGGCTTTGCCGCTAAAAACACGAGTAAATAAATTTTCCCTAAATATTCACGGATACTTTACCCGTTCTCGACATGATACATTCGCTTATTAGCAGATAACATAATTATACAACCAGTACCAGACAATGCAGCGGTTATCTGGGATAACTTTGCGCGGACTAACATGAAAACGGGTGTAGAAAAAACGTTTCGGTTGATTTATGTTAATTTCTATCGCACCCCTGTAAGATAACTTTTAAACGAGTCAACTTTCATCCATACACAGCGCAATGGAGTTTCCCGACAAATGTTCTTGCATGAGCATGTAAATGAGGAATAAAGTCTTTCTCTCTCTCTTGCAAATGAAGGCCACAATGCTAACCACTGCGATATAATTTTATTTTTTCCTAAGTGCGCCACAAGGCAAATGCTTATATTCACAATCAGACTACTCGCACTAAAAATTGTAATAAATCCTCCTCTTTTTCTCGCACCTCAATTCAATGGAATAATGTCACTAATATCAAAGTTACCCAACCTTCCTTTTCGTATTTTCTCCTAATCTCGGCTAATTATCTTACAAATCTTTTTCTTCTTCTTCTTCACCCCCGGAACAAATACAAAGATGTTCTTTTTGTTTTCTTTCTCTACCACTGTTCAATGACGACGATCTTTTTCTTGCCATTTGAAATATTGCTCATTGTTCTTAGATGCTTTATTTCCACTATGCTGAATTCTGTTGTGTCGAATGCAGAATATTAGTCTATTAAAAAATAAATATATTAAATCTGTACCCTGCTTCACATTCCTTCTTTTTGGTTTTCTCTCGGACGCCAAAGATGCTTTCTGCTTAATTTCCACCTTCACTTCCATTTGCATGCGTGGGAACAATACGACTGGCCCTAGCATAAAAAGCTGAGAAAGGTCAGAGACCAGGAAAAGCGATTTCTATTTTCGATATTTATCAGCTTCGCCGAAATAATCGCAGTCTTACTTAGTTGAGCAGATTTTATTTTTCTCACCAAGGTAGCTTTTAAGGTAGATTTTACATTTCTCACCAAGCGCGTTGTCTTGTCCACCTTTCTTGTGAATGTGTCTTATTTTGCGCTAACCATTGTATACAGAACTATGCACACCCTAGCCTAGCAGCAAGTGTTACTTGAGTACCATGTCAGAGATATCTCTCAGTTAACTGCTTTTTGTTTACTGTTGGAAGAGTATTAGGATAATGTATTTGATTTGTTTTTCTTGTGCCACCGTTTTAAAGCAAGGAGATAAAAAACAAAAGTGCACTTTGCACTGCTTTGGCTCAGTAGTGCTGAATTATTTCTTTGACCCTTACCAATCGCCGTAAGAACGCCGTACCTTAGGAGAACTTTTTTACTAGTGTTTCTTCGCCGCAGCGATGGCTTTAAAATGTTATAGATCACTGCGGTAACCCGCATTGGAGGAATGCGAAAACATTTCTCCTCGCCCCTTTTCCAAGAATAGCCCATTCTGTGTTTTCAAAATTAAAGCCACGCTTCGTTTTCGAACTTCGCGCCACGCTTGGCTCGGACACACTTCCGGTTTTTCAAATTTGGCACACCGCTTGGCTCCCCCAACTTCCAGTGTTTACAAACTTGGCGCCACTTTTGCTCCGGCCCCGCCCATTTTTGTAAATTCTTGGCTTTAATTTAAATTTCAATTAATCTACCTCAACCCCCCCGATTTCCCGCACGAGATTTTTGATGCTCTATCTGTTGGTAGCCTTCTGTTTCACATAAACCCATTCGTTCAGACGTAATTGTGCGGACAAGCTCGTGGTGACACGAAAGCGCAACCATAACGATACAATGCTTTTGCATTAATAAGCCTGTTCGAAAGCAATGCATGGTACTTACCTCTTGTAAGAATATGTAGTCATCAGCATCGCTGTCCGGCACTCGTGAGGTCGAGCTCGATTCCGGCTGAGGGGCAGCATTCGTGGCCGACGATCTTTCGCTGAGCACGCGAAGGAATTCTTCCTTGGGGTCCGAGAACAGGGTCCGGGACGCTGTTTCATCACAATCTTGTGTAGACCGCTGTGTGATGAGGTAAGAATAGAAAGAACAATACATGTGAAACAAGTAAAATGGCTACCACTACAGTAGTAACAGTAAACCTTTATTTAGGGTGCCTTTACCAAAACGGTTCAGTGTTACTGAAGCCATTTGAAATCGGCCCAATTATCACCACGTAAACTGCCGTTGTGAATTGGAACGAAACAAAACACGGGACCAATATTATTCGTCGTACCTGCTTGTCGATCGCGCACGAACAGCGCTCACCAGCGCAGATGGCCCTATTAAGTGGTTATATAGTCCAAGGTTCGACGGAACACCGTCTGGTCAGGGCGAAGCATGGTTTATTCACAAATGAAAATTTTGTCACTGACCAAGTCGAAAGATGAAAAATGACGTTTCGGGTCCCATACGGGGCCCTTGTTCACAATGAGGCTGTCACAGAAGAAGGAATGGTTATATACGCTTCAGAATCTTCTGCAATCTTTTCACGTAGATAGGATGTAGCGTGCCCTGATTCTTGTTTAGCGTGTTGGCCGTTGTCTGGATGATTAGGGATTCTAGATGAAGTCTTGCAGATAGGTTTCTTTCCGTCGCCAAGATTTCCACCTCATCCCAGCCAATCTCGTGGCCAGTGGACAGCACGTGCTCTGCAACTGCATTTTTTGCTGTGCGCTTGTTTTTGACGTCGCCCTGGTGCTCCTTCATGCGCCGCTGGAAGTTCCCGGTTTCCCCAATGTAGACGGAGGGGCAGTCGCTGCAAGGGATCCTATAAACAACGCCAGGGAACTTGGCACGTGGCAGCGGGTCCTTCACTTTGACCACATCGGCTCGCAGTTTGCTAGTTGGCACGTGTGCAATGTGCACTTCGTGTTTACGGAAAATCCTAGAAAGGGCCTCGCTGATCTGACGCACGTAGTGAATCGCAGCACGTTTTATCTTTTTTGTCAGCTGTTGTGCTCCTCGTGTGTAGGTGGCTTTCTTGGTGACTTTGCTGGTAAAATTTCTAGGGTAGCCGTTTCGCTCAAGATCGTGCTGTATAAGCTTCATCTCGTTGCCAAAGCTGACCGGGTCGGAACAGATGTTTTTAGCACGGTTGACAAGTGACGCAACCACTGAACGCTTGTGAGCCGTAGGATGAGCGGAATCAAAATCCAGGTATCTCCCCGTGTGCGTTGCTTTTCGTAAGACGCTGAAGGCTAACCGATGCGCATCACGTTTGACGAGCACATCCAAGAACGGGATCATGCCGTTCGCTTCCTCTTCCAAAGTGAAATTTATGGATGGCTCTACGGCATTCAGGTGTTCAAGGAAGCTGTGAATGTGCTGCTTGTTTAAAATGCAAATGCATTTGCAAATGCAAATGCATTTGCCCCTCCGTCTACATTGGGGAAACCGGGAACTTCCAGCGGCGCATGAAGGATCACCAGGGCGACGTCAGAAACAAGCGCGCAGCAAAACATGCAGTTGCAGAGCACGTGCTGTCCACTGGCCACGAGATTGGCTGGGATGAGGTGGAAATCTTGGCGACGGAAAGAAACCTATCTGCAAGACTTCATCTAGAATCCCTAATCATCCAGACAACGGCCAACACGCTAAACAAGAATCAGGGCACGCTACATCCTATCTACGTGAAAAGATTGCAGAAGATTCTGAAGCGTATATAACCATTCCTTCTTCTGTGACAGCCTCATTGTGAACAAGGGCCCCGTATGGGACCCGAAACGTCATTTTTCATCTTGGGACTTGGTCAGTGACCCAATTTTCATTTGTGAATAAATCATCCTATTAAGTGGTGTTATTTAATGACGCTGCTTCGCGTGGTGATCGTGCTAGGTGACTGCTGGTCGAGCCCGCAAGGGTAAACCTGAAAGCCACACTCGAAGCAACTTCCAAGCAATTTTCTGGCTTCAGAATGACCCTACGATGTCGTCAATTCATGAAAAATAACCGAGACCATCCTATAACATGTTATGGTACTGTGAAACGTTATTTCGTAGACTGTATTTTTCGAACACCGCGACACATGCACGTTGAGAGTAACAGGTGATGGCACGAAGCGAGCGCACCATCTAAAAAAACGCTTCATGCAATACATTCCAAAACATTTTTCTCGTCTCGCAGAGCCCCTATTAACATTTGGCAAACGTTTTGACGACCATTACAATTTTGGTTTAAAACGCCACTATCAATCGGGACTGTGAAGCCGGACGGAACCCCAAAAAGCGGTCTTATCCTCCCGTTGTTTTTCCCCGAATCGCACAAGCTTTTTCTGTGCTACGTGGCCACGTGGCTCCGGCGTCCTCGAAGGCCACCTACGTGTGTAGAAACGGTAGTGGTAAATAGCTACCGAGTGCGCGTCGTTTATCATGATGTTTGGAGACTCTTTTCAACGTAAACCTCTCGGGGCATCTTATTTGGAAAACTGTGGCGCAGGCAATATCTTATCGAAGTGCACGAGACACTTGCGCTATGAGCGAATAAAGCGCCCTTTGGGGGCGTTGTCGGCTTGACAACATATTTATTGTTTATCGATCTCTATTTGCTGCGGTGGCAACCCACGGAGATACTTTTGGTTTGTACTTAATCTTTAAGCAGATATTGCAATAAGTGGATGTCTATGCGGGGTCTCATTCATTTGCTCGTTCATTCCTTTCAATTGTTTTTTCTTGTGTGTTATTGTGGCTCGATTCTGTTCTTTCCTCGTCTTTTTTTCTCTCTCACACAACGGCCTCGGTCAAACACTATGTATTTCCCCCCTGCAATAATGCCTTCGGGCGCTGCAGGCATTTTAAATAAATAAATAATGCAGAACAGAACAAATACTCCACGGTCTATTTGAGTTGAATGACGCAGCAGTTATACACTCGTCATAAGACTGTCATAACAACGTCTTATAAAATATATTAATGATCTGAATCGAAATTTGCGCAGCCCCATTTGAGTCGAGAGATGACATTTATCCAGATGGGACACCCAGCCGAAAACCCGCCTCAGCTTTCATCACGCGTAAAAGTCTAGAATATCGGAGAGCAATATTCGAGAAAAATGTGTAGTATCGAGCTATTCAGAAATAACAAAGCAACGCGCTCCGCGACGTGCCTAACGTCATTCGAAAAGGTATCTTTGCCTTTAGTTGAAGGCAAGTAAAAGACGCAGCACAAATGCGTTTCAAGGAAGCCTTTTGGCTAAAGCTGTCGAACTTTTTCATGACCTTCTTGACGATAGCAGTGACTCCACTAAAGCGCCAGGTTCCCAGCCATATTCTGGACTCACGCTAATTATTGATCGCTCTTTCTAAATGTATCCACAAATTATTCTGCCTCATGAAAGTAGTGTTAAAAAAGCTTTAAGAAGTCCACTGTTTTTCATAATATTCTATGTTATTACACGAACACTGCAGATCAGCGGCCAATCGTGCCTCAAATTCCTAGAATCCCGAATGACGCACATTCGGCCAGCTGCATAGAAATGCTTTGCAAAAACGACGGTTCTCAGTTTGCGGATATCTTGTGCTCATTGCATTGATGTGGAATAATTTGAGGAATAATTTCACACGTACTGTTCTTTCCGTTCTAGCCTCATCAAACAGTGGTCTGCACAAGATAGCGATGAAAAAGCATCCAGGAGGCTGTTCTCGGACCCCAAGGAAGAATTCCTCCGCGTGCTGAAGAAAAGACCGTCGGCCACGAATTCTGTGCCTCAGCCAGTATCCATCTTTACCTCCTGCGCGCTGGACAGCAGTGCTGATGACGACATATTCTTACAAGAGGTAAGTACTTTGATAGAGGCTTAATTATTCATCGCTGTAGTCAAGAAACACTATGACATTCTTACGGCGATTTGTGTGGGTCAATGAAAGTGTCCAGCACAAATGCATCACTGCGCATTGTGAAGTGTTCTTTTGCCTTTTATCTCCTTAGTTTTTAGATTATGGCACAACAACAAAATAGCAAAACTATTCTCCTAATAATTATCCAACAGTACAAAAAAACCCACTTAGATGATAGAATACCGACATGGTACCTTGCTGAGAATTTTAACATCGGCTCAACTAAGCAAGACCGCAAATATACAAGGTGAATATGAGAAATAACAAAAAAGGAAACCGCTTCACCCGGTAACCATAAGGACCTCTCTTAATCTAACGATAAAGGTATGGCGCCGCTGTTATCTTTTCTAGATTTTTATGCTTGACCAGTAATTATGAGCCTATGGCTTGAAATGGAATTCGAGCTAGCAATGAAGCAGGAAACTTCTTTGGCGTTCGAAAGAATCCCAACAGTTGTGACTGTGCAGGAAGATACAGACATACACATTTATTTTTTAATATTCACATATACTGTATTCGGTCTAAACTTATTTACGAAGAATGAAAATACATCACGCATCACGCCAAAACAAAGTACACTCCATCAAATACCGACAAAAATAACGTCGTCGTTCAACAGTCGTCGAGAGAGAAATAAATGCAGACATATTTAGGCTTCACCAAAATTAACCAAGATAAACAGCAGATAATTACAAAGAATCTTGAGCAACTTCGAGATTAGTCACGTTATTTCAATGTATTACCAGACTAGATAAAATAGATTTAAAGAAGTTTCTTTTTACACGGAATATGTCACTTCTAGCTCGAGACTCTTCTGTTCCCCAACCCTGCGGCAGCATAGCCACTTCTTGCTTATGCCGCAGAGCATTATGAATTAATAGCCTAAGAGTGATATATCTGCACATTGCACTCGTGGAATAATACAATCGAGGCCTGCGATGAAATAACTTGACCGCGTGCAGTTAGCGGATTTCTCGGATAGCCTTTCGCTTTCACGAGATATGTTTTGTCCAAAGTCTCCTTTTGGTAAAGCAGCACATTTGTAGCCTATGGACGCCGCTGTCAATGTCGCTGTGATATGCGTTCTCCTTTATTCTTGTGATCGCAAGTGTCTGGAGAAATGGAAGAGGAAATTATAAATACAAGGTGCACAGGAGTTGTGCATGTTTGTTTCTTGCATAAATTTTGTCCTGTTTTTTTCTTGTGAGAATGTGCTGCTTTATTAGCTGGGCCGATTACTTTTTCTATAAAACAAAAGTAAAGCCTTTTGGTGGGAGCCGGCATTGAGGCTAGTACTCGAGCTATCACATCTGCACGAGACCTTTGGATAGTAGTAGAATTTTGGCTCGTGGACACTGTGTGTTCTCCTTTAGCGCTGCACCTCTAACTGCATTGCAGATAGGATGAGATTGCTTTTTGCAATAAGTGCGCCATTATTATTCAAATGTTAATTCTCCAAGCTCCTTTCTTCGAATTTTCTCTTACATTTCTCTCCACTAAACACAAAATAGCCCATTGAACCTGCATTTAGGAGTGCGCAAAAGGTGGCGGATCTCTCTGCGCGGGAGAGCAATTTTCACTGGTTGATCGGTACACGTAACGTGCTGCAGTTCTCACCGGAGATGCTTTTTCTCGCCGTCTCCCTCGCGGATCGCTACGGTATCTGTCACTTAATATGAACCGTGTTCACATGCTGCGCCCAAAACGAAGGTGTCGGTTGAGGCGAATAAGGGCCTAATGTTACGTTTAACCTTAGATCTACTTCAGACTTTCGTCATAAAAGAATCGAAGCATTTCGTTTCGAATTCTACGGTATTGGGCTAGTTTGTAGTACAATTTCATTCCTGGGGAAGGTTCACTAGGTGTACAGCCATCTTTGACAGTTATTATGGTGAGAAAAACTTTAAAATTCACTATGGATTTTTTGTCTTCTTTGTAGCAGCAAATATTTTTTGGATTTTCTGAATTGCTGATGTAAAGTATGATCAGTCAAATTTCCCACGTAGTTCATTCTTCCAGTTATTGTAGGTTCGTGTGTGTTATAACAAGGGATCCACAACTTTCATTGTTTTATTGTTTTGATGTACATTGTCGGGCTCATGGTGCTTGTTCACCGGTTCTTGCTTTGTGCGGATTCGTTCGCTGTTGGAAATATTCATGCTGCAGCATCTAACAGCGCATCGTACTGACCGCATTCACTTGTACCTGTGGTTGCAGTTGCCGAGGTTCCCTATTCTCTGTCATGCATTTGATAATCTGCAGTATTCGATGTCTCTTGAGTTTGAAATCGACATAGCTTGTCGTCCTAAATGTGTACTTGTACGCGTGCAATCAAAACGAACCGTTTATTCAAGCACAAGCACTCGCTAACAACTCCATCGTAGTTTCCAAATCACTGACTTTTATTTAGCGTGTTGTGTTGGGCTCTATGGCGCATAACTAAGCGTTCTATGGCTGACTTTTGGTTAGCGAGTTGTGTTTAGTTCTATGGCGCATAACTAAAGGCTTTTGACGATATAGAACTACATATCCTGACTAAATTAGTAACTAGGCGACGTGCATATAATCAGTTCTTAGGTATGTTTCACTGCAGTTTTAAGTCATTTCGGATGCCGAAATATTCTGTATGCGTGTGCAAGCTGTTCAGGGAGCTTTAAATAAGGAGTGTGTCTTGACTGTTCTGTGCTCCGGCATCTGCTACATTTCCCTGTTCAGGTGTGCGTCGTGGATAAGCGCCAGATGGAGCTGGTGTGGGCAGCAGCACTGTGTGTTGCAGTGAAGCATAAAGAGTCGGAGTACCACGTGGTCTACCGTTCCTACCTTGCATCGACTAAAAGAATGGGAGAGAGCACGGAGCAAGAAATGTACGAAATGGAAAAGGACGTTTCCCGCGCTGCCGATTGGTTCCTGGACCTGCCGTTACCCCTCCACTTCCTCCGTCACAACTGAAAGGTTGCTGAGGGATGTGCATGTCGTGTTTTCGTTTACATTCGTGTCTAATTCGTGTCTGCGAAGGGTGTTGCACATTAACTACTTTCCACAGCAGCAAATATCGATGCCCTCAGTGTATTGGAGAGATGACCTCTATTATTTGTAGCGGCATAAGCCTGTGATGTAGCTCGCCATCTACGACGTGGCCTCATTGGGCAATAAGTTCGATACGTGCTCTATACAAGTCAGTTGTGGAAACAGACACTAAGATGTCGTATCGCTGGCACCAATGTATTAACACTGCTTTGAGATCCAAAGGGGGCGGTGATGTTGCAGGCTTTTATGCAGAGCACACAAAGGTGTGCAGGTGAAGTACAGATGCATGCACGCGGTGGGCTTCATGATGATTTGCCGAAGAAAGATTCAAAGTTTAATAATTAGAATATATTTCGGTTCAGTAAAGAGAAGTTGTTAATGTCACGGACTCACTATGCATTGCTCTGTTCTGTACGCCCAGTTGTCCGCATCGCAAATACGCGCGATCACATTACAAATTGTAGAAGCATGCGGTACTCTATCCGAGAGCAATGCATGACTAGGTATGGCGCCTCTTTTTCTTAAAAGAGCATAGACACCTAATTTCGGCTGTATGTTTTCTACTTTGTAATGAAGCGTGAGATGACATCTCCACATGTATCAGCGCGCTGTATTTGACTATCGCTCTTAAATTATTTTTATCAAGCTTTTTTTTTTGAACATCCGAGCGATAGATGGCAAGACGTAATAGGTCGGCACATGTCACATGTATCAATAAAAAAAGTGCTATATAATCGCTGCGTCATCGTCTTAATCTAGGACAGCGCTAATGCCCGCTTCCCTCAGGAGCCGGAACAAAAGATATCTTTTGGCTAATGGCGTTTAACATCTCAAACCGACTTCGGCTATCAGGGACACCGTAGCGAAGGGCACCGGAAAAGGGATGAAGCAGCGATTATATCTAAGTTTTTCTTATGTTTCACGAGACATGTACGGAAGTTTGGCGTGAAAGCCGTCAGTTGGCCTTCATAGCCCAAACCGTATAAGGAAAAAAATTCAATTATTAAGTGTTTAGCGGTCACAGGCGAATACCAAGTGGTGACCCATGCGCATACTAATGTTTCATGCATATTTTTAAAGGATAGAAGACGCAGCGATCAATTTGATGTGTACTTCCTTTTAAAGGGACGTTGAGGACAACTCTAACCATATTTTGTTCTTGCTAACATTTATTATAGACGTATTGGTGGGCATGTTGCTTTTTAGCAACCTAAATTTCTGCATAGGACTGATAAAGTTCAGTATAAAACTTTCCCTGCCATTCAGCTTAATTTTTCGCCAGTTTGAAATGAAGGACGGTTGAGAGTTTGCGGAGTTGGTATATGAAAACTTTTCACTCTCTACATTTTAATATAGAGATCGAGATGTGATGCACAACGATGTCGTTTACTGGTAAGATTGTGGTAATGTACCCTATCTAGCCAACATCAGTTTATCACCAGTCGCCATTTGAAACGTGATTTTCTCCTATAATTATTAAACTTTGTGAGATCGAAGTTTGTAAACTGGAGGTTATGGTAAAATTTCAGCCGCTCTCGGTCAGTTTATATAGAACGCCAGTGCGTGCAGTCGGCTGCCAAACATCAAATTCGAAATTCTTTTGATAAATATGACTCAATATTAAAAGCGACTTTAATTTTCTTTGATTAGGATGGGCGACTTTACAACGCTGCATGTAAATCCAAAAGGCTGGGAAAGGAATGGTGTAGTTTGAAGTATCGCGAGATAAGCGACTATCCAAGTGTAATAGCAGCGTCAGACCAACTTACGTGCTGAATTGGTGACGAAATTTTTTTGTTGCTAAAAATGTTCGTGAAAAGTTTTGTTCCGCGGGCTCCACGCAAGTAGAAATTTTCTCCAGAATAATCTAACGCAGTTGAGCGCCGCGTCTGAGAAGTTTCTGATGGAGTAATTGTTTTTCCTTCTGACGACTTCCTGGGACGAAAAATAGCCAGATATGAGGTCTTGTCCCCTCCACAAATATGCTTACTGGATTTGTTGGCTTTTTAATTTTCAGGCTGCTGCATGTTTCCTGCCCTTAACAGGCAAGCAAGCAGAAACACCTGACGGCTATATACATTGTTGAGGCGTGCCTTGTCAACTACACCATGGCTTGGATAAAGACCTGTAAGAGGCCGCATCGGCTCTGTACTGCGCCATGCACTTTCAAGGATCGCTAAACTTGTGGTATGCCACTGAGTCCTAAATATCTGTTCTCTTTTACAGCCTTTAAAAAGAAAAAGCGCGCAGTAATTAAATGCTCGAACAATATCTTTAAAAAACTGCGTTAAACTCGCCAACGACGTCGCTAAAACTTCAGACGGCCATCGTCGTTTGACTGAATTTCCAACTTGCAGACTAAGGTCTGTTGCTTTCTCCAATGAGAGATGCGCAACTCCCGTCTATGATATTGTTTAAAAACCATACGGCTTACCATCTTTAAGCAAATTTGTAGTTAATAAACAAAATTTTTGAAACTTTCTATTAAAAATACACTACTTCTCAAAAGTTGCATTACTTGCGTGTTCCCATACAACGAGTAGAACAGTTTTCGCGGTCCTCTGAGATTGGTTTGAGAGAATGTCTAATGTGATCGCACTTTGTCGAAGTATAATTGGCGGTATTAATGCGCGAAATCAAGAAAAGTTCTCATCGAATATCTATAAAAAAACAATTTTAACTCTTATTGGTGCAGGGTTGTCTATTTTGCTAATCTTCGGCAAGTACGAACTTAATACAGATGTGTATATGCTGAACGCCATTGTTTGTTCCTGAATAGGAGCAATAGTATGGGATTGTTTAGACGAGAGTATGGTGCCCGCCATCATAAGAAGCTATCAGTATTCACCATTGCATTGAAAAAAACTTATAACCCTCCTAACTGATAGATGGCAACTTCACCACATCACCAACGCTAACAATACCACGTAAATGGCCCCTTAAGCACGTACATTTTCTCTCCAAGAGTCGCTGTGACTACTATGTGCACTGCTATTTATCTCCGGTAGGGGCCACAAGACGCAGTTGTGCAGTGGTCATGATATGGGCTCCCTGCAGGCTTTAGTGACGCAGACACAAGAGTTCCTGATAGCCGCCTGCGAAAGCGATAAGTGGATGGTTTTCGATTTGCATCTTTTCAAAGTATATATGTTGAGATACTTCGTCTATTGGCACAGACTGTACAAGTCACTAGCGGCTCA
This sequence comes from Amblyomma americanum, assembly GCF_052857255.1. Classification (NCBI taxonomy): domain Eukaryota; kingdom Metazoa; phylum Arthropoda; class Arachnida; order Ixodida; family Ixodidae; genus Amblyomma; species Amblyomma americanum. Next base: position 473,061,097 of record NC_135497.1, read on the forward strand.
TTTAAAAGTGAGCCCTTTTTCTTTATCTATCAAGTAGAATGCATAAGAGATAAACAGTGAGCAGTAGCAGTGACTAAAACAGTCTCATACAATTCTGGCCGAATTCATTTTTCAACCATAAGAGTTTATAACGTGATATTTTTAAATATTGAGTGTACATCTCCGGATATATTTTTTCGGCAGGATTGAATTCTTTTTCTTTTAACGCTTTTGCGTACTGTATTATGTTTTCTATGCCAGAATATACTACCCAACCCAAGTCTGGAGTTCGCTGACCTTTCCGCGAACTGGTCGGTCTCGTGCTCGCAAAGGCAGCAGCAGTGGGGTCGGAATTCGCCAACAAACGATCCGTCCCGTCCTTGCCTCCCCTTCGTCCGGCGGACGTCCTTGTTTACTCCGCGCCGTCGCGGGCATAGCCCTTCTTAAGAAGATTAACCAAGTACAGCTGTCGACATGTGTTCGTTGTCAAGGGGTTGACGAGATTTCGGGAACGCACGAGATACGGCTAAGTATTAGCCGAGTGACCGGAATCCCACTATTACCGTAACGACTGTCTTCTCTTGCGCTGTGTTCTGTAAATAACTTAAGGGATCATCTCGACGGCATATGTTTGTCGCGTGTGCGAAAGAGATAGGAAAGTGGTAACGCCTGGGCCGTGGGTGCCGTGAGAGAGGGTGGTCGCGTTTGTGCTGTTTGTGTATTTTGATTGGAACCTCTCCTTTCCCGAATGTTTAATCAGCACTCTTCCCCAATCTCTGATTAGTTGCCGGAAACCTTGTTTTCCTTTCCCTGACTACTGATTGGTGAGGTGAGTCGCTTGTAATCTTATTGGTGGCTGTCCCCGCTAAGGGCGGAGACAGGGGGTTTAAAAACAAGCGCACTGGGATGAACGAGGGCTGGACTCGTCTGATAAACAATTTAGTCATGTAAATAATTTTATCCTTGCTTTGTTTACTCTTTTTTTATTTGTGTTGTAAATAAATATTTAACCTTCTGCTTTCTTCGAGTAACTTTAATGTTTCCGAGTTAGAACCACCGGGTCATCAAGAAACCTAGAATTCGTCATCAAGATGGTGTTTTCTCCCATCACCACCTGAAGGGGGAAACTCAATTTGCGCAGTCAACAGGACCGCAACTTCTTTCTACTCGAGGCATTGGACGGAAGGTGAGAAGAACAAGTCGGTGGACAAGCTGTTTGTCCTAAAGAAGAAAACGTGAAGCTGCGTCGAAAGACTGACGTCGAGAACTTCAGGATCACGGGTCGTGTTCGAGAGGACGTCGGAGGCTCAAATCAACGAGGGGCTGAAGGAGCCGGGCAAAGACAAGCCATCGAAGGTTCGAGTAAGCGAGTCGCTGAAAAGAACCAGGCGTCCACCTCGAAAGGGGTTCGAGTCAGCGAGCTGCTGAAAAGTAACCAGGCGACCAAGGTAATCTGCTGAGGGACCAGGATCAACTCGTGGGCGTTTACCTTCCCGGGAGCCCGCTGTCATCACACTGAGATCGACAGTGCTGCGATCGTCGGAGCATCAGAAAAGGTAGGACACCTTCCTGCTTTCTCCGAAATTGCCTTGTCTGAGTAATAGTCGTACGCTATACGGTAGCATTGAAATGACTAATGCAGGCATAGATGCCGCGAGAGGAAATAGTCTATAGACTACCGAGCAACTCACGTCCACAGAGCAGGCACTAGGAAACATTACGCAACCTTTGTGGAAAGAAAACGAGCGGATGGCTCAAATGTTTGAAATTAAAAAGTTGCAGCTCCAAATTGAGCTTAAAGAAACAAAATTGATGCAAATGCAGCTTCCGCCAATAGAGGATGCACAACATAGAGAGCGGTTGGGCGAATATGCGAATGAATTGAAAACGGTACTGGCTCTTATGTTCGAAAAGGACCCATCGGTGCACACGGGCCATACGGGCGGAGGTCAGAAGAGCGCCACAAAGAGGCGACATCGACGCAGTTAGCGACACTGCAACTGTGGTTGCAGATCACAGAAGTAGAGAGGCAATTGCTGGAACTGAGGCTCGAAACGTTTCGTCTTCGTTCGGAACATATAGCACGAGAACAGGCCAGCGAGACAGAAAAGGTACAGGTGCTGGAAACACAGAGAGCGAGGCCGGAATTAAGAGATGTTAACTCTGAGTGTGGCGAAGCTGTTCCTGGCGGATTAGTTCCCCAGAACTGCGAAAGCGCACGACAAACTTTAAAGGCAACAGCAGGTTCTGATAAAGTTGTCGCAGGGGTGGCCTGTAGGCGATCACTGACAGCTGAGGACGTGCCGCTCGTGCCGGTCGAGCTGTCCATACAAAGAAAGTAGGTTGCGCTAACTAGGACAGTGGTATTGGCAGACACGTTGAGCACGCCGGGCGACAGCAAAGAGCTGCGTGAGGATTTAGTGACGGTTTCCATACATCATTCTGGAACAAAAGAACAACACGCAGAAAACCATCGGACACCTAGAAAGAGTCGTCACCACCGAGTGTACCCTAAACGGAAGAAAACCGAGTCCTCTCAGAATACGCCTGCGGGTGACTAAGGCGGTAGCAACAGGAAGGGCAAGGTGAAGGCGTGCTTCAGGGCCGCAAGAGGCGTTCACGTTGTGGATAGGCAGCGGAAGGCGGGAAGTGGCGTAGCACGTTATTCAGTGGGAACAGCAGTGGGCACGGAAAAAGAGGGGCGAGCGAAATCACGAAGGAAAAATATTCCAGAAGGGGCTGGAGCGCCGCCTCAAACAGAGAGTACCTGGCAGGCGAGAGTCAGGTCTAACTGGTCGCGCACCATGCATGAGAAAGCAAAAACGCTCATAAGGCGTACCAGATTGCCGATTGCTGCCAAGGGGAGCAAGCTTGACAAGCAACGGCGCTTCATTTCAGAGTCGTTGTACAGCTGGACCGTTCGGCCATGACCACGCTGCCGGGCCTTGGTAGGTTTATTACCGAAACGCGGAGGCGCTTGCCAAAGGGGCGCGGGAGGTGTCTTTATTGTGACCGGTCGGCACCAGTGAAAACGCGTCCCAGCAGGGCGCGGCTGAAGAGATTAAAACATGCGAGTTCTCCGAGTGCTCAATGTTTGCGTGCATAAGTAACCAGTAGATATAATACGGGGGGAGGCTAAGAACCAGCTTCGCAGTTGGTATAAAGAGAGCGGACATGGCAAGTTCTGCAACCTGCAGGTTGGTGTCCTAACCTTGTCTGCACGGAACGAATTGAGGCTGTGTGTGTGTGTGTGTGTGTGTGTGTGTGTGTGTGTGTGTGTGTGTGTGTGTGTGTGTGTGTGTGTGTGTGTGTGTGTGTGTGTGTGTGTGTGTGTGTGTGTGTGTGTGTGTGTGTGTGTGTGTGTGTGTGTGTGTGTGTGTGTGTGTGTGTGTGTGTGTGTGTGTGTGTGTGTGTGTGTGTGTGTGTGTGTGTGTGTGTGTGTGTGTGTGTGTGTGTGTGTGTGTGTGTGTGTGTGTGTGTGTGTGTGTGTGTGTGTGTGTGTGTGTGTGTGTGTGTGTGTGTGTGTGTGTGTGTGTGTGTGTGTGTGTGTGTGTGTGTGTGTGTGTGTGTGTGTGTGTGTGTGTGTGTGTGTGTGTGTGTGTGTGTGTGTGTGTGTGTGTGTGTGTGTGTGTGTGTGTGTGTGTGTGTGTGTGTGTGTGTGTGTGTGTGTGTGTGTGTGTGTGTGTGTGTGTGTGTGTGTGTGTGTGTGTGTGTGTGTGTGTGTGTGTGTGTGTGTGTGTGTGTGTGTGTGTGTGTGTGTGTGTGTGTGTGTGTGTGTGTGTGTGTGTGTGTGTGTGTGTGTGTGTGTGTGTGTGTGTGTGTGTGTGTGTGTGTGTGTGTGTGTGTGTGTGTGTGTGTGTGTGTGTGTGTGTGTGTGTGTGTGTGTGTGTGTGTGTGTGTGTGTGTGTGTGTGTGTGTGTGTGTGTGCGCGTGCGCGCGCGCGCGCGCGCGCAGTGCTTCCTTGAACCTTGTGGCCGGACTTTTATGTCACACTGACAGCAAGTGTCCGCGTGACATTCTTTTTTGGGAGGTGTGGAGCTCGCTGAACTTTCCGCGAACTGCTCGGTCTCGTGTTCGCAAAGAACGCCGCAGCAGTGGGGTCGGTAGTCGCCAAAAAAAGGGCCCATCCCGTCCCTGCCTCCCCTTCGTGCGGCGGACGTTCTTGTTTACTCCGCGCCGTCACGGGCATAACCCGTCTTAAATAGCCTAACCATGTACAGCTGTCGACATGTGTTCGTTGTCGAGATTGACGAGGTTTCGGGAACGCACGAGATACGGCTGAGTATTAGCCGTGTGGCCGGAATCTCACTATCCCCGCAACGACTGTCTTCTTCTCTAGCGGTGTGTTCTGTAAACAACTTTATGGATCGTCTCGCCGGCATATGTTTGTCGCGTGTGCGAACGAGATAGGAAAGTGGTAACGGCTGGGCCGTGGGTGCCGTGGGAGAGGCTGGTCGCGTTTTTGCTGTTTGCGTATTTTGATTGCAACCTCTTCTTTCCCAAATGTTTAACGGCACTCTTAATCCAATCTGTGATTAATTGGCATAAACCTTATTTTCCTTTCCCTGACCACTGATTGGTGAGGTGTGTCGCTTGTTATCTTTTTTTTTGGCTGTCCCCGCCAAGGGCGGAGAGAGAGGGTTTAAAAACAAGCGCATTGTGTTGAACGAGGGCTGAATTTGTCTGATCAATAATTTAGTCATGTAAATAGTTTTTTCTTGCTTTGTTTCTTCTTGTTTGTTTTATGTTGTAAATAATTAGTTAACCTTCTTCTTTCTTCGAGTAACGTTAACTTTTGCGAGTTACAACCACCAGGTCATCAAGAACCCCAGATTTCATCATCAACATGGTGTTTCCTCTCATCACCACCTGAAGGGAGAAACTCAACTCCAAGCAATGAAAAAACCTTTAAAGAAAATTTTGGCAGGCATCGTAAAAATGGGCAATTGCTTTTATTATTTCCATCACATTTCTTTTCAATATTGCAATATTCATGCTTTTTGTCCAAGAAAGCAGCGCGTATTGGTGCTCGAAATGTTGCATGGCGTAAGTTTTTGGCGTGCGTACGTATGTACTTTGTTATGTTGCCTGCGAGGTACTGCTCGCATGGTTGTTTTTGGAAAACATTTAAATACTGATCTTGCTGCATTTGTTTGTCTCTTATTGCAACAAACTAAACATTTCGTGTGCTCTATTGCCGGCTCTATATGAGAGCTACGAGAAGAACTGGTATGGCACTCTCGGCTGATTATCGAACACCAAAGCCCACCACCTTCGCCTAATTTGAAAGGAAGCCTTTTGAATTTCAAGCTACGCCTCCCAATGCCTCTCTTCCACTGAATGGTATAGGACTTTACACATTGCTGCAAATGCTGTCATTCTCTCTTCGCTTATTATTTCACATGCATGATTCGTAATAAAGTATGTTTTTTAAGTGACCACAGCATCTTGTGTACCTGTGCAGCACAGCTTCCTTCGTGTAATGGTGCTCACATCAAAGTCACGCATCTGTACTGTGAACGTGGAAGTATGCTATTATAGTGATATCCGTGTTCTGCACACGAGGGCATTTCAGGTCTGATATTGTGAACGTGGAAGTCAGAGTTTTAAAATACTATGATAGTGATATTGGCGTCTGCACACGAGACCATTTCAGGTTGAGTTAGTACGAGCAAATTTTTTGAACACTGCTTCTGTCTACGCCGACTTCTTTCAATATCGGTGCGCTCTTGAACGAGCTGACGCAAACCGTTTTCTCCCTGGGAGGTGTGGGCACCTGGGACCCATTTTTTCAGTTGTGAAAAATCCGAAAGAGATATGAGACGTGACGGCTAGCGCACATACGTCGCAAAGTAACCTAATCGGCTGCAACCTTTTTGCTTGTAGCAGCTGTGCAGTAATGTCATCAAGCAGTACATAGTAAATAAAAATATAGCATTTATTTGTTGCCCAAGGACAATGTTACCCACGTGGCCATGAGTCACCACGGACATGATGGTCGGAGAAGTAGGCGTAGTTAAGAGTGCGGCTGCACCAATGAGATACAGGAATAGCTGAGAGCATGCGGCAGGGTTGACGCTGAAAATTTTTGCGTCACACAAAAAGTGTAGAGAGTGTGCGCGTTGCAGCTTTTTGGGTGTTTACTTTCCGCAGGAATATTGATCTGTTAAGACGAGCGCGCCGGGTTTGTGTCGAAAAGTAGCGCAGAAATACGAAGATTCAGCGTTCAACGCAGTCAATACGTGTTTCGAAAAGATCTACGTGTTTCGAAAAAATACGGCTACCATGCGAACGGTCTAGTTCTCTAGCACTTCGAAGCGTCGCCGTAATATTTCAGCGTAATGTAATATTTCAGCGCATTCAATTCGTTGCAATCCGCACAGTAGCAGAAGCTAAAGCCATGGGCCCACATCGGTCGAACAGATTCGGAAGTAGACGCCGGAGACTTTGTACTACGCAGAATATGCACAGGTGGCGGTTTTTTTCACCGTTTTACCCTGTGCAGCGCAGGAGGCCTGTAGCCATGAAGAGATGAAAAAGAAATACAGCCTTCACCACCTCCGATCGAATTGGCAAGGAAACAGCGATAGCGACAAACAGGTTTTAGAACAAGGATATCAGAGGCCACCATTTGCAAACAAGCACCGATCACGGAGCATTTTTTTCTTTCTCATTGACGTCTCTACCTTGAATCTATTGGCAGAAAAAGAAAGAGTTCCCTATAGCAATGCCGCGAACCACTGTATGAAATCCAGGAATAGCAGGGAATGAATTTGGCCACAAAGAAAGCGTATAGGAAAGTAGACATCAAACACCGAGTGTGGCTTGGCTTTCAATGCGGCCGCTCTCGGCCGTGCCAATTTCCGCAGCTAGCACACATCAACACTGACAGAGACGTTGGTTTGCCTAGCAATGCCCGGCTGCTTATCATTTCCGCACAAGGAGAATAGCAGTGAAATGCGATTTTATTCCTTCGTGACGGAACTTTGGTGTTCGGTAAGATCATCAGTCCTGATCGCCCTAATTTCTCATGCTGCTGAAAAGTTATGTCTACGGATTTACGAAATATAAGAAAGAATAAACAAGCATTATGTGCCACCACCTCAGCTTAAAAGGTGTGCAAAGCGTGGGGCCGACACCACCATCAGCACGCAACGACTACTCATTCAGCAGTGTGCTCAAACCGCAGGCATGACTGTTCATTGTAGATTTCACATCTGTCCCTTGCCTTGAAAATTATCTATTTGGCAGTGCAAAACCTCTGCAGTAGTGAACAGGTTAATCCGTTGTGAACTTCAGCCGCGGTTTTAGTTAATAACAGAGCATCGTGGTTGTTTGCTAAACTAAAGGATGCATTCCTACGAAGAGCTCAGCTACCACGACCGTTTCCGTTGGGCCAGCCTCCTCAAAAGTTTCAACACAGTTTCTGAGGAACGGTTCGAGAATTCTACTCTTGGGGATCAAAATCAGACCGCCCAAAAACGCCATGGCCAGCACGCATACGAACACTGTTGTTTATCGAAAATGCGTCGCGATAGCAAAAGTTCTGTCGTAACTTCTCAAACTCAACGTTAAAGCCAGCTTCTGCAAGAGTTATACACCGCGATGCGAGACTTATATTTGCATCGAACAAATATTCGTGAAATGCAGAACATAAACCAAGAGGTTAGAAACAAGCTTAGGCGTAACCGACCCCTCACTTCCAGCGTCGACCAGCGCATCGTCGAGCGTTGACACCATGTCATGTGATTTCATCTTGGGCGTCGTCTCGAGTCAGCTCCCAAGTCCAGAAGGTGGTGCTCGGAGTGCATCTAGGGGATATGGCTTGGCAACATGCACCGCACACACATATTGCGCGTGTGTTTGTGCATGTGGGATTTATTTCTTCTATGAAGTTGCACTATACATTACAACACACTTTATTTCGTATGTGCAGGTACAACCCGCATTTCTATGTGTTCAGGTACTAGTATTATATGTGCACAACGTCCTCCACTCTTAATGCGATCACGGCGCAGAGTGGCCGCGCTCTGCGGAGCTCCAGGGCATCCGGGAGGCCACACGTAGAAGCCAAGCGGAGCAGGCGCACAGGGTCTGCAGGCCGTCCTTTGCGCAGTCTACTACAGCGGGTGAGCACGCCCTGCTTGCTTTTCTGTGAGGGAGCACTTCTGCGCTGTAGCAGACGTCAAAAAACACCACCTCGAGGGCCTTGAGCACCTGCGCCACTTAGATGCGCTTCCGCGCCGAATGTCGTCGCGCTCTGCAGAGCGCTGCCTTGCTGCGCCGCGTTCGTGTTAAGAGTGGGTGGCCCTCTACATTGAATATACTTGTTTAGGTGTTTTTCACTCATTTCCATTTATAGTTTCTTCTTTCCACGAGTGACGAAGGGTATACTGTAATGTAGGTTGTGGATTTTTCTTCGCTTTCTCGGATTGTCTTGTGTCGTCTCTTATGTATGGTTTCTTCTGAATTGTCTTTCTTAAATGGACGTACAGATTCATGTGATCCAAAGTTATCAATACCTGCGTCCGCGTAAATTAAGAGAGTTCATGAGCGCCCCTCGGCCGGTGAACATCGTCTTCGTACACCGGGCCAGCCGGGGTGCTCACACTCCAATCAATAGTTCAACAACATCTTGCGCACAGAAAAAAAATTCCCATTTCTCCTGTGCCAGTTATCCGCCTCCCCCCCCCTCATCCTGATGTCAACCCTCCACCAACTCGAACAACACAACCATTGTGAGTTGAGTAAGGAACTGCCTCTGAAATATTTCAAGTGGCTATGTTCTATTCCCTAGGTAATTGCTGATGGGCGATGTTTTTAGGTGTACAGAAATAGAGCCTAGTTCAGAGAAAGGATCCTTTAGCTTGACCTGATAACACTGCCTATATACAAATTAGAGACGCAGGATTCCGCCGTATTTCCTGTCTCGATTAATTAAGGTTTTTCATTCTTTTTCTACACTAAAAGTTTTGTTTTTTGCCAGCTCCATATGTATTTCACAGAAAAACTGGTACTAAGGCTTCCGCTATGGAAATGGACTCCACTCTGGGATATAGTTTCTTAGTAGTCAGTAACGGCGGATGTGTTCGTTACCTGTTGTGATGACACAGCAGAAGGAGGCTTCGAAGAGACCAGTCTCCCCAGGTAGGGCTGCGCCGATCGCACACTAACCAAAGGTGCTGCGCCTCTGATTCGACCTCGCCCTTTGTGTCGACCTAGAGTACACTTGTTGGCAGGGAAGGATGGTGGAGCACTGCCGTCACCTGCGTGATTCATGGCCGAATTCTTTACGCCTAGAAGTGAAGCGAGACGTCACGAGAAAGAGCTCGATCTGTCCGCACATGTTTCCACTACTAGTTCTCCTTATCCTTCAGCTTAGAGCTGTTTGCTAATTGCTAGTTGCACCGGTGGAGGGAGGAAATTTACTGTTTTCTTTAGCGCTGCCTCAATGTACAGTAACACGGTGGTTTGGGCTAGTTGGTTGCAGTTCATAATGGAGACAAGTTTCGCAGCATGAATAAAACGCACACAGAAGACAAGAAACAAACAAGACAGGACTGTGCTGCACTTCCAACTGATTTTATTTGAAAAAGCTCGACGTTTAAATACATTCAGTTATCATGAGGTGAAACCTAGTCACAATCATGCAAAAAAGCCATTTCATTCTCCAGCAATGACAGTGAAGGCGTGCTGACGCAATTGTCACCGGCTTTCCTAATAAAAAAAGGCTTCGAAATATTTCACGCTGAAGCTTGTCCTTGGCGTGACGCAGAAAATGCGCCTTCTTAAACATAGGTTTGCATTTGCACGACCGGCAGTGTACGGCAAGATGGCCGCTGATACCATCTTTTACAAGATTGAAGTGTTCTAGCGCTCTTTCATTAAAACAACGCCCAGTTTGGTCAATGTACACTTTTTTACACGTAAGAGGAATGCTATAAACGACCTTCGTTACACATTTTGTGAACTTTGTGACGTGCTTAATACTGCACAGCGCCTTCTTCTTTCTCGTTATCATTGGGCAAATTTTTGAAAGCTTGATGGTGCGGAAAATACAATGTTAACGTTGTATCGGTTGGCGATCTTCTTCAGATTGTGAGATATCTTATGCAGGTACGGTATTACCTGAGTGTTATTCTGTTTCTTTCCTTTATCATCCGTTCCTTTCCTTCTCTTTCTTTTCTGCATTAGGCTCTCACAAACAGCTGAAATACTATCATCAGGGAAGCCGGACATGTGTAGCCGCTCGACTTGCTTATTGACACTATCGGTCATTTGATGCGGGCAAGTTTTTTCTAGGGCAGCATTGATACAGTTCATGGCGATTCCGCGTTTAATTATCTTTTAATGAGCGCTGTTAAAAGGGCGAAGGGACTTTTTTGACCTAGGGTTATATTTTCAACAGATGTGGTCCGTTCTGAAAGTAATTCTGTGGTCTAAAAACTGTATGTCGTGAGCGCTGGAAAGTTCGTACGTGAATTTTAAACCTCTTGCTGCAGCTTTAAAAGCCGTAATAATTTCTGCAACTGCGTCGTCAAGGGATGAAATATGCGAATTGTCAAGAATCACCAAGTAATCATCGACATATCTAAAAATTATTTTAACATGAAGGCCCTTTAGTGAATTGTTAACGCGCTTATCAAAAAAACTAAGATAGATGTCACAAAGTATGGGAGCTGCTGATGAACCGATGCAAATGCCAGCCTTTTGGGTATAAAAACGATCATTAAAATTGATGGCCGTTGTTTGAAGATAAAATTCTTATCACTCCTAGCTCGAACACGCGCGAAGAAAGCCTGCGCTGTTCGGGTCGCCAGTGCGTCCGACACGGCCGCGCACCGAATCAAAGTGGAGCGGGGGTAGAGAGACCTACAGCTGGTGCATCTCATGTTCGCGCGCTCCGCTTTTATGCGCACATGCAACGGACATACTGGAGCAACCATGCCTCTCGCGTGATCAAGCTTCAAACATTCTTTCCGAGGTTGCACACTACAAATATCTGAGTCCGTGTATCACTAACGCCTTTACTGGGCCAGGCACATTAAAAAGTATAAACTTTTTTCTGAGGCGTGCACTGAAGCTCTCCACCCCCAAATTTCATCTTCTAGCCTACAGATCAGTCGTCCTCCAAAATACTAGATTATGCTGTTGTAATTTGGAATCCGTTAACGAAAAAAATAATCAGAAAATTGAAAAATATCAAAAGAGCTATTCGTTTTGGGTTAAAATAGTTACGGACTCACATCAGTAATTAACAGGTTGCATAGGGCTGGATTGATACAATTAGCCTAATGGAATCGCGTCTCTCGTCTCAGATTTTTGTACCAACCTGTAAATGGTCATCTCACAATTAACCTTGAGGAAATATCTTTCGCTACAGCTTACCACACTAGACAACGACACAATCACAAAATTAACTCTTTTAGCCCTCGTAATAATTGCTTCCAATATTATTTTTCTCAAGATTAGTAACGGACTTGAATCGGCTCACCAAGGACGATATTTTACAGCAATCCGTGGCGCCATTTACTAAAAGTCCATGTTTTTCTTAATCTCTGCTTTCTTGTTGTATTGCATTGTATTTTCTCACCTGGTTTAAGTAATTTTTTTACTGACTAGTTGAATTAGCTGCACAACATATTATTTCCTCTTTTTATTCCCGATGAGCGGTTGTTTATAGTTGTTCTTTGATGTCTGAGCTTTAGGCACGAACTTTTGGTACCTTTACTTGTAATTTTCCTTCCTTTGTATTCATACGCCTACCTTGCAGAAATCTCTTGTGGTATTTCAATGTAAATTAAATGAGTAATTAAATATAGTAATTATTTAATTAATGCTATTTTATTATAAATGAATAAAGCCAGCAATCGGGGGTGCCAGAGGCGGCCAGTTTCGTTTCGGTATTTAAGGCACTTTGCAGAAAGGCACTTTGACTGTGCCCGTAGTTTTCTTGTTGAGTTGACTCAATTTGGAAGTCACGTGCAGCAGTGGAAATCTAAGTACCCTTCTAAGTGCCCTTTACACGAATTTCATGCCTCGGCAAGCCCGGCGACTCTTTTTTTGTTGGCTTTTACGGCAGTTTTACCATCTACGCTAGAGCAGTGCGCGCTATATCGTACCTACGTGTGTTATAAAATAGGTTTTATCAGTTTTGTTTATTGTTAATATAGATAATGAGGCAATACCACGCACGCGGAAATAGGCACTTATCATCCTGCTTTATATAGGAAAAAAAAGCGTGATACAGTCAAAAATCGTCAATTTTTTTTTATAATTACACGGATCTAGCAACTCTGAGAAAACCAAGTTGCAAGCGTTATGAATGCATTTTTAGTTAATCATGGGATGGTAAGCAATCAACAAAATTGTTTTGTTACAGGAGCAGGCACGCAAGTTTTACAGTAAAAATTGTCAGCTAGACTTCACAGCAACTAAGAAAATTACCACACCTCAAATGGCGTAGTTTCGGATGTAAAAAATGCTTTTACCACTGTGAATCAGGGCAAATTGAGCAAGATTTCTTGCTATGGATTACGTTTGCCGTTCTTGTCATTAATAAAATGCCATCTTTTCGAGCGCTCGCGGATTGTAGTGTTTGCTGATTGGCATAGTTCATCGGTACCATTGCATCATAGAGTCTCAAAACGATCAATTTTATCACTTGTCTTTAATCTATACACGAATGACTTGTGTTCTGTTGTAATGAAATCTCAAGTTTAAAAATATGCCGTTGACACGTTGCTGGTATCAAGCCATTCAAACTTTCCGATGCCCTTTCTAATCTTCATGCGGATACGAGAAGACTGTGTGACAGGTTAGAATAGAGTGTTATAAAAATTATTGATTTAAAAACTAACCTCATTTGCATTCCAAACCCCCGCAAAAAACCAAGCGGCTGTTACATATTTCTTCATTCAATTGTAAATATTGTGTTTAAAGCTCAGTGAAATGTGTATCTTGTGTAAAATATGTTGGTTTCATTTTGACTGTCATTTTCTCTCGAACACTCACGGGACAATTATGAGCTTAAGAGCTTGAACCTATTACAAGCGTCTCCTACATTCAAAAAAACGATTTTACCCTTAGCAGTTAAAATGTTTCTTGCATATGTCTTCGGGCCTAGTGCCCCCAGATACTGAATGTGTTGCTTTTTAATTATCGTACCATGTGCAAAACTAGAAGTAATTGCATTTTCTGCGCCTTGGACAAAGTGCTTTATGTGATACTCCAGGATCTATTGCTCAAAGTTGATTTAAAATGACCACTTTACCTTCCTTCGAAACTCTATTTCAAGGAGCTGTTTCTCTAAAGTACTTCTGAAGTAGTGAATGGAAATTAGAAAACGCAAATCCCATTTCTTTGAGATTACGGTTCGCCGTCGCGAGGGTGCCCACAAAGGTTAGAATAGCTTAGAGATGCTGTCATATCTGGTACATATTTAACAAATTTCAAGGAGAACTGTTTTCTTGCTGTTCTCGAAGACAGCGGAATTTCGCTGTGGAAAGGCAATCTGAAAAAGATTTTTCTTTATTTGCTTAATGTCTAATTGTTTTATTTATTTATTTATTTATAGGGTTAATTTTGTATGCACTGTGCCTTTACATAGATTTCTGCTCAAATCTGTTCTTCCTTCTGCAGGTCGTCGCCCTACAACCCCGCCTGTTGATTTAGCACGCCCGTAGTTAATAACTGTACCTGCACTGAATACTGTTATTATTATTATTATTATTATTATTATTATTATTATTATTATTATTATTATTATTATTATTATTATTATTATTATTATTATTATTATTATTATTATTATTATATTATTGGGCGCCGAAAAAATAAAGATTGATTATTGATTATTGATTATTATTATTATTATTATTATTCTATGCCCTCAGCTCCTAGCGCGTATCCTTTTGCGTGTACCGCGAAAGAGCATAAGGGAATTCAGACCATTCCAGGTTTCTGCGCTCCTGCACTCCATCTCCCCTCTGGACAGAATGCAAAAGTTGTTTAATTCTCTTTGTCCTCACCTAGATATATTCGAAAATTCTCTCCCTTCCTTTATATTGGATGTCCGTGACGTTCCACTTTGAGCACTCTTTTTCTCATACATAACTTCCCCTTTCATGCATTTTGTCTTTACTACACTTGTGCGTTTGCACCGGTATTATATTGTTTTTTCTCTCCTTAATTGTTCATCACGTGTACTTGTTTTCATTAATATTATTTCTTTAATACTGTATACTCACGCCTGATTGTCTGTAACGCGTTCACTAATTACGTTTCTTATTGTGTATGATTGTATTTCTAGCTTGTATTTCAGAGGTTTCATATTCGTTCATATTAGTATTGGCTTTATTCTTGTTTGTATTTTGCTATATGCTGTACTTGGCTGTTATCGGTCGTTCATTCTCTTTGTTTATTGTTTCATTAGTTATTTATATGTCTGTTGCCTGTTCTAGCTGTTTTCATTTACCGCTGTTCACGCTGTCTTCTTGTTTTCGCTTTTTTGCTTCATGCTTGCTGTCACGCCTAGTTTATATGTCTTTTTTTTTTCTATCGCCTTGACTGCTGCATTACCTCCCCTGAGTGTCTTCCTTTGTAGTGAAATAAATTTACATTTTGTGCGTGTGAATGGTGTACCAGCACCAAGACCTTTGGGTTGTTCCTGGGCACCGAAAATAAAGATTGATTGATTGATTGATTGATTGATTGATTGATTATGCGTACACTCGGCTTCATCTGCAGGCTTTCGAGAGAGTTTCGATCCCCACTTCCATTCTTAAAGCTCTACCACTCCATATGCTTGCCGCTTTTGGAATATGCGTCTGTTGTTTGGAACGGCACTTGCCAGTCGAACTGTGAAAAAATCGACAGAGTTCAGCTAAAGTTTTTACGCATATTTCAACATCGGTTTTCTTGCAACACTTCCAGCTCTCGTCCCAGACGGAGTAACTCACTGCAGCTTCCTTCTCTTAGCTGCCGTCGCGTGAGGGCAGACATAATTTTCTTGTATAAACTTCTTCATGGTCACATTCTATGCCCTCAGCTCCTAGCGCGTATCCTTTTGCGTGTACCGCGAAAGAGCATAAGAGAATTCAGACCATTCCAAGTTTCTGCGCTCCTGCACTCCCTCTCCCATCTGGACAGAATGCAAAAGTTGTTTAATTCTCTTTGTCCTCACCCTGATATATTCGAAAATTCTCTCCCTTCCTTTATATTGGATGTCCGTGACGTTCCACTTTGAGCACTCTTTTTCTCATACATAACTTCCCCTTTCATGCATTTTGTCTTTACTACACTTGTGCGTTTGCACCGGTAATATATTGTTTTTTTCTCTCCTTAATTGTTCATCACGTGTACTTGTTTTCATTAATATTTTTTCTTTAATACTGTGTACTCACGCCTGATTGTCTGTAACGCGTTCACTAATTACGTTTCATATTGTGTATGATTGTATTTCTAGCTTGTATTTCAGAGGTTTCTTATTCGTTCATATTAGTATTGGCTTTATTCTTGTTTGGATTTTGCTATATGCTGTACTTGGCTGTTATCGGTCGTTCATTCTCTTTGTTTATTGTTTCATTAGTTATTATATGTCTGTTGCCTGTTCTAGCTGTTTTCATTTACCGCTGTTCTCGCTGTTTTCTTGTTTTCGCTTTTTTGCTTCATGCTTGCTGTCACGCCTAGTTTATATGTCTTTTTTTTTCTATCGCCGTGACTGCTGCATTACCTCCCCTGAGTGTCTTCCTTTGTAGTGAAATAAATTTACATTTTGTGCGTGTGAATGGTGTACCAGCACCAAGACCTTTGGGTTGTTCCTGGGCACCGAAAAATAAAGATTGATTGATTGATTGATTATTATTATTATTAATATTTTATATTATTATTATTATTATTATTATTATTATTATTATTATTATTATTATTATTATTATTATTATTATTATTATTATTATTATTATTATTATTATTATTATTATTATTATTATTATTATTATTATTATTATTATTATTATTATTATTATTATTATTATTATTATTATTATTATTATTATTATTATTATTATTATTATTACCCAAATACCCAAATACTTTTGGAACACTGACTTCAGACAGCGACGCAGCATCGGGAGAACATTACGTACCAGCTCTGGTTTTGAAATACCTTCCATGAGAACACATTACGGAAAAAGCATAAGAAAGTACTACATTCCCCACACATTTAATCGCCTCCCTAAAACAGTATTACAGCAAACAACACGATCCGGAGTAAAAAGAGCGTTAATTGAACTTCAAAAATAATTGGTGCATAGTGCTTTAATTCTGTGTTTTTTATGATGTTTTGGAGCATCCGCTACAGTTACTTTCATTGTGTATGTGCGCAAAGGCATTGTTCGATGTTTGATATTTTTATTTCTTTATTTTGCCTCCCTGTTCATGTTGACAACATTGAAAAAAGCATTAATATGCATATATCATTTGTTTAACATACTTGCAAAATACAAGTTTGAGGTTCAGTGTTTTTCTCTAACAGTATGTTTAAAAGCTTTTATTTAATGAAAAAGTGCATACCATTGTCTCCGAACGCTGGAGCTGCCCCGCTGCTGGGCACTGCCATACAAGCCATGTAGAGGCTTCGGCAGGCCCGGCAACATATATGTATTCCTTGAGGAGTAATAAAGATTTATTATTATTATTATTATTATTATTATTATTATTATTATTATTATTATTATTATTATTATTATTATTATTATTATTATTATTATTATTATTATTATTATTATTATTATTATTATTATTATTATTATTATTATTATTATTATGAATAATTGTTCATCACGTGTACTTGTTTTCATTATTATTATTTCTTTAATACTGTATACTCACGCCTGATTGTCTGTAACGCGTTCACTAATTACGTTTCCTATATTGTATGATTGTATTTCTAGCTTGTATTTCAGAGGTTTCATATTCGTTCATATTAGTATTGGCTTTATTCTTGTTTGTATTTTGATATATGCTGTACATGGCTGTTATCGGTCGTTCATTCTCTTTGTTTATTGTTTAATTAGTTATTTATATGTCTGTTGCCTGTTCTAGCTGTTTTCATTTACCGCTGTTCTCGCTGTTTTCTTGTTTTCGCTTTTTTGCTTCATGCTTGCTGTCACGCCTAGTTTATGTCTTTTTTTTCTATCGCCTTGACTGCTGCATTACCTCCCCTGAGTGTCTTCTTTTGTAGTGAAATAAATTTACGTTTTGTGCGTGTGAATGGTGTACCAGCACCAAGACCTTTGGGTTGTTCCTGGGCACCGAAAAATAAAGATTGATTGATTGATTGATTGATTGATTGATTGATTGATTGACGTTTCCTCCGTGGTCAAAAACTCCTCGTTTCTCCTTTATGCGGACGATATAAAAATGTTCAAGGCAATACATACTCTTCATGATTGCTTGTCATTGCAATCGGACATATCCGCCTTCTCTGATTGGTGCTTGAAGAATGGGCTCACTCTCAATTCATCTAAAACCAAGGTTGTCTCATTTACTCGTAAAACGCACAGTCTTCTCTACTCTTATTCTGTGAATGGTAGGCCGCTGCCCAGGGTTGATGAAATTAATGACCTCGGCGTACTTTTCGACCGTAGCCTCAGCTTCTCCTCTCATACAAAACGCATTGCTCTACGGGCTATGCGTACACTCGGCTTCATCTGCAGGCTTTCGAGAGAGTTTCGATCCCAACTCCCTTTCTTAAAGCTCTACCTCTCCATATGCTTGCCGCTTTTGGAATATGCGTCTGTTGTTTGGAACGGCACTTGCCAGTCGAACTGTGAAAAAATCGACAGAGTTCAGCTAAAGTTTTTACGCATATTTCAACATCGGTTTTCTTGCAAAACTTCCAGCTCTCGTCCCAGACGGAGTAACTCACTGCAGCTTCCTTCTCTTAGCTGCCGTCGCGTGAGGGCAGATATAATTTTCTTGTATAAACTTCTTCATGGTCACATTCTATGCCCTCAGCTCCTAGCGCGTATCCTTTTGCGTGTACCGCGAAAGAGCATAAGGGAATTCAGACCATTCCAAGTTTCTGCGCTCCTGCACTCCCTCTCCCCTCTGGACAGAATGCAGAAGTTGTTTAATTCTCTTTGTCCTCACCTTGATATATTCGAAAATTCTCTCCCTTCTTTTATGTTGAATGTCCGTGACGTTCCACTTTGAGCACTCTTTTTCTCATACATAACTTCCCCTTTCATGCATTTTGTTTTACTACACTTGTGCGTTTGCACCGGTATTATATTGTTTTTTTCTCTCCTTAATTGTACATCACGTGTACTTGTTTTCATTAATATTATTTCTTTAATACTGTGTAGTCACGCGTGATTGTCTGTAACGCGTTCACTAATTACATTTCTTATTGTGTATGATTGTATTTCTAGCTTGTATTTCAGAGATCTCTTATTCGTTCATATTAGTATTGGCTTTATTGTTTGTATTTTGATATATGCTGTACTTAGCTGTTATCGGTCGTTCTTGTGTTCATTCTCTTTGTTTATTTGTTTTATTAGTTATTTATATGTCTGTTGCCTGTTCTAGCTGTTTTCATTTACTGCTGTTCTCGCTGTTTCCTTGTTTTCGCTTTTTTGCTTCATGCTTGCTGTCACGCCTAGTTTGTGTGTCTTTTTTTTCTATCGCCTTGACTGCTGCATTACCTCCCCTGAGTGTCTTCCTTTGTAGTCAAATAAATGTACATTTTGTGCGTGTGAATGGTGTACCAGCACCAAGACCTTTGGGTTGTTCCTGGGCACCGAAAAAATAAAGATTGATTGATTGATTGATTGATTGATTGATTGATTATTATTATTATTATTATTATTATTATTATTATTATTATTATTATTATTATTATTATTATTATTATTATTATTATTATTATTATTATTATTATTATTATTATTATTATTATTATTATTATTATTATTATTATTATTATTATTATTATTCTCACAACCAGCGGAGCTAATGGTGCATATCAGGACATGATGGCTGAGAGGTGCTGGAGCACCAGACGGAGCATTAGGATTAAGTCATTTTCTTTCACCCTTTCATTAAACACAACAAAATGCAGGGTCACTCTAATTGGCTCAACATGGGAATTCATTTTCAGCTGCTTAAGACTAGAAATTATTATTTCTCTTTTTATGGTAGAATATCGGTCATTTTCAAACGTGTTCTCAATGTCAACGTGCTTTGATGCAGTTATCAGGAGTTTTTCATTTCACGTTTCTGCTGCCAAACACTTAGCTTTATGAGATTTGTGATATTTAATTACCTCATTTTCTCTTTTGTAATCAGCTTTATTTGCTGCGGTACAAGCATTCCACTACTGCTTTTCGGTATTACTTTAAGGTTGAATTGCGCGCCTTGAAAAATAAAACTTCTGCTTGAATAATCTGCATGCATTTAAGTGCTTCGTTGTTGCTATAGAAAGAAAGTGAAGAGAACGCAGTAGCTTTTTTCCTGCCAGAATTCCTGTAAGAGCTTCATACCATAATAAAATGACCAATACAAAATAGGCATTTTTTTGTGGAACAAAAACAGTTTTATTTTTATTAACCGATGCCAATGTAGAAATGACCTAAAAGTGCTTTGAGCTCTATGTAGCTTTCACCTGTTGCAGACCTAGAAAAAATTGCCTTTCATGGAAGCATGAAACCTCTGCTGGTTTTGAACCGCTCCAATAGGGGTGTAGTGAATTTCATTGCAGTATCGCTTAGTTTGCTTTAACTTCATGCAGTGGCCACTCGCAGTGATCTCTAGTTATCATTGCCGTGCAGAATGCCACTCTTTGCCCTAAAAATTTCCTTATTGTTGCGTCGCGAGGTTACGATCAGCTGCCTCCTACTAGATTTTCTTTCCTTTGAAATTCTTTTGGGTTTTACACAATAGGTATGTCTTTACCCCTCGTCTGATACTACTTTTATTTAATGGCGAAGGGAATGCTTGATGATTGTGACGAAACAATGAGTTCACGAAATTAAATTGTGCCGCTGCGCTTTTTGGCCACAGATGCCCTTGTCCCACTGAAATCCTCCGTCGTCATCGAATCAGTTTTGTTGCCCTATGCGGCCATTGGCTATTCCTGCTTAGGCCCAATTTTCTCTTTTAATTTGTGAACTATATGATAACTGAAGATTGTTGCGAAAGTTGTTTCCACAATCCACGGGCCACTCCCATTCCTGAATTAAGTTTTCAGCATCTTTGTTTGGCTACAAAATCAAGTTGAAGTTTTTATTTCGAGCAATATTGTTAAGCTGCAATTGATGACGAGATTGTACAAGAGTTCCCTGCAGGCGATTATTAATCCACAAAAAAAAAGGAAATTTCTTTTCCATGGTCAGGTTTGGAGAGTTAGTTAGCTTAATGGTTCCTTACCACTTCTAATGTTGCCCTACTTATCATAGGCTGTTGTTCTCTTACCAGACTACACTACTTGTGTTTCTTCTTATTTTGTTATGTTTGCACTCTGCTTAAGCCCTCAAGCATGCACTGCAATTCAGCCTCCTAATCACTGAACAACACCATGCGCAAATATTAAGCCGCTTGCTGCCCGTCTTCTATGGTTTATTTTTGGTTTCTAGATATTCTCATTCCTTATTAGTGGTTTTAGTCTTCCTCCATGATTTTGTGCTTCCTCATTACTGACCATGGCGCGTTGTCATGTGCTGCTCCACTTCTTGTTATTAGCTAGGGCTGATAATATGGCTACTTCTAGGTTATATGCGAGGAATGACAGCTTCTTGCTTGGTTCTTTCTTTATAAGCATGTTTGTCTCTACGAGGTTTTGAGTGTTTTCTCCGACTACTGTATCTCTTGCTTTTATCTCATCCATTTCTTAATATAGGTGATCAGTTCGTCATTAAAACCCACAATACATTCTCCCCGTCTGTATAAAAGCGTGTGTCCATTTGTAAGCCCTTCGTATGCGTCACCAGTCGCGACTAATTTAATGAATGTGATGTAAAGCTTGGTAGCTCCATAAACAGCACAACCAGGACAGCCGATCTAGAGATTCCCAGCGCCCACAACTTCGTCATAGGTTTGGCAATGACTCGTTCCTCAACTGCTGGAAATAAGAATGAACCAGGAATTTAGGCTTCATTTTCTACCAGATTCATTGTTTATCAAAGCCAATTTGTGGATGTTAAAGCAATATTTGGAGAAAAAAATTGTAGCTTTCGTAAGTAATATACAAGGGCATCAGAAGGAAGTGAGGTTAAACCTTTCTGAGGCAATTTTTTGTTGGTCGTTTTCTGCTTTCTTTGGATTGCCACACTGCTCAAATTATGCCTGCCCCGCCATGCTGCCGAGTGGCATGACTTCGCTTGTGAAGAAGAGAGGAAGACGACGCTTCCGCTCGGCTGATAGATAGTGGTCTGCTTGGCCGTTACACTAAAAGCCCCTTTTAGAGTCGCGCTACATTTGTCAGCCATATCTTGGTGGAGGTGCTGCGACTCGTCTCATGCATGAATACCACGAAGCCAAATTTGACGCTGATCCCCGACGCTTGGAAACAATACCCGTCCACAAGGTAGGAGTACTGGTTATTCTGCTTTGACCGTGAGGCCACTCTCAACCAGGTAAAAGATGAGCGAAAGCTACAAAACGTGTATTGTGCGTTCCAAGACTTGGCAAAGACATAGTTCGAGAACTATGAGGCTTCTTTCATCAACTAGGAAGCGTTCCGCCGTGAGTTGGTCACTGCCTTCAGCACAAGTGAACGGTAAAAAAAACGCAGAAACTTCCCCACGCACCTGGTCACAGAAGTCGAACGAAAGCGTTTTAGAAGATATGACGCGCCTCTTCAATCGGACTGACCCTGCCATGCCCAAGGCAACGAACGTACGCCGCCTCATGCGTGGTGTGAAGGAGCACCTGTTCGCTGGCCACATACGCGACCCTCCAAAAACCATCACCGACTTTGAAAGAAGCCATGGCTATGGAACGTTCCGTGCAGGAACGCAGTGTGCAGTACTGTCGTCAGGGAAGTGTTGCAGCCACTAGGTACTGTGCGTCAGTGCCAGTTGCAGGGAACGAAGTGCTTCGGAAGCTTGTTCGGAGTGTTATCCGAGAAGAACTGTGCAACCTCTGCTAAAATGCTCACCCTGCAAGTGCTACAGCTGCAGTAGCGCTTTGTAGAGGGCGTGTTGGTCGTACATACTGAGACGGGGGAGTGCTATAATCAAGACAAGGGGACAACACCATATAAGAAAACCATGAGACATGACCGCAAACTTTCAACTGAGTTTATTTTCGCCATGGTACATAATTATACACATCTAATGACGAGAAAAACTGACAGAAGCGTTAGAACCAGCCAAAATAGCCAAGTAATCAGCTAAACCATGCGATATATACACTATCCTCGCAAGTCAAGAATTTCACAAATGACAGGCTAAAAACAATATTTACCTTTTTGCTAAAACAACAAACGGGTCGCTCACGAACCAAGCACCGTTCTTTTCTGAAGCCATTCAAAATGCTTCCCACAATTTCTTTGTGATCTCGTCCTTTGATTGAAGAAGAACCGTCGTTCTATCCAGTAGAGGTTCGCACTTGTGCACTGCGAACTGCGCTGCGAGTTTGCCGGTGGGCACTGACCAGATAGTTGTTGTAATTGTGCTCCCGCAACCACTCATTTAAGCACCTTCCTGTCTGCCCAACATAGGCTCTGCTGCAAGACAGTGGTAATTTATACACCACGCCCTCAACACATTCCAAAAACATGTTATTTTGCCACACGCCACAAGACCATGCGTCGTGCACTTCTTCTTGGCAGGAATTGATTTTTGCACACAATGTTTTGAGTTTATGAGGTGAGAAAAATACAGCGAAAACTCCATATTTTTTGCAAATTTTTTAGCCTGTGCAACAAGTCATGCACATGTGGCAATACAACAGGTCTCATCTTTTTCTTTCGCATTTGCAGGCTTCCCCTTATTGAATGACTTCAAAACTTTTTCCGCGACCGAGACCAGCAACAGTTTTGCGTATCCAGCAGCCTCCAGTCTTGCAGTCTGTAAGTTAACGCTATCAGCATCTTGTGATGGCAAGACTAGCGCATGCTTGAAACATGCATCAGCTATGTTATGCTTTATCAGCTTAGAGTGCGCGGAGTCGTAATGAAGGAAGCCCTTTTCGCTAATTGTTCTGTAATGCCAGCAAACGTGGCGGTTGATTTCAATATCTGAGTCTAGAAATTGTGGGCGGTTGTCAGAGGGGGCACGTCCTACTTCGGCACGTATCAGGAAATAATCAGCGTACCAGTAAGCACGCAGTGATGCCAAGCGCAAACAGTGTGTCACGTAGGACGCGGTCGCCTCTGGCTAGAAAAATGTTGCACAGCACTGGCGCGATGTTAGAGCCAATGCATATCCCGTCCTTCTGCAAAAAGACCTCATCACCAACCTGCACGTGCAATGAAGGGAGATACAACTCAATAGTGCAAGAAAGTTCGAAGTAATAATTCCACTCGCAATCATAAACTTGACACTCCGTAGGTGTCCAAAGAATCTTCCACAGCCTGCCGCACGTGCCCGCGCGGAATGGTGTAAAATAGGTCCTGGACATCGATAGAAAGCACGTCACTTTTGTGTCCTCCTTGAGGAATCGCACCTCATCATCGGAGTTCCGTCTAAAGAAATGTCGTCCAATGGAAGCAAGTTCAAAAGTCTTTGGAGGCATCGGGACACCTCGCGTTGCCCTGTGCCCTAGTCTTCCACAATTGTCCTGAAGGGTACAGCCGTTTTATGGGTTTTGATCATGAAGAAGGGTTTTAGCGACAGCTGCGTGCTGCGTGTAACTTCTTTTCCTAGTTTCTCAAGGCCTGCTTTTTCACAAAGTTTTGCAGCTTGGCTTCGTATCTTCTTCACAATTTTTTCTTCAACCTTCTTCTCCTTGTGGAAGTGCTTCAATATTGACTCCACGGCTTTCGACTTGAACTCCGTTGCCGCTGCAACCACAAAGCAACCCGTCTTGTCCGATTGCAAAAGCCTCATATCGTTCTCGGCCAAAAGAGCACGACGCATGGTCTTGTGGCGTCAGGCACAGGAACTTGTTTGCTGCGTGTGTTGAGGGCGTGGTGTATAAAATACCACTGTCTTGCAGCAGGGCCTATGTCGGCCAGACAGGAAGGTGCTTAAATGAGTGGTTGCGGGAGCACAATTACAAAAACTCTCTGGTCAGTGCCCCTGGCAACCTCGCAGCGCACTGCGCTGTGCACAAGAGCAAACCTCTACTGGATAGGACGGCGGTTCTTCTTAAATCAAAGGACAAGACCACAAGAGAATTGTGTGAAGCATTTTGCGTGGCTTCAGAAAACGATTGTGCTGGGTTCGTCAGCGACCCGTCTGTGGTTTTACCAAAAAAGAAAAATTGTTTTAGCCGGTCATTTGTGAAATTCATGACTTGCGAGGATAGTTTATATATCGCATGCTTTAGGTGGTTGCTTGGCTATCTTGGCTGGTTCTAAAACTTTTATATTTGTGTGTCCCATAGTTAGATGAGTATAAATATGCGCCATGTCAAAAATAAACTCAGTTGAAAGTTTGCGTTCGTGTCTCGTGGTGTTCTTATTTGCTGTTGTCCCCTTGTCTTGATTGTAGCGCTCCCCAGTCTCAATATTCACGACCTACTAGCCTCCTACAAAGCTCTACTGGCGTTTATTTCTTGTAAATCGTGCCTCAGCATTCCTAACTTTTCCCCGCTTATTTGTAAACACATTTTCACTGGCTTAATAGCTGAAGCAAGATGCCGTACAAGAACTATGACCTACGCACTCTTCCACGAATTGAGTGCCTCCGTAATTTCCTCGGTGTTGGGGTTCACCGCCCCTTCCGAGACCACTTACAGGAGGCTTTGCAAGCTTCTATGCAAAGAGATCAGGGGACAGGTGCGGATCTAACGAGACCACATCAAGGTCACCTGCGCCGAGACACTGGAACCGGAGAAATGCAAGTACATGACAGAATACTTCTCTGACCACGCGTAATCGCTGGGCAAGCACCTTTGGAACGCTTCGTTCAGGAACTTACCCAGAAAGAAAAAAAAGAGGCACTGCGACATGCCACAGTTGAACAACGCAACGGGGTGCACTCTCCCACCGTACGTTGTGCAAACTCTGAGCAAGGGAACAAAATTTTCTACACATCCAAATGTGGGCCGTTTGGATGTTTTGAACATGGTGCACACGATCGCGAACAGCGCACCCTGAGGGGAGAACGCCGCGTGCGTTTCTAATGCACTGCTCTGCGCTAAGCAGAGCACAACCTAGAAGACTAATAAAAAGAGATCACGTATTGCTCCCAAGAAAACCAAGAAATGTTTGGCCGAGAATGACATGGGGCTTTTGCAATTGGACAAGACGGGCTGCTTTGTGGTTCTAGGGGCAACAGATTACAAGTAGAAAGCCGTGGAAGCAATAACAAATCACCACCGCAAGGAGGAAAAGCATTTTGAACAAATTCTGAATAAGGTGCGAAGCCAAGCTGCAAAATTGTGTGAAAAAGCAGGCCTTGAGAAACTAGGAAACGAAGTTAGAGGCAACAAGAAGCTGTCGCCAAAACGCTACTTCACGGTCAAAACCCATAAAACGACTGCACCCTTCCGGAAAATTGTGGAAGACCGGGGCACATGGAAACGCGAGGTGTCCCGATACCTCCAAAGGCTTTTGAACTTGCTTTCATTGGACGACCCTTTCTTGATACGGAATTCTGAAGAAGTGGTGCGATTCTTCACAACCAACCCAAAAGTGAGGCGCTTCTCGATCGATGTCCAGGACCTATTGTACACCCTTCCGCGCGGAAACGTGCTGCAGGCTGTGGAAAATTCTTTGGACACCTACGGAACAGTCAAGTTTATGATTGCGATTTGAATTAGCACTTCAGACTTCCTTGCACTACTTGAGTTGTATCTCTCTTCCCTGTACGTCCAGTTTGGTGGTGAGGTCTTTTTGCAGAAGGACTGGATATGCATTGGCTCTAACAACGCACCAGTGCTGTGCAACATTTTTCTAGCCAGAGGCGACCGCGTCCTACGTGACACAGTTTCCGCTTGGCATCACTGCGTGCGTACAGGCACGCTGATTATTTTCTCATACGTGCCGAAGTAGGATGTACAATGAATGATTTTGGTGGAAAAAACGCTGATCAAATTCCAGCTAGTTCATACAGGACTCTCACTCACATATGAAGCCCCCTCTGACAACCGCCCACAATTCCTAGACTTAGATATTGAAATCAACCCCAAAGTTTGCTGGCATTACAGAACAATTAGCGAAAAGGACTTCCTTGCTTACGACTCCGCTCACTCTAAGCTGATAAATTATAACATAGCAGATGCATGTTTCAAGCATGCGCTAAACGTATTGCCATCACAAGATGCTGACAGCGTAAACTTACAGGCTGCAAGACTGAAGGCTGCTGAATACCCAAAACTGTTTCTGATCTCTGTCGCGGAATAAGTTCTGAAGACATTCATTAAGAGGAATCCTGCAAATGCGAAAGAAAAAGTTAAGAGACCTGTTGTTTTGCCATATGTGCATGCCTTGTCTCACTGGCTAAAAAAAGAGGCAAAAAAGAATGGAGTTTTTTGTATTTTCTGACCTTCAGAATTTGAAAATGTTTTGTGCAAAATCAATTCCGGCCGAGAAGAAGAGCACGACGCATGGTCTTGTGGCGTGAGGCGCAAGAACATGTTTGTGGCATGTGTTGAGGGCGTAGTGTATAAAATACCACTGTCTTGCAACAGGGCCTATGTCGGCCAGACACGAAGGTGCCTAAATGAGCGGCTGCGGGAGAACAATTACAACTCTCTGGTCAGTGCCCCTAGCCACCTGGCAGCACACTGCGCAATGCACAACTGCGAATCTCTACTGGATAGATGGACGTTTCTTCTTAAATCAAAGGGCAATACCACAAGGAAATTGTGAGAAGCATTTTGCATGGCTTCAGAAAATTACGATGCTTGGTTCGTTAGCGACCTGTCTGTGGTTTTACTAATAAAGAAAACTTGTTTTTAGCCGGTCATTTGCGAAATTCTTGACTTGCGAGGTTAGTTTATATCTCGCATGCTTTAGGTGATTGCTTTGCAATCTTGGCTGGTTCTAACGCTTTTATGTTAGTGTGTCCTATGATTAGTGCTTATAAATATGCGCCATGTCGTAAATAAACTCAGATGAAAGTTTTCGCTTGTTTCTCGTGGTGTTTTTATGGGGTGTTGTCTCCTTGTCTCGATTGTAGCGCTCTCAAGTCTCAGTATTGCAGCTGTAGCTGATGCCGTCCGTGACGAAATTTGGCGAGCGGTACAGCCACCACCGGCACCACAACCGGAGCCGTACATCATGAGCTACATCAGAGCCCTACGGACACCACAGCCGGAGCCGTACATCAAGAGCTACTGCGATGCCCAATGTAAACCTGCGCCGGTGCCGTATGCATTCTGTCCTGCTGCAGAACCAATGCAGGGGTAGCTTCCCCCTCGAGCTGCGTGACCCGCGCCCTGTTTTAAGAAAAGCGGACGTGTGGCGCACACCCAAAAATCGGCCGTTATGCTACTACTGAGGGGAGCCAGGTCATGTCCACCGCAACTGCCTATACCGACGGATGGGCTCAAGAGGATTTCCACCGGGAGCACCTCGACCGTGCTATGGTGAGAGACCGCGGGACGTTGAACGGTACCTAGTCGATCACAGGGTGCCCTCAATGCCTCCACGACGTCAGTCTAGGTCGCCGTCTGCAAGACGGGTTCCTTCAACCAGTTGCGCATTATCCTCTGACCAATTCAGAGGCGCGTCTCCCCGCTAGGAAAACTCAAGACGGCGTCCTCCGGGGGTAGGACCGCCGCTGCCGCAGAGAGGGAGTAGCCTCCATCCGATGATTTTCTGCGACCACCCGAACGCCGTCGACCTCTTCAGCGGACCGCAAAGATGATCTCAACGCCGACTTCACCGACGACCTTACCAAAAAATTCATTGACAACCCACGGAATACTTCACCAAGGTGTTGCAAAAGAATGATTTCCGCAACCGAAATTCTAGTTGCCGCCGACACCTATGACGAGACAGCGCTCGTGGATACCGGAGCCGACTTTTCTGTCATGAGCAGCCAGCTCGCCACGATCCTGAGAATAGTTCTAACACCTTGGCCTGGGCCGCAGGTATGCACAGCTGGCTGCAATGTGGTCACGCCGATGGTTGTCTGCACCTGTTGGCTATAGATCCGCGGTGCAACTTTAATTGTCCCCTTCGCCGCGCTACGAAAGTGCTCCACAGAACTGAATCTCAGCATGGACTTCCTTAAAAAGTATGCAGCGGTCATCATCCTTCAGTATAAATTGGTATTGTTTTCGATACAGCGAGCCGCTGATACCGACCCCGAACCGCACAGAGCAGCACTAGGCATCTCTGAAGAACACATAACGGTACCGCCGAGAGCAGGCAAGTTTGTCACGGGGCAGTGTGACACCAGCTTCGCTACTCGAGGATTTGCCAAAGCGAACATGTCGCTGCTACTGTCTCGGCAAGTCTGCGTTGCTCGCGCCCTTGCCGAACTTGTTCACTGGTGTACCGAACTCTTAGTGACCAACTTCACTTGCGAACCCAAACATTTTGCGAAAAAAAAGTGATACCCCATTTTGAAGAACTTGGCGAGCCGGCCAACCAATGTGACATATCTACAACGGACCCCGTAATAGCAGAACAGGGCACAGCAGCCGCCGTTAAGACCGCCCTGAACCAGGACCTTCTGACCAATCAGAAACGCCGCGTGGAAAGCCCTACTGTCTTTTTCCGTGACTGTTTTGCGTGCACCTCCAAGGTTCGCCACACGCCAACAACTAAGCACCGCATTATCGTCGATTGTGATCACAGTCCGCTATGTTAGCCCCATCGTGTTTCGTCGAAGGAACGGAATGCCATCCGCCGCGAAGTTGCCGAAATGCTCCACGACGACTTCATACAACCATCGACGAGCCCCAGGGCGTCACCTCTTCTCGTCGCAAAGATGGAAGGCAGCCTACCGTTTTGCGTACCACATCATCATCATCATCATCATCATCATCAGCCTTACTACACCCACTGCAGGGCAAAGGCCTCTCCCATGTCTCTCCAATTAACCCTATCCTTTGCCAGCTGCATCCACCCTTTGCCTGCAAACTTCTTAATCTCATCCGCCCATCTAACCTTCTGCCGCCCCCTGCTACGCTTACTTTCTCTTGGAACGCACTCCGTTACCCTTAAAGACCAGCGGTTATCTTGCCTTCGGATCACATGCCCTGCCCAAGCCCATTTCTTTCTCTTGATTTCGACTAGGATGTCATTAACCCGTGTTTGTTCCCTCACCCACTCTGCCCGCTTCCGATCTCTTAACGTTACACCTATCATTTTTCTTTCCATGGCTCGCTGCGTTGTCCTTAACTTAAGCTGAACTCTTTTCGTTAGCCTCCACGTTTCTGCCCCGTAGGTGAGTACCGGTAAGATTATGCTGTTGTACACTTTCCTCTTGAGGGAAATTGGTAAACTGCCACTCATGATCTGCGAGAATTTGCCATATGCGCTCCACCCCATTCTTATCCTTCTAGTTATCTCCCTGTCATGATCCGGATCAGCTGTCACTACCTGCCCTAAGTAGACGTATTCCGGCACAATTTCTAGGCTCTCGCTGCCAATTGTGAACTGTTGTTCCCTTGCTAGACTGTTGAACATTACCTTGGTTTTCTGCATGCTAATTTTTAGACCCATCGATCTGCTCTGCCTGTCTAACTCGTTGATCATGATTTGCAGTTCACCTCCTGAGTGACTCAGCAAGGCAATGTCATCAGCAAATCTCAGATTATTTAGGTATTCTCCATTTATTCTTATTCCCAACTGTTCCCAATTCAGGCCTCGAAATACCTCCTACCACATACCACATACCACATACCGCGTACCACATAGATGTCCCAAAACTTTACCAAAAAGGAAGCCTATCCACTGCCGCGCATTGACGACTCATTACACCGCCACCGCCATGCGACCTACTTTTTGTCACTCGAATTGGGTAGCGGTTATTCGGAAATAGAGTTCGACGAACGTGACCGAGAAAAGACCGCCTTCGTATACTCCTCGCGGATTGTACGGATTTAAGGTGCTTCCTTCTGGCTTGTGTTCGACCCCTGCAACGTTCCAATGTATGTATACAGCGTGCGAACTGACCTGAAATGACAGTCCTGCCTCGTGTATCTCGACGACATCGTGATTTTCTCCGACGGGTTCTAGGAGCACCTGAAGCGTTTTCGCGCTGTTGTCGAGCTAATTCGTTCCGCGGGCCTGTATCACAAGCCTGAAAAGTTCCACTTCACATTTAGGGAGCTCAAGTTTCTTTTAGACATCTTGAGCGCTCAGGGCGTTAGCCCCGACCCCACAGAAATGGCCGGCGTTGCTGCATTCTCCCAGCCAAAAGATAACCGAAGCTTGCTTCGTTTTCTTGGGTTCTGAGCCTATGACTGGCGATTTCTCCAAATCTTCTACAAGCTCTCAGAGCCGCTAACTCGCCTGATGAAAGACGTCAAAGCTTTCTTCTGAGGCGCGGATCAGGATTAAAGCCTTCACAGATCTTAAATCCCGCCTCCTATCCACGAATATCATTGGCCATTTCACGAGGAGACCAACACGGAACTGCACACAGATGCCAGCAGTGCTGGCCTTGGCGCGGTAATTGTGTCGTGGCAAGACGGTGTAGAACGCATGGCAGCATACGCAAGTTGCACTTTGTACCGTTCCAAAGTGAATTCTTCCGCCACGGGAAAGGAGTGTCTAAATATGGTACCTTTACGGACGCACGTTTCGAGTCGTGAGCGGTCATCACTCCTTGTGTTGTCTTGCAAACCTAAAAGATTCAGCGAGGGGGAGAGGGTTTTCAAAAGTTCGATGTCACAATCGTGTATAAGTCTGGTCAGAAACATATTGATGCGGACTATCTCCCGAGCTCCTTTTTTGCCCAGCGAATGAGTACAAAAACGAATCTGCTTTGCTACGTACTCTCACCACATCCGCCCTTGCCCAACCCCCGAGGGCCGGGTGCGAACAAGTGCCTCTTATACAGTACCTCGAAGGAAACGCTCTGTCTCCTCCCCGACTCTTCTCGCGTGGACAGCCGTCATTTTGATTACGAGACGGAATCCACTTTAAGAAAAACTACTGCCCGACCGAAACTGCGTATCTCCTTGTATTCTTATGAGCGCTTCGTCAGGATTTCTTGCTGCATGCCACGAGGACCTTTCTTCTGGCCATCTCAGTTTTTCCATAACATTGGGACGCCTCCGCCAGAAGTACTACTCGCCTCGGCTTGCTGAGGTTGTCCGACACGTTAGAATCTGTCGTGAGTGTCAACGCCGGAAAATACCGACGACAAAACCATCCGGCTTTCTGAAGCCAATTGATCCACCGCGAATCTCATTTCAGCAGGTTAGCGTGAACTTACTAAGCCCATACTCGGTATCCTCCATGGGTAACTGGTATATTTTTGCGCTGACTACCTCAGCCGCAACTGTGAGACAAAGGCTCTTTCCCGTGGCACGCTGGCTGAAATTGCACAGTTCTTTGTTCACCATACTATGAGTCGCCACGGTTGTAATAACTTACCGGGGAACCGCGTTTCCGTCGGCTCTTACACATGAGGCCCTGCGTCACAGTGGCACCATTCATAGAAAACGACTAGTTACCATCCTAAAACGAAGTTGCTAACTGAGAGGCTGAACAAGACCATTGCGGATAAGATGTCTTGGTATATCGAAGATTACCGTCGCAACTAGAACGAAATACTCCCAAATATCACGTTTGCGTATAACACCGCTCTCCTAGAAACGACGCGCTTCACTCCGTTCTGTTTGGTGTATGGCCGTGACGCGCTGACCATGTGGGACACCTTGCTGCTCCCACTTGTGCCCTCTCATCTCTCGTGGACGCTGACAAATTTGTTCTTGACGCACAAGCCGCTCGCCATCTTGCTAGACACTGCATTTGATGCCATCGGTAAACCGACGCCCTGCGGTACAACCTCAGCCAGAGGTGGATGATTTACAAGCCCTGCGAGCACGTCTGCGTAAAGAGCCCAATACATTTGCGCGGGTGCTCTGACAAACTATACTGATGAATACGCAGTTATTTATCCGAAAGATCTTTCTGCAGACTGACGACGGCACATCTTATCTTCTCACTTCCCGCGGAGTCCCGCAGGGTGAAGTGCTTAGCCCAAAGCTGTTCAATCTTATACTTGTCAGGCTTGTCGACTTACTGCCACAGTCGACGCAACCCTTAATCTGTGCGGACGACATTTGTATCTGGGCATCCAGAGTTACGCGCCCACGAGTTCAAGCGAGACTTCAAAAGGCGCCAAGTATTGTTCAGGCCTACACTCCACCTGCAAGGCCAACAAATTTTGAACCGAAAGCTGCACGCATTTCACCTTTACGCGAAAGAACAGGTTTCATAATACGTTTTTTATAAACGACACATCAATACCCTATGAGAAGGGCCATCGGTTTCTGGGAGCAATCATCGACCGAAATCTATCATGGACCCCCATTATTTCATACATGAAAAAGAGACTGACAGCGATTGCTCACGTTCTCGTCTTTCTTGACGGAAAGTCGTAGGGAGCATGAGGGCGGTCGGTGATGCAGCTGTACACTGCTTTGTTCATGGGATTTCTTCGCTACCGCCTCCGTGCCCTTGGAAACATTCCAAAAACGAACATACAATGTCTACAAAGCGTTCAAGCTCAAGCTCTCCGGAGATGCCTAGTATTGCCGAAATGTGCTTTTACAGCCCCATCTGTACTCCTCAGCCAGGAGCATCCAATTCCTAACTGCCTCACAGTTGAGACACTGAAGCAACTTTTTCACACATCTCACGGTTTTCCCTCTCACCATCTTGCTAGTCTTCCTATTACTATGCCAAGCACATCGTTTATAAACACCAATGATGCACATTGCGCCATTCTGCCGTCCCAGTTTACACCCGCCTTTAGACAGTTCACGCCACTTTAGAGCCTGCACAATATCAATGTGCTTCTTTCAATGCCTCGAATCAGAAATAAGATCAATTTACCACTGATAGAACAAAAAGGTCAATTTTGAATATTTCCATGAGCACCATGCAAACCGGGTGCACATCTGCACCGACGACTCAGTGAAATCCATCAGTTCTTCGGGCTCCGTGGTCATCCGCTCAAGGACTACAGAAATTAGAGTTAGGATAGCTCTTCAGATTTCTTCGATGCGTGCAGTACTCACCGCTCTTCGTGTCGCTGTTGAACACACCAATCACCAGCGCCCTCCGCAGTTGTCTATTTTCACCGATTCCAGAGCTGCCCTCCAATGCTTACAATCTACTTTTCGCCGTGGAGCCCATGAAAAGCTTGTAGTGGAAATCCGACAACTACATCCCTCTGTCATTAATAAAGGGCACGACATTATTTACGTGTGGTCATCGGGGCACAGCGTCATTGCATGCAATCACCGCGCGGACGAGGTCGAGCGAACTACTCACCGCGACGGCAATTTTGTGTCGATCTTCATTTCGAGATCAGACTCCGAGGGTAGGCTTCGCATACTATCGCGGGACATCACGCCTGCCGCGTGGAATTCAGGTCAATTTTTGAATTCAAGTTTAAAATCTTTGGACCCGGCTTCCATCCGGCCTACCACGACGTGAAGAAACTTCGCTGTGTCGCCTGTGGCTTGGTGTAGCTTTCACACCAATACTCTTTCTTAATAGGCATGGTTGATAGCCCTGCATGTGCCATCTGCAGGTGTGACGAGATTATGCCCCACATTCTTTGTGAATGCCCTGCCTACAGCGCCGAAAGGCAGTCTCTCTGCCGCGCGCTGGAGCGTCTCGATTGATTCTCACTGACAGAAATGAAGATTCTCGGTCACTGGCCGCGGCGAATGTCGTCCGTGAAGGCATTCAAGGCACTGCTCCGCTTCTTGACAACCTCTGGACTGCACGATGGGTTGTGACTTACTGAACGCTTTCTGAGTTTTCATAGTAACTGAAATTTTCTGCTACTCTTCTGCATTTTTTATTCCCTCCCTCCTTTCCGCCCGTGCCAGGAAGCGAAGCGATTATTCTCCTGGTTATCCTCTCTGCCTGTCCTCCTCTTAACCTGCTCTGAAAAACTTCTGTGCCACTACTTCGGCTCCTACGAGATGCTACGGCAATTAAGCGAGGTAAACTATGAAGTGTACCGGCAAGGAACTGTCCGCTTTTTTCGCCCGGCCAAATCTGATGTCGTCCACGTGTCGCGCATGAAACCGTATTCCGCCCGTTAGCCCATTGCACAGTTCAAATTCAATCCCGATGCCACAGGCGCCTTTCCACTTTCGGTGCCTCTATACTGTTTCCGTCCTGACAGTGGCACCGACGCGCTTCCTCTTGAAAGGATTCACCGCTCACTTTATGCCGGCGCCGCCATGCGGCTCAGCGGCATCACTTGGCTCGTGACAGAGCGAGGAAGACGACGCTTCCGCTCGGGTGCGTGAAAGAGGAAGGGGGTTTTCGAGGCCCAGCCTTCGGAACGCGGAGAGAAGACGTGCTGACGTGTTCTTGCTGGCCGCTCTTGTTTTCTGCATCTTCTGGTGGTTCCGGCTTGTTCATCCTTGGTGAGCCCGTTCTACGTTGGGGGGTTTTGGCCAAGGCGTAGTATAAGACGCAGTTCATGTGAACCTGAGAGTGCGTTTTGCTGAGAGATGTCGTTGACCTCCCCAGGTGGAGGGTCGGCAGCTTGGTTTGCCAGCTTGCCAGCCCAAAGCCTGCCACATGAGTCCTTACACAAAAATGGCATTGATGCTGTTCCCGTGGCTATCGTCCCAATCGGTGAGGGTGTGATCGAAATGAAAACCTCCAAACTAATTCAGCAGGAGCTAAGATCATTGACTGCCCAATACCTGCAGATCTCTGAGGTGCGTCCATTTGGCCGTCGAGGAATTGTGTGCAAGTCCTCGGACATCGCTTGTGTTGCAGACTTCCTTAAGTGCAAAAATTTCACCTCGCTGCCGGTGAAAGCCTTCATTCCCGAACAGCTTGCATGTGTCAAGGGTATCGTAAGAGGTGTGGACCCAGCATCATCCCCGCAAGAAATTCTACAGGAATTTCAGGATGCAGGCGTTGGTGCCCTTTCAGTCTACCACTGCAGTAGAGAGGTAAACGGTTCGCGCGTTGCTACTGAGTCGGTAATAACAACTTTTGCTGGCTCTTCCTGCCCTGCTGAACTTACAATCTGGCCGATTGTATACCGTGTTGACCCTCTAGAACGCCGCCCTCTTCAATGCACCAACTGTTGGCGGTTCGGGCATAGCGGCAAAGCATGCAAGTCGGAGACCCGCTGCCGTTTATGTGGACAAGGTCATTCTGCTGAACTGCACCTCAGAGCAGCCTCATTGTTGCCTCTGCAGCAACATTCACTCAGCTGATGATGCCAACTGCGCAAAACGTAGTGTTGATGGACATTATCAAAGCTTAGTTTGATGGACATTATCAAAGAGAAGCGGTGCTCAAGAGCCGATGCTTACGCTGTTCTTAACAGGAAAAAAGATTCATACGCTAGTCGTGTGCGCGCTTCTGTTGGGGACATTGAGTCCAACTTGACTGCCTCAATTGTGACCACAGTCGAAAAAGCTCTTAATAATGTGGTTGAGCGAATGCTAAACACTTGCTCTGAGGAGTTGGCTCAGTTTGTTGCAGTTCAGTCTGCGTCACCATCAACACCCGTCCTGGCAGCAACGTCTGCATCTGTTTCAGCTTATGCAGCTAGTGCTAGCCGCTCTACATCACCTTCTGACGCCCCCCAGGTCCCACCTAACATCTCTGTTCCTAGCAGTGAATGTCGCAGTGACATCTGCACAACAGATGTCGAAATGTCGTGCCCTACGCAGAATCGCCGTGCTTAATCTTCACCATCTAATTCTAGTTCTCCACAGATGAAAGCTAAAAAGGGACCACCCAAACTTCATCCCCATGTTGATATCCTAAAAGAGGCAGTTTCGGCCTCTTCAATTGGTCAATAATCATGGCAGGTATCAAAGTATTACAATGGAATTGCCGTTCCGTCTTGTCTTCTCTTGCAGATCTAGACATACTTATTCACAAGCATAAGCCTGATATTGTACTTTTACAAGAAACGTGGTTATCACCGTATAAATCATTTTCAATGAGAAACATTCGAGTTTTCCGGTCAGATCGAAATGTTGGCAGGGGAGGTGGCTTGGTAACCAAGCTATCTAAAAATTTATGTCATCAGGCATCTATCTCTAAGAAAATTGTTCTCCCTGACTTGAGAGCTTTTAGCGATCAAAATTTAATTTCCGCATTATGCTGTTATTACAACTGCTAATGTCTTTTTTCCTTCTGGTGTACACAGGACAGACTGTTTAGACAGCTTCGTGACTGGCACAAACAGTACACTCATCGCAGGAGATTTCAATTCTCACCATAGTGACTGGGGAAGTCGTACTGATTCCTGCGGCCAGCTTCTCTGGTCGTGGCTGTCTGCAAATGCTGTACGCTGCTGCAATTCTAGAGAAATAACCTTTATGCCAGGGGTTGCTCGCTCAGCCATTGACTTAACATTATCAGCAGGTAGGCTAGATGTGACTGATTGGTCGACAGAGGATTCGGGTACATCTAGTGATCACTTTCCTATAACTTTCACTATTCGGTTATCTCCTCTTAAAGCTAGTTGCGTAACCCATAAACTTGTCAACCACAAATTTTATAAAAATCTGATGTCCGCCTCACTTGCCTCTATAGTTAATACAAGCCGGGATGACAGAGCTCAGCAGACGGTTTCATTTTTGCAAAATGCAATAGACCACTCAATATTCGCTGTGCCCGCAGCAGCCACTAAGAGCCGTCTCCTTGGTGGACAGAAGAATGTGAGAAGGCCTATCGTCGCAGAAAAGCGGCCTGGAAGAGGCTGTCCTGCAAACAGAGTCCGACTAATTGGTTAAATTACAAATTCTTCTCTGCATCTTTCAAAAGAACACTTGCAAAAGCCAAGGAGGAGTACAACCAATCTTTAAACACATATCTTTCAAATCCTCGTCATCGGAAAGCCCTGTATAGATTCATGGAACGTAACAAGAGTTCTTTCGTCCCTCTTCTCACTAATTCAACAGTGTTATCACCACAAAAGGCTCAGGAGAGCCTGGAGTGTATTGCTCAGAGATTGGCTTTACGCTTCTAGACGCAGAGCAACGTCCCTTTGTGCACAAGTTTTTCCGCTTCAGATTATACCGAGGTTGACGCATCAGAGCTCCTCTCAGTCCTGGCAATGTTGCATCCTGCAGCTCCTGGACCAGATGGTGTCACTGTTGGTATGTGTAAAATTTTAGCCCAGGAGTTTACAAGCGCCCTCTTAGATATGGTCAATGCTTCTCTGGAAAATGCATGGATTCCAAGAATTTGGAAGAAACCGAAAATTATTTTATTAATGAAAGATGTAGGAAAAGGATACGTCTTAGATAATATTCGGCCAATTGCGCTGACTTCAAATTTAGTCAAATTAATAGAAAGAATAGTGCACAGTCGCCTCACAAAACATGTTCATGACATCAACGGTCTCAGCTCAGCCCAGATTGGCTTTCGTAGTGGATGCTCGATATGGTCCGCGCATGTGGGTCTAGAGAGCAGAATCCGGCTCTCGCTGCGCAGAAGAGAAGTTTCAGCTTTGGTCACTCTTGATGTAGCAAAGGCCTATAACAGTGTAGAGCATACTGTTTTACTTAACCGACTTGCTCAGTTACATCCTCCAACCTACATTTTTGCGTGGACGTCTGAATTTCTGAAGGACAGATTCATTTACTGCGCCGAGGGAACCCTATGTTCAAATACATATTATCAATCAAGAGGTGTGCCGCAAGGATCGGTGCTATCCCCTCTGCTTTTTAATATTTTGGTCAGTGGCATCCCCATTCGTCCTGATATAACAGTTTTTGTGTATGCAGATGACATAGCTTTTTTCGCCTTGGCCAGGGATATCCACTCTCTTTACCACATTCTCCAGGGATATTTCGATGCTCTTGGAGTATGGTTCCAGGGTATTAATTTAACCCTGAATGTAGACAAATGCGGAGTTTGGTATTTCCTCCAGACAGGCCTTTGCACATTTCATTAGTCCATCGCTCTCTCCAGATTCCACAAGTGGAATCCGTAAAATATCTGGGTGTTACTTATCACCCAGCATTAGATTGGAGCCTTCATATAAAGAACAATGCGTTTAAAGGAGAACGCGCTCTAGGCCGGCTGACAAGAACCGCCAATAAAAAGTTTGGGATGCGCCGCGACACGTTAATATTACTATACAAAGCCTACGTAAGACCAATACTTGAATTTGGTTGCATTCTGTTCTCTGGTAGCGCAAGCTACAAGATTCAACCCTTCATCTTACTGGAAAGGCGCGCTCTCCGCCTCTGCCTTGGTCTCCCAAAATCAGTTTCAAACGCCCTGCTTTATCTGGAAGCCCGTATCCCTGATCTAACTTCCCGTTTTCAAATAATCACGGTGCGAACTTTCCTCAGGTCGATGGACCCAGTGACTGATGTCAGTACTCCTATTTTTGTGTCTCATCCGGCCTTCCTCTTTTCTCATCATTGGCCGCGGTATCAAATGCCACAAATTATGTTAACTCAGAACCTATTAACACCGACTGGTATTGATCTCAGTTCTTTGCAGTGGGTTGATGACACGCCGGCATCAGTGGAATTCCATTTCGACCACATCTTCCCATCTCATGCGAAACACATGCCAGCAAACATTTTAAACGGTATTCTCTCGGATCACATATAGAAATACCTCCATCATACGGTGCTTGCTACCGATGCCTCCGTCAACTGCCAAAAAGCTGCAGTTGGCATCTTTTCGCAGAATTTGGCATGGAGCTATTCCGTCCGCATCCCAGATTATATTCCTATCTTCTTTGCGGAATTTTTGGCTCTTGGTATGGCCCTTCACAAAATTCCATGCCATGTGTCTCATGTTAATATTCACGCTGATTGTTTGTCAGTGTTAGTATCCCTTGACACTTCACAAGAAGATTTTTTGAGCCGTATTTTGCGATTTTTTGTCCCATGCACTTTGAAGGCGGTCCGATTTGTCTGGGTCCCTGGCCTTGCAGGTATTCATTCAAATGAGGTGGCTTATTACTTAGCAAGGTCGGCTCTTGACGGGTCAGTGACACATCCCGTTCGAATTTCAGCCTGCTGGCGATTTCCAGGTTTCAGCGGTTCCTGCATATATCAGCCAGGTTACGAGATCCCTTACTAAATACCACGAACTATCATCACTTAGCATATAATTGGAACGTCCGTTCGTGTAAATCCAGGCTGTGTGAGGTAACAATGACGCGGTTGCGGTGCAGGATTCCAAGTT
Source organism: Amblyomma americanum (assembly GCF_052857255.1). Classification (NCBI taxonomy): domain Eukaryota; kingdom Metazoa; phylum Arthropoda; class Arachnida; order Ixodida; family Ixodidae; genus Amblyomma; species Amblyomma americanum. The sequence continues at coordinate 473,100,539 of NC_135497.1, forward strand.
TGAATTTATATCTATGCAGGTGTGGGTTGACACCGACGAACCTATGTGACGCATGTGGGAAAGTTGAATCTTTAGACCATTTTCTCCTCTACTGCCCAAAGTTCGCACTTCAGAGAAAGATTTACCTGGAGGTCCCTCTCTCCAGGTTAGTGCTCCCTTTATCTTTGCCAGTATTATTATCGTTTGGTGCGAACGCCAAGGGATTTGCATTGGGTTCTATTTGTGGGTTTGTAGGTTGATGTGCTAATTCTTTTTAATTTCTACGAGCTCTTCTTTTTCACCAAAATGCTGTCTGTTATTTAACTGTCAATATTGTTCTGTTGTTTTTATTAATTGATTTTTCAAAATTCACGATTGGTGCTACAATTTTGTCGTCATCTTCCATGGAAACTTCTGTGTTTATTCAACTACACCTTGGCCAATCCCCCCGCGTGCGTATGTGCCAAATACCTGGCGTTAAGAAGAAGAAGGTGCGTGCTGTTGGTCTGCTTGGCCATTCGATTAAAAGCTTCTTTTTGAGTAGCGCTACGTTTCTTGGCGACAGTATATTGAGATATATAGAGGAGCATGTCTATGCAGCATACACAGAACTGCCTTGGTCTGCACCGCTGAATCTACGTGCTGGACAACGCGTGGATACCCCCTATTCTATTGTGTAGAGCTGCAGAGATAAAGTACCTCCTTCACGCAGCCATATTCCACTGCCTCCTCATTTTTATATAAACATATCTGTAAATAGACTCTTTTAGAGAAGAATAATGCGTTATACATATAAAACCTGCTCAAGTAGAACTTCGAAGGTTTTTCAGTGTAATAAAGTGCATCAAAAACAGCTACGCAAGTATAGTTACAGTATGGCTGAAAGAATTATGCAGAAAACGGCTCAGAAGATTACGAACTTGGTTGCTCGATTTCTGATGAGTGTAGTCAGAAACCAGTGCTCATGAGCAAGAGAAAACATTGTGGATAGCCGGAAATCATGACTCGCGTCACCATCCCCAAATGATGCTAACGCAGTAAGATTATTAAACCTGTAATGTACCGAAATTTCAATTATCACAATATAATAAACATAGTGGACACGTTCTATGTTCATTATAATACGTTCTGAAATTTTTTGCTTCATTTGTAAGACGTGTCTTAAAGTTTTTTCACAAGCAAAAAAAAAATGAAAACTAGCATCAATCAAGCAACGTTATATGATATTTTTCATCATTCATTTAACATTGCCTCAACAACGTTCCTTACCTAGGTAAACGTTCCTACCGAAAGACCCTATGCAGCCCATTTCCTATTATAGATCAGTGGTGCCTCTATATGCAGCAATAGCTATTGCAGCATAGATTCTAGTAGCATAAAGCTGCTAACCTAGTCGCATTCATCTATTTTGCACTATTACTCCTTTCCTCCCACTATTCGCAAAATTAGCGAATGCGCGCAAAAATAATCGGTTCGGACGTATTCGATTCAACTTTTTCAGGAAACATTCATTTCCAATTCGACAGCAAATGTACACTGTTCATATTCGAAATTGTTTTGAAGAAATGCAATTCGCATGCCACTACAAATTGTGTTTCGAGGACCGAATTCGAAAAGAGTACAAAACTTTGACACCTTGTCTTATTGAAAATCCTTGCAGGGAATATAATAGTATTCTTTGGCAAAACACTGAAGTTTTAGCTCTAGGTAGGAGGAGCAATTGCAGCTATCACTCAATTGCGCCATGTACTCAATCTGTAATCACTGAAGACACGACGCCAATCATCTGTCTCCATGTCTTCATTTTGAAGTCTTAAACAATATATCTGTGTAAGTTTCTTTCCTGCGAATAAAATTACTAATAATATTATGACGCGTCTTTCTGTGTCAAATATTTTGTTACAAAAACATAAAAACAATAGCAAGCAAATTACACCTTTCTTGGCATTTTCTCTTGAAATAACTTTCATCCTTCATTGAAATTCCCGAGGCTATAGTACGAGTTCAAAAAAAGTTAAAACGATTGTTAGAATCCGTAGATATTTAATAAATTCTTGTCTTTAGAAACTGTGTATCACAAAACTTTACCGTGCATTTGTATATTGTGTGTTTGCTTTTCAGCTGGAATTGTTATGCATACGCTGGTTTATCATACTCTGTTTATATAGGTATCATCATCAGCATCCTGACTACGCTCACTGCAGGCCAAAGGCCTCTTCCATGTCTCTCCAGCTAACCCTGTCCTTTGTCAGCTGCCCACACATACGTAATTTCATCCGCCCACCCCCCGCCCATGCTGCGCTTGACTTCTCTTGGAATTCACTTCGTTACTCTTAATGACCAGCGGTAATCTTGGCCTCGCATTGCATGCCCTGCCCAAGCCCATTTCTTCTTCTTGATTTCGACTAGGATGTCATTAACAAGCGTTTGTTCCCTAACCCACATTGCCCGCTTCCAGGTCTCTCAACGTTGCACCTATCATTTTGCTTTCCATAGCTCGCTGCGTTGCTTTTAACTTAAGCTGAACCCTCTGCGTTGTTCTCGAAGTTTCTGCCCCTTTAGTAAGTACCGGTAAGATACAGCTGTTATATACTTTTCGGGATATCGGTAAACTGCCATTCATGACTTCAGGAAACCTGCCGAAATCCACTCCGCGTCATTTTTATTCATCCAGGTATTTCCTTCTATGATCCGGACCAGCGACCACAACCTGCACTAAAGGGACTCTGAGAGGGGCGTTTATGAAGTTGCGGTACGCCTCGGGTTTTAAAGCACACCGCATCACGAATATTATCCTGCAAGAATTTTTAGTGCGCGTTATAGAAGCTGAGTTATCTGCCATCAAAATATGAATCTGCGTCTTCGCGCCATTCCCTCACCTTTCGTCAGTTTTTGCACGCTTGTAGGTCGGCGCTCCTTCGCCGGCCCCATCTCCGGGGGCGGAGCTTCCTGACCTGCTGGAGCTACGGGACTTACTGGCCGCGGCCATGGTAGCTGCCTGACGTCTGAAAAAAAATTGGCGGCGGCTTAGCTCGGCTGTGCCAAGATATACGTAGCAAGAAGTAAAATCCCCTGGCCTAGCTTGTTGAGGTCACTGTGTGTTTTGCAATGAGAGACTGGGCGCCACCTCGGCAGCTATGCGCCGTCTTTTACGCTCGGCAGTCTGGCGTCTCCGTTTGGCAAGCCGTTGCTCTCTCTGGTCGGGCGTCTCTGATGCTCTATTCGCCTTCATACGCTAATTTTCCCTTTGTTGAGCCGCCAAGTGTGAGGCGACAACCTCAGGATCAGAAGAGTTAATCTTCTCTTGATTATACCGCCATTTAACAGCGGCTGAACTCTCCTGTGCATACATATCAAACGTTGTGATACGGGGGCCGATTGCATCTCCGTCTTTTATACGCAATGCTGCGCGTGCGACGCGCGTTTCGGGTGGTTGAGTGGCGTGTGGCGATTCCGTAACGAAGCGCACGGCTCACGTGTGGGGTCTCTGTGGTTATCATGGTACCGGCGCATGCACACAACTTCTCATCCGCGTGAAGTCACGCACGGCTCCGACGGGAGCGGGCGCGCGGCCGGGGCGAAGCGCACGCCGCACCTGTTGCTCCTCCTCGTTTGCCATGGTAACGGCGCATGCGCACAACTAACCTCTCTGGACCACAGCGAAATGCTGCCTTGTAGGAAAGTGTAGCTCTCGCTACAACTACCCAATAGCCATATCTCACCTTGTCTACTCATGTGCAAGCGAATGAGCAGGGTGTGGGAATAAAAAAGTTGTCGGGAGGGCCTCGCGAAATCTAGTGCGTCATTGTAGGTCTTATGCTGCGTGCAGAAGTGTTTTATTTGGCTCAGGTTTTCACGACAACACGATGGAGGAATTGAAGGAGTTCGTGTGCTCTCCTCGGAAGGTGTTTCAGAGTGCCTTTACGCAGAAGTATTCCGTTACCAATTTCAGCACCTCCCTACCAATTGTGAATTGCTGTTTCCTCGCGACACTGTTGAGCACTACTTTTGTTTTCTCCATGCTAAGTTTAATACCTGCAGTTCCTCTCTGCTTGTTTAACTCATTTTGCATATTTTGCAGTTGATCTCCTGAGTGATTTGGCAAGAAAATGTCATCAGCGATCCGCAAATTTCTTAGGTATGCTCCATAAACAATTATCTCAATTGTTCACAATACAGGCCTCCGAACACTTCCTATTGACACGAACATTTATCTTTATCGGGCGACCACGTTTCGCCGCCTAAAAAGTGTTATCGCACAGTGCGGGACGCGCCTGCATCTATCCGAAGTTTCTGGCAAGTCATCGATGCTTCTATTCGCTGTCTGTTGTAGACGAACCTTATGTTATCTGATTTCATCGCCTGACGCGAATGATGTAGAACTTGGTGGAAGGCACGCGGGTCCCAACGATTAGTCTGGAACATTCGACGACTGCTATATAACAGCCGACGCGCTTGGCCCGCGGATCAGATTTTCGACGATCGCCGACCGTGCTCGCCGCTACCGTTGTGCTGTAAGTGTAGCCTCTTTTGTGGGCACAGGTTCGCCCAATAAAAGTTAGTTTTGTCTTTCACAGTATTGCTACCGCGTTCTTCAACGTCACTACCGCGTGACATCTGGTGGAGGTGCTTCTTTTTTGTTTTGTTCATGTACCGGACGCCCCCGACAAGCCGTGATCCAAGCCCGGACCGCAAAGAGAACACCAACATAATCCCGGACAATCAAGCAAGCCGCCGTCTTCAACAGCTGCCCCCGGAGCACGGACTTCTACCTAAGAAGACCAAGAAGATTGTGGCCGAGGCAACCCCAATGGCAGCCCCAGCGTCCCCCATCGTGCTGCAGCAGCCCAGGGAACCACCGACGTTCCGCGGTTCCACATTTGAGGACCCGGAAAGCTGGCTGGAAACGTATGAGAGGGTCGCTACGTTTAACAGCTGGGCAAGCTACGACAAGCTGCGACATGTCTATTTCGCATTGGAGGACGCCGCCAGGATCTGGTTCGAGAATCGAGAAGCCACCTTGACGACGTGGGACCTGTTCCGAAGCAGCTTCCTGCAAACATTTACAAGCGCCTTGCGTAAAGGGCGAGCCCAAGTTCTACTAGAGACCAGAGCGCAGCTGCCGAATGAGACAATCGCAATCTTCACTGAAGAAATGAGCCGTCTGTTCCGGCACGCCGACCCGGAAATGTCCGAAGAGAAGAAAGTCCGCCTACTGATGCGTGGTGTAAAGGAGGAACTTTTCGGCGCAATGACATGAAGCCCTCCGACGACCGTAGAAGAGTTCCTTCGCGAGGCCCCCAGAATTGAGAAGACACTCGAAATGCGGAACCAACAATACAACCGCCGCACGAACTCGACAAACTACGCCGGAGTTCAGTCACCGGCCACCGACGACCTGCGCGATACCATCAGGGCAGTCGTACGAGAGGAGCTTCAAAGGATCTTCCCTTCATCGCAACCTCAAGTGGCCTCAGTCGCCGAAATTGTCAAAGAAGTCCAGCGATCGCTGGGAGTTCGCGAGGTACAACAGCAATCATCGCAGCCCCCGCCAGAAGCGATGACCTACGCCACCGTCGCCCGCCGTCAAGGTCCCCCTCCACGACCGCGCCAGGACCCTGTAGCGCCGCAATTCCGTCGACCACTACCGCCGCCGCCACCAACACGAAAACCCGTCGACCAGCGCAGCTACCCGAGGAAGACCGACGTTTGGCGCACTCCTGACCACCGCCCGATCTGCTACCACTGCGGGAAAGCCGGCCATATGTACCGCCGATGCCCATACCGCGACCTGGGATTGCGAGGGTTTGCCGTCGACGCACCGCACCCTCGGGGAGGCGAACGCCCTCGTGACATCACCGACTACCTCGCCGCTACTCAGTGGAGCCCTCGACGGCCATCCCGGTCGCCGTCACCAGGCCGCTACCTGTCGCCGCAGCGCCGTCCATACACTGGCCCAGCACGGGGCCGCTCTGCGAGCCCATATCTGGAAAACTAAAAGCAGCAACCGAGGGAGGTGCGGTTGCTGTTCGTCGAACTGACGAAGATCCTCCCCCGCCGACGAAGACGACGCAGAGACCACCTCGACGACATAATAACGACACGCCGCCGTCCCGACGAAGTCAGGAAGCCAAAATACACCGACGAAAGGCGATTTGACGACGCGACGTTCCAACTTCACTTCAACACGACGCAGCCGTGATCCAGCGCCAAGACCTAACTGCAACGCCAGACAAGGAACCACCGACCTCGACGTGCTTCTCGACGGCCACGCAGTTAGCGCCTTAGTGGACACAGGGGCTGATTACTCCGTAATGAGTGGACACATCGCCGCCCAGTTGAGGAAAGTTAAGACCGCATGGGAAGGCCCTCAAATTCGGACCGCTGGAGGACACCTCATCACGCCGACTGGAATCTGCATGGCAAGAATAACCATTCATGACCGCACTTACCCTGCCACCTTCGTTATCCTCCAACAGTGTTCACGAGACGTCATTCTCATATTTTCTTCCTGAACCAACACGGCGCAATCATCGACCTGAAGTCGAAGTCAATAACGCTGTCGGAAGATAAAGCAATACCGCCGGAGAGCACTCGTAGTCACCACGCCTTGAGTGTGCTCGAAGATCAAGTGAGCATCCCGCCTCGCTCCAGGATAGTTATTTCGGTCGGCACCGAAATACCCGCTGACGTAGAAGGTGTCATCGAAGGCGAGCAACGTCTACTGCTAGACCGTGAAATTTGCGTCGCAAGAGGGATCGCTCGACTGCATGGAGGGAAAACTGAAGTGTTGCTGACAAACTTCAGCCAGGAGTTCAAGCACATCAACAAGGGCACGACGATCGCATACATCGAGAAAATTCTGGAAACCAGTAATGCGTTTGTCCTCTCGGATTCCGCCGCATCTACCCCGACGACCATGGTTCCCGAACCAGACTACAACATTAATCCAAGTGTCCTCGTGATTAAGCAACAGCAGCTCAGAAGTCTGCTCCGACGATAAAAAGGCTGCTTTTCGACGTCATCGAGGATTCGACAAACACCAGTCGCCAAGCATCGCATAATCACCGAGGAGTGCGCTCGACCACTCCGCCAGAGCCCTCACCGAATTTCGCCACGAGAACGTGAAGCAATAAGAGAACAAGTCGACGAAATGCTGCGCGACGACATCATCCAGCCATCGAAGAGCCCGTAGACATCCCCTGTTGTCCTGGTGAAGAAAATGGACGGAACCCTCTGTTTCTGCGTCGATTATCGTCGTCTGAACAAGATCACGAAGAAGGACGTATACCCCCTCCCACGGATAGACGACGCATTGGATCGGCTCTGCAACGCAAAATACTTCTCGTCGATGGACCTCAAGTCTGGCTATTGGCAAATAGAAGTCGACAAAAAAGATCGCGAAATGACCGCCTTCATCACCCCAGACGGCCTCTACGAGTTCAAGGTTATGCCATTTGGACTGAGCTCGGCGCCTGCAACGTTCCAGCGCGTGATGGACACGGTTTTAGCAGGATTGAAGTGGCAGACCTGTCTCGTTTACTTAGATGACGTCATTGTCTTCGCCGCAAATTTCGACGATCACCTTAGGCGACTTGCCACAGTACTAGAGGCCATCAAGTCATCAGGGCTCACTCTGAAGCCAGAAAAGTGCCGCTTCGCTTACGATGAGCTTCTGTTCCTAGGCCACATCATCAGCAAGTCTCGAGTCCACCCTGACCCACAGAAGACAGCTTCCATCGCGCAGTTCCCGCGGCCCATCGACAAGAAGGCAGTGCGTAGATTTCTTGGCATGTGTGCCTACTACAGGCGATTTGTCAAGGACTTTTCACGCATCGCTGAGCCGCTGACACAGCTTACTAAATGTGACTTCGAGTTCAAGTGGGAAACGCCGCAGGCTGGCGCATTTCAAGAACTCAAACAATGCATGCAGTCGCCGCCCGTACTTGCGCACTTCGACGAGCACGCCGATACCGAAATCCACACTGACACCAGTAGCCTAGGCCTCGGTGCCGTCCTAGTCCAGAGAAAAGATGGGCATGAACACGTGATAGCTTACGCTAGCCGGTCGTTATCAAAAGCGGAAGGCAATTTTTCTACAACTGAAAAGGAATGCCTCGCCATCGTTTGGGCAACAGCGATATTTCGCCCTTACCTATATGGCAGGCCATTCAAAGTGGTCAGCGACCATCACGCATTGTGTTGGCTAGCTAACTTAAAGGACCCTTCAGGACGGCTGGCACGGTGGAGCCTCAGACTACAAGAATACGACATCACTGTAACCTACAAGTCCGAAAGAAAACACTCAGATGCCGATTGCCTATCACGCGCCCCCATTGATCCGCCGCCGCAAGATGACGAGGATGACGACGCCTACCTTGGAATAATAAGCGCGGAAGACATTGCCGAACAGCAACGAGGAGACACGGAGCTAGAAGCCCTATTCGATTATTTGGAAGGGCACACCGACGTTGTCCCTAGGGAATTTAAGCGTGGATTGTCTTCGTTCACGCTTCAAAACAACCTACTCGTGAAGAACTTCTCACCAGTCCGCGCCAACTATCTTCTTGTTCCGTCGGCGCTGCGTCCAGAAGTACTGCACGCCCTACATGACGATCCGACCGCTGGGCACCTCGGTTTCTCCCGGACGCTATCAAAGATACAAGAAAGATATTATTGGCCGCACCTAACCGCCGATGTCGCCCGTTACGTCAAGACATGCCGAGACTGTCAGCGACGCAAGACACTACCGACCAGGCCAGCGGGATTGCTACAGCCGATCAATCCTCCTTACCGACCTTTTCAGCAGATCGGGATGTACTTGTTGGGACCGTTTCCGACATCAACTTCCGGAAATAAGTCGATCGTCATGGCGACGGACTATCTCACTCGCTTCGCTGAAACTAAAGCTCTGCCGAAAGGCAGAGCAGCCGAAGTGGCGAAATTTTTCGTCGAGAACATCCTCCTGCGACATGGTGCTCCAGAAGTCCTCATCACCGACAGAGGAACGGCTTTTACAGCAGAGCTCACGCAAGCCATTCTGCAATACAGCCAGACAAGTCACAGGAGGACAACTTCCTACCATCCGCAGACGAATGGTCTCACGGAGCGCCTGAACAAGACCCTCGCCGACATGCTAGCAATGTACGTCGACGTCGAGCACAACACATGGGATGCGGTCCTGCCGTAAGTAACATTCGCTTACAACACGGCGGTGCAAGAAACAATACAGATCACGCCATTTAAGCTGGTTTACGGCAGGAACCGGACGACGACGCTCGACGCCATGCGGCCGCACGTCACTGACGAGGAAAATCTTCCATAATGCGATACAGCGCGAATAAAGACGGGGACGAAGCGAGACAAGACACCACAGCGCTGCGGTGGTGTCTGTGGTGTCTGTGGTGTCTTGTCTCGCTTCGTCCCCGTCTTTATTCGCGCTGTATCGCATTATGGAAAATCACCAACTAGCCCGATCTGCCACTCTTGCGAGGAAAATCTTGACGTCGCTATCTATCTCCAGCGCCGAAGAAGCTCGACAGCTCGCCTGCCTACGGATCCAGGACCAGCAGCGTACCGACAGCCGACACTACAACCTGCGACGACGCTTCGTCGAGTACCAGCCCGGCGACCGTGTTTGGGTATGGACCCCGATACGCCGACGAGGACTCAGTGAGAAACTATTGCGACGCTATTTCGGAGCTTACAAGGTCATTCGACGTATTGGCTCACTGGACTATGAGGTCGTGCCAGACGGTATTTCGAATTCACAGCGGCGCCGCGCACGATCTGAAGTGGTCCACGTGGTGCGCCTTAAACCCTTTTACGGACGCTGACGAACTTCCTTACTTTTGTTGTTTTCTTTGCTACGAGGGCATTTCTTTATTTCGTTTGTTTGCAGCATCCGGTCGATGCTTTTCAAGAGGAGGGGTAATGACACAAGCATTTATCTTTATCGGGCGACCACGTTTCGCCGCCTAACAAGTGTTATCGCACAGCGCGGGACACGCCTGCATCTATCCGAAGTTTTTGGCAAGTCATCGATGCTTCTATTCTCTGTCTGTTGTAGACGAACTTAATGTTATCTGATTTCATCGCCTGACGCGAATGGTGTGGAACTTTGTGGAAGGCACGCGGGTCCCAACGATTAGTCTGGAACATTCGACGACTGCTATATAACAGCCGACGCGCTTGACCCGCGGATCAGATTTTCGACGATCGCCGACCGTGCTCGCCGCTACCGTTGTGCTGTAAGTGTAGCCTCTTTTGTGGGCACAGGTTCGCCCAATAAAAGTTAGTTTTGTCTTTCACAGTATTGCTACTGTGTTCTTCAACGTCACCACCACGTGACACTATAAACAGGCGTTGAGTAGCATTCGAGTGATCGTGCCTCCTGCGTGATAGTGTTTGTTTTTGGAATTTTTTCCTGACTTTATGAAGGAATAAGGAAGCTACGCACTCCTTATAGCTATCTTCCGGTATTTTCTCATAAGGCTGTTCCACACTTTGATTCCGCAATGGAGGCACGACAGCTGAGGTTTCCTCCGAGGCAAACGCTTTCTTGCAGGGGTTCTTTATATTCTGCGCTTTTCTCTATCACCTCATTGATGGTATGGATATTGTCTATTGTCGAGTATCATTTAAGAAAGCTTGCCTGATCATTTGGTGGGTTGAAGATTAAGGTTGTCATGATTATATTTGCGATTACCTTAGTAAATACCTTGAGGCAACGCACAGTAAGCAGTCAGGTCTGAAAGTTTTGAAGTCCTTGGCGTCTACTTTCTTATGGGATTAAGATTATGTTTCATTATGCATTATGATTATGGATTAAAACGTCTCCTTTCTTATGAATTATATGTAGGTAGAGGACGCCAAATTAGCAGTTTCGACGTTTGGCCCTCCTGCTGCTTATATATTTTATATTCATGTACTGTGGTGTAAAGATGAAATAAAAGTTCATGTTCGAATTATAACTGCTGTTTCCTCATCAGGTTGTCTAAGTGCGCACCTTGGATAGCCGGTCGCACGATGCTGTTTGCAGCCTTCACCAGGGAATGCTGAGGTACTTGCGCCTGATGTCGCGGCCTTTCGTGGCTCTTGCTCGTGTGGGATCTCTCTGGAACGACGCTCGAGGTTCCCGTTGCAGAGTGGCGTCTGTCCTGCACCGCAACGCGCACATCATGAATGCAGGATGACTGAGGCAAATTCTGCGCGCAAGCAAGACTTTGGCGAAAAGGCAGCTTTTCCCAATGCCTCCGGTACCCACGACACAGCGGTAAGAGAAAACTGAGGAGAAATTGATGTTGGCTTGCATCGATGCTCGTCAGCTCCTGAACATAAGAAAGGTAATGCTTACACAAAACAAAGCTCTTCTAAGTTTCAAAAAATCAAGAACCAAAATACAGGTATCGCTCCTACAGCCATATCTCGCAAGTAAAAGTGCGATAATAATGTTCCCGGAAAACAGCGCGCATTTGTGAAGCTGACGAGCGCGCATGAAGATTACGCGCTTTAATGTTAAATTTTATTATTGGTTTTCAAATGCTGGTGCCTTTTTGTCGCACAGTTTTGTCGCACATGGAAGATGGAAAAAGGCAACATGAACGTTGGAAGCCAAATAAAGCTATGCTCGGCAGCGCAACAAGCGGCCAGATGAGTTGGGATGGTTTGGTGCTTCTCGGCAAGGCGCTGTGCGTGCGGGCGTTATCACACTTTAGATGCGTTTCGACTGACAAGTTCGAAGCAGAAGAGGAACTTAAAGAACCCCTCTAAGAGCTCCTGGAACCAAGTTCATGCCTTGGCACAGATTTGCGACGAATAAAGCACGTATGGCTAGTAATTTTGGACGAGCCAAGTTAGCCAAGTAGCACTGATCGGAGTGTTGGCCTCGGCAACGTGCCAATCAAAAGATGCTGGGCTGCATAACGTGTTCTACGGGGACTATTATTACACATTTGAAATATTCCCTCAGCACCACTCTCTACTAATCAGTCATGACGGTGGCTCGGAACTGGCAACTGCCACACTGGTAGCTTGGCTTGCTGCCGAAGCCACCCACTCCTCGGCGCTCGGCCTATCCTGCCAGACTGGCAGCCTCAGCTCTCAAAAGCATAGCAAGCTCTATGTATTTGAGGTCGCTGAAGTGCAGATAGGAGTTGCTTGTGAGAACTTTGTTGTGGGGATGGGAAGTTTATCCATTTTAACACTACTGCAAACGCAAAAGAAGCGACGGTAGCTGCGGCTAATAGATGCCTTCAACGTCCGGCAGGCGGTAGTTTTCGTTTCGGCTGCTAACTGTCCGTGAAGGCTGCCGGGAGCATTCAAGTAGCTTATGTTAGGGGTGAGTTTACATCTCTTTCCGGGAACATAATACGAGAGTCCCGCTGATTGAAGCAGAGAGGCGGTGAATGCAGTTTCAACTTCGAACCCAGGCCACCGTCACGGCAGTGCTTGCATTGCCGCGCTGTCCATCGCGTGAGTTCCTTCAGTCTATTCGGCGCCAGACAAGTGGCAGCAAAGGCATTTATTGAGGAACTTCCGAAATTTACGAGGGAAACATTTTAATAATCTTGTCCTGAGTGACCATATAAAAATACTCCAAAGATTGTTTTCCCCCAAAATGGCTTCTCGCACATCATGAAAATAATTTTGGTTTCTGTTTGGTTTTTGTACGAATAAGGTTTATATAAATTTGTGAAAATGTGGCGTACACACTCGACACTTTTCACAAAAGGCGCTGTATGGTTACAGAACACAGGAATTTATTTATGACCAACAGTTTGGAGTTGATAGTTGTGCGGGAGTGGGTCACTTATTCCCAGAATTATTTATTGGACTTTTCGCATCAATTAACCTTCAGGATTTTGTGCTGCACGCCTTAAAGTTTTGCTTCAAGATGGGGGAGAACTGGCGGCCGCTCACTGGTCTAAATACGACTTTTTCAACAATTCTTCATCGCATGCACAAAAATCCTTGCGTTTGTCTTTGCTTGGATAGCTGACATAAAAGAGCATCAGAATGGTGCCTATAATATTGAACGTGCACGGTGCTGGGCGCCGTGACGTAAGTGCTTAAATCGCAGCGCTGTCCATCGCGTGAGTTCATTCAGTTACTATTATAGCTAGCCTCTAGCTAGAATTATAGTCAGAAAGGGTGCGACGGCCGAAAGTAGTTGTCAATGCTACCACACAATTCTTACTCCACAGCGAGACTTGCATAATGAGAGAAACTTGGAGATCGTAAAATGCGACACATAGCTTTTGTAGATCGAGAGTCAAGTTTCTGGACTGTAATAATTCGCAAAAGAGTGCAGATTACCTTTATTGCAATCAGACACACCCTCTACTTTTTGTGAACAACCATGCCGTGCATATACTTATTCTATAGCTCCGAAATATAAGAGACACGGTTCTGGCTTAAAGCAAACAATGCGGAACTGCCTCCTGCATATCATACAGCTATTCCTTCATGATTTCGCTTTTTCTCGCTTGTAAAACTAGCATAGTAAAATAGACACCATGCGCAGTCAAGGGGCGAGTGCATGGGTCCAGCTGACTTGTGATGCGCACCAAAGGCACCCTACGGCAGAGGTGGTCTAATCGTTTGAATGTCGGTCCAGCATGCGGGAGGTGCGGTGTTCGATCGCACAGTTCCTCAATTACCCGCCGGAGATACAAAGGGTATAAGCCTTCCCCTTGCATGCTGCTCGGCTTGTTTTAAGTCAGCTACTTCATAAAAGGTTTTCTGACTCATTCTTAAGTAGTTGAAAAACACCTTGTGACATGGCGCGCCTCCCTACAGGCACACTTGCGCCAGAAAAAAATATTCATCTTCATATCTGCACTCTGCAGCTTCTCTTCCGACTTGGGCTACTCCCCTAAGAACACCTTAGATAACAGAGTGCGGCGGCTATTAAAAAAAAAGGCACCTTGACTCTTACCACCCTCCGATTCTAACCTGAAGCTCAGGTTTTGTATTCGCCGATGAAGAAATAGACACGGGTAATGGCGAGTCACGCCTTTGCAGAAAGTGCCATTTTTGTCAGTTTTTAAAAGAGTATTCTGCCTTTCAGGCAAAAACCAACAAGGCGCCTGGACAAGCTTTCTTACACCAAGTGACTAGTTTATCTTTGGTTTAAAAAAAAATTCTCCAGTCATCTGAAGTTCCTCCGAAAGTTCAAAGATTCCCTACTGCTCGCGCAGGTTCGGTATGTAAAATCATCATTAAGACTTTTTTAGTGTAGATTATTTCTCGGATTGTCTTGTTTCTTCTATTTTGTTTGTGTACTTAATTCTAAGCCGAAGCGATGGCGCGGTACTTATCTCGCTCGGCTGCTGACGCCAAAGATGCGGGTTCGATTCGATCCCGGTCGCGGCCGTAGATTTTCGATGGAGGCGAAATTCTAGACGACCGTGTACTGTGCGATACCTGTGCACGTTAAAGAACCCCAGGTGGTCGACATTTTTTGACTCCTTCCCTATCGTGTCCTTCATATCCTGAGTTGGATTGGGACGCATTACCCCGCTAAACTTAAAAAAACCTCTTAGCTGTCTTTTCAGTGTCAACTGCTTTAAAGTTCTAAACAACAGTGTCACCATCTCATAAAACGTTCTGCATTACTCATCTTGAGAGCCTCGTATTAGCTTGCCAGAGCCGTCCCCGGACTCAGAATACCCTGGCGACGAGGCAAATGAGGCTTATTTTATCAGGCGGTAGTTGAATGTCTCGCCCAGTCACATATCCTGTCCGCGCGAATTATTCCGTTGCTATAATGTCGAGTGTGTCCAGCATAGGCTTCAATAGTAAAGGTCTTCAACTGCAGTCACCGCCGGCACGTTCATTCCAGCCACGTGATTGTTATTCCAGACTTCACCTTGTTTGTCACGACCTAGCGACGATTGAAAGCAGGGAGCATAGCAGGCGGGCACGGCATCATTCCAACTGCTGCGACTGAAGCTCCACTGTTCGGCAGCATACAAGACCAGCGTCTCGAGTGTGCCGGAATGCCATGTCTCTCACAGTAAATGAAAGAAGAAAGGAATAAAAAGCCTTGTGCCCAAGAGGTCCCTCAAAATGGGTTCCACGGTAAAACGTGCAAAATGCGCAGTTCAACGCTCAAGTAACCGGCAATAGCTGCCTCGAGCAGACGCGCCCCCGTCTCACCGTCCGAGTGGAGCGAGCCGAATCTCGGGGCTGGAATTGACGTATAGCCAGCCGTAAGATAAAACATAATGGCACCACAAACAGTACACAGAAGCATCGAGTGCATCCAAACACTTTAATTTAAAAGTTCTTGCTTAGAATTCGTAAACCTCTCCTTCCATTTAAAACAGCACAGACAAAATATTTTTGGGTCTCAGTTCATGTCGCTTGGAAGAGGACTATGGACAAGTAACTATAAATTTAGTTGATAACAGCAAATAGGAGCGTGAAATAATAATTACAGAATATTTTCTACCGGAAGTCTTGGTCTCGGCTGTAGACACCTCAGGAAAAACCTTGACGTAACGGTTCTTTGTTTGCGTGTGATGCTTTGTCTTTACCCCTTTAAACGCGGTGGAGTCATTTCGAGAGCTCGAAAGTTATTGGTCGTTAAGGCGCTCCCTTGTAAAGCTTGGTTGATCGGAAAATGAGCAACGCGTCAAATTTGTGCAGGGCATTATCAGCTCCCCTGGTGAGTGAGTCAATAGAATGCCTTCTTCTGCAAGTAAGCTTTAAACTGTTAAAACATTTCTAACACATTTAGGCTCAGTTTTAACGAGCTTCACTGCAAACACGTTGTGAGCATACTGCGGCATCACCTGGAGCACTGGGCCGTTTAAAAGGAAGTACTCTGTTTACTCAGTCGAATCTAGGAGTCTTGGCGACTGTCTCAGCCGTGCCCACCACTGCTCTTAGCAGCATGGGCGGCACCGCTGCAGCCGCTTTTCAATGTTGTCAGTGACTCGCAACAGATATCTTTCGGCTCATGAATCCGAAACCCAGATAAAGTCAAGAAGAAATTCAAGAATAAATTATTTATTTGTCACATGAACACATGTCTCCATACCTCGCAGTAAACCCACAAGCACCTTAGTGAAGTCATTTTTAAATCATCAAATACGAAAATATCGCATTTAGACATGCTTTTTGATGAGTTTGCATTGTCTTTCGAGCTCTCTTATTGATTTATTTGTGACCAATATCTCCGAAGCCGATATTAAATGAGGAGCATTCTCTTCAGATATCCCCGACCACCTCCCTACATTTTTCTGCTCAAATGCACACGTACGCAACAAAGAACCCTAACAAACAGTAATTGTACAATATTTAGCAAAGTGGAATATTTCTGTACTTTGTGATAAAACTGAGGAAAATTCTAAAATAGCGTGTTTGAAAATGAGCATAGAATCATCGCCAAGGCGAGTTTCTAGGCATTCTGGGACTAATATATGAAGCGAGTTCCCCAGCAGTGCACGTTAAGAGAAAAACAAAAATATTCGTAAGCCATGGCTTACACTTGAACTCAGCACAAGAATAAGGCAGAAAAGCTTCTTATTTCGCCAATTCATCAAGACTAAAGACCCAATGCACATAAGAGACTTCAAAACATACAGCAATCGTATTAATTAGGATCTTTGAAGGGCAAAGCATGAATACTACACAAGCATTTTTGCTTCGCCATCAAGTTTCTATGATCTCGTGTGGATCAAGCAACTTCCTGATAAATTACAACAGTCGGCGAAGCAACGTTCATAAACAACAGACAAAAGATGTAGAATTGGCCGCAGAGCGATTACATGAAGAATTTAATAAGTATTTTGTAGAGGTAGAACATCCGCCTCGCGTGCAGGAGGACAGGGGTTCAAATCCTGGTGCCGCGCAATTCTCCACCGGGTTAAAAAAAAAAACCGCGTGTCGATGGAATTGCATAACCAGGCCTGGAGTGCGGCCTTATCTCGGTGACCAGAACCGACAACGCACTCTCTCACCAGAACAGGATTTGGCCACCCTGGTCTAGTACTTGGCCACAACCTTCTATGATCAAACCAATTAACCCTCGGCCCTCAGTCCCCAGCGGCTGCAGAGCAACTGACCACGGCGGCGGTCAGACCTGTGACGCAGCGGAGGGTGCTAAGAATCTCTGGCTCCGGACAGGCCGCCATTGGAATCTGAACCTGGCAACGTTTAACGCTAGAACTTTAGCTAGTGAGGCTAGCCTAGCAGTGCTGTTCGAGGAACTAGCGGGAATTAAATGGGATGTGATAGGGCTTAGCGAAGTTAGGAGGACAGGTGAGGCGTATACAGTACTAAAGGACGGACACATACTGTGCTATTGCGGGTTAGAGGATAGACGAGAACTAGGTGTGGGTTTCCTCATTAATAAGGATATAGCTGGCAACGTAGAGGAGTTCTACAGTATTAACGAGAGGGTAGCAGCTATAGTAATTAGGCTGAATAGGAGGTACAAGCTGAAAGTGGTGCAGGCCTACGCACCCACATCCAGCCATGATGACCAGGCCGTTGAAAGCTTCTATGAGGACGTAGAATCAGCAATGAATAAAGTAAAATCGCAGTACACTGTACTGATGGGTGACTTCAATGCGAAGGTGGGCAAGAAGCAGGCTGACGACCACGCGGTAGGTGACTATGGGATAGGCTCTAGAAATAGCAGGGGAGAGTTATTAGTCGAATTCGCGGATAGAAATAATTTACGGATCATGAATACCTTCTTCCGCAAACGAGAAAACAGGAAGTGGACCTGGAAGAGCCCCAATGGTGAGATTAAAAATGAAATCGACTTCATACTATGCACTAAACCTGGCATCATTAAGGATGTGGCCGTCCTCGGAAGGGTGCGTTGCAGCGACCATAGAATTGTAAGGTCTAGAATTAGCTTAGTCTTGAAGAGGGAACGGAAGAAGCTAGCGAAGAAGAAGACCATTAACGAGTTAGCCGTAAGAGGGAAAGCACAGGAGTTTAGGATAGCGCTGCAAAACAGATACTCGGCTTTAACTGAGGAAGATGATCTTGATGTTCATTCAATGCACGATAACCTGACATCAATAATTACGGAATGCGTAGTAGAAGTAGGCGGTAGGACAGTTCGAAAAGATACCGGGAAGCTATCTCAGGTGACGAAAGATCTGATTAAGAAGCGTCAAAACATGAAGGCATCTAACACTACCGATAGAATAGAACTAACGGAGCTATCAAAGTTAATAAATAAGCGCAAGGTAGCCGACATAAGGAAGTTTAATATGGAGAGAATTGAGCATGCTATAAAGAACGGAGGTAGCCTAAAAACAGTGAAGAGGAAACTAGGCATAGGTAAAAACCAGATGTATGCATTAAGAGACAAGCAGGGCAATGTCATTAGCAATATGGATAAGATAGTTAACGTAGCCGAAGAGTTCTACACAGACCTGTACAGTAGCCAATGTAATCAGAGCGCTAATGAGAAAGACAGCAGTGCACAGCAATACGTCATCCCGCCAGTTACGAAAGATGAAGTAAAGAAAGCCTTAGAAGCAATGAAAAGGGGAAAAGCAGCTGGGGAGGATCAGGTAACAGCAGATCTGTTGAAGGATGGAGGAGACATCGTGCTAGAGAAACTAGCCACCCTGTATACGCAATGCCTTATGACCTCGACTGTACCAGAAGCTTGGAAGAATGCAAACATTATCTTAATTCATAAGAAGGGAGACGCCAAGGACTTGAAAAATTACAGGCCGATCAGCTTACTATCCGTTGCCTACAAAGTATTTACTAAGGTGATCGCTAATAGAGTCAGGGCAACGTTAGACTTTAATCAACCAAATGATCAGGCAGGCTTTCGTAAAGGATATTCTACAATAGATCATATTCACACTATCAATCAGGTGATAGAGAAATGCGCAGAATATAACCAACCTCTATATATAGCTTTCATTGATTACGAGAAAGCATTCGACTCAGTGGAAACCTCAGCAGTCATACAGGCATTGCGTAATCAGGGGGTAGAAGAGCCTTATGTCAAAATACTGGAAGATATATATAGCAACTGCACAGCTACTATAGTCCTCCATAAAGTCAGCAATAAAATTCCAATAAGGAAGGGCGTCAGGCAAGGAGACACGATCTCGCCAATGCTGTTCACCGCAGGTTTGCAGGAGGTATTTCGAGGCCTGAATTGGGAAGAGTTGGGAATAAGAATAAATGGAGAATACCTAAATAATCTGAGATTTGCTGATGACATTGCCTTGCTGAGTCACTCAGGAGGTGAACGGTGAACTGCAAATCATGATCAACGAGTTAGACAGGCAGAGCAGATCGATGGGTCTAAAAATTAACATGCAGAAAACCAAGGTAATGTTCAACAGCCTAGCAAGGGAACAACAGTTCACAATTGGCAGCGAGAGCCTAGAAATGGTGCCGGAATACGTCTACTTAGGGCAGGTAGTGACAGCTGATCCGGATCATGAGAGGGAGATAACTAGAAGGATAAGAATGGGGTGGAGCGCATATGGCAAATTCTCGCAGATCATGAGTGGCAGTTTACCAATTTCCCTCAAGAGGAAAGTGTACAACAGCATAATCTTACCGGTACTCACCTACGGGGCAGAAACGTGGAGGCTAACGAAAAGAGTTCAGCTTAAGTTAAGGACAACGCAGCGAGCCATGGAAAGAAAAATGATAGGTGTAACGTTAAGAGATCGGAAGCGGGCAGAGTGGGTGAGGGAACAAACACGGGTTAATGACATCCTAGTCGAAATCAAGAGAAAGAAATGGGCTTGGGCAGGGCATGTAATGCGAAGGCAAGATAACCGCTGGTCTTTAAGGGTAACGGAGTGGGTTCCAAGAGAAAGTAAGCGTAGCAGGGGGCGGCAGAAGGTTAGATGGGCGGATGAGATTAAGAAGTTTGCAGGCAAAGGGTGGTTGCAGCTGGCAAAGGATAGGGTTAATTGGAGAGACATGGGAGAGGCCTTTGCCCTGCAGTGGGTGTAATAGGGCTGATGATGATGATGACTAGCATGAACAATCAAGTACCGAACGTGCTGAGCAAAAGAACACTCTATTCTCCTTGATTTTGTTAGAATGAAGCAAACGCAGTAATATTAGAATTAAGGAACAGAAGTACTAGATACATTGATGGATTTTGGGTGAAAGATTTTTTACCTGAAAAAGCTTTTTTCTAAATATGAAATACTTCCTGTGTTCTGTTTTTATAATTACAGGTTGATGTTGCGCTACAAAAGTTTTGTAAATACAAATATTCTTCAGACCCGACATAAAGAAATGTGGTTTGCACCCACCCCGAGAACCTCCTATGATGAGCAATCTTTATCTTTTACATTACCTTCGCTGTTAAACTTATTAGAGCGACAAAATTTTGATCCCTCCAGAAACCAAAATCTCGCATTAAACGTTTTTGTAAAATTATTTAGTTGCTAGACTAGACCAAGCCTTTTTATTCTCCTATTTTATTCACCACTGTTGCCTATGTGTGTTAGTTACTTGTATTATCTTTTTTGCCTGATTGTTTGCCGTCTTGTTTCACTCTGTATTACCCGTTGTTTTGTGATACTTTTTTATTTCTTGTGCATGACTGGCCATCATCTTGCTGTCATGCCAACTTGCAAACGGTAGAGACCTTGTCAAGCTGTACGAGCTTTTAGTCCCGTATTCCTCCTTTTCAAAGGAAATGAAATGATTGATTGATTGATTGGAGTACGTTGCTGACCTTCTTACCCCAGTCATAAGATATATTTTTAATTCGTGCATAGGTGTAGGTGTTTTTCCTTACAAAACTGCAAAATGTGCGTGTCCCTGCTGTACACAAGAAAACGGATAAAATCGAAGAGGTGAATTACAGATCAATATCGATACTACCCGTCGTCTCTAAAGCATTTGAGGAAGTACTGATGAGACAGTTTAATAAAATTCAGAAAAAGCACAGCTTATTAACTGAATCTCAATACGGAAATGTCCTAGCACAGAGTTCACTCTCCTTGAACAAAACGAACATATTATGATGTCGTAAAACAAGGTAAACTGGTACTCGGAATATTTTTATCTTACAAAAGCTTTGGGTTATTTAAAATATTGATATTACTTGAGAAAATGGAACGGTATGGTTTTCGTGGCAAGGCGGGAAGTTTGATAAAATCTTGCCTGCAACATCCTTGCCAAGTATTTCGACTTGATGGGTACTTGGCTCGTTTATCAGTGTTCGCTATTTCTTTTGCGATAACGTTTGTTCATTGTTTTGAAAGTGTGTGCTTTTGTTTCTCTTGGTCCATTCGGCCACCATGTCCGATGTATGATTCAGAGTGTAGGCCTCGTTAAGAGGCTTACTTCGTCTTCCTTATTTTGCCTCATCTCGAGGGCATACTGTATTATTTGGCCAAATTAAATACTACTACTACTACTACTACTACCTATTGTATTCACAACAGAATTCCAGAGGCGTTACTCTGGGTAGCATTCCGTTACCCTTTTCATTCACTCTGTACGTACATCAAAGATATCACTAATATCGCTTTCATAGCTAAATTCAGAATTCGCACATTAACAGGAAACAACTCATAAAACCCATGTGACACCTCGAATTTAATAATGGCTGCGCTTGAAGGCTAGACAAAAAATAACTTTTTTTAAGAATCAATGACTCTAATAGAAAGTGCATCCTGTTCCGAGGGAACGCGAAAATCACGCAAACTCACACTAGTTAATTACATTCAAACCTATCGAAATAGAACCATCATTTAAAACACAGCGTGTCATTTTCCAACAAAATCTTTCTTTACACGCCCATACTAATTACATAGCAACAAAACTGTCATGTATAGTAGGTTCACTATACCGGCATTGCAATGTAGTACCGCGTAGTCATGGTATTAATATAAAATACGCTTTTCCTCTCCCGACTAAACTGTTGCCACATAGTATGGCGATGTACTGCCATAGAAGATATATAAAAGCTTCATGTAATACAGAAAAAGTTTCTCCGAGCTGCGTAAAATATGAATAATCATTATCACACTCTCAAACTGTTCAATAAGTACAACGTTATGCTAATGATACCGACTTATGACTACAGGCTGTGTAGTACCTTCAAATAAGAATTAAAAAAGAAAGCTCCTCTTGTGCAACGCCTATCAAACTTGGAAGAAAACAGTAAGACTCATAACACTCCTCATAACGAAGACTAGAAATTAAATGCATATGAAACAAAATATGGCATGCAGACACTACATAATCAACTACTTAGATACTAAATCACTTACAAGACGATAAAAAATCTCTTCAGAATATCTCTTTCAAAGATTTAAAAGCACATTTCATGACTTGCTCTCATTTTCTTAGTATTTGCCTGTTTGTTTGCTTGCTTTGTGCCCTAGTCACGGTATAGTGCCTATGTTTTCCTTTTTTACTCGCCCATTTCAATCTTCTACAGGATGTGTATCTGTGATCGTTGCATACTGAATGCTGTTCTATGCAGTTCAATTTTTCTGTTTTGAATGATATCACTGACAAACAGTTTATTAGCCTTGATTTACGTTTCAAAAATTTTTTTCAAGACTTCGGTTCTATTTTGAGTTCTGTTGTGCATGCGTAGTTCTTAGTTAGCTATCCCTATTGGCCATTTAGTTTCATGTGCTGCAAAGTTACAAATACCTGTGTTCGCGTATAATAAGAGTTCTTGACCAGAGCTTGGACAGTCAGCTTCGCATTTATACACCGGGTCGCGCAAGTCGCTGAACTGCTGTCACTATCAGACTAATTATGTCTTCCGGACAGAAAACCACGGCCCATTATTCTCTAATTGCGGCTGGCCTGTGCATCTTGCGGCCGCCTTATATGTTGTGTCACACACATGCATATTTGAATAACGTCAACGTTTACACCTAAGTGTGCAAGGACCAGGCTTGATTTGATGGGGCCTAATGGGGAGCAGTCAGGGTATACATGAAGGACGGCAAGGTGGAGTGCTGCCTGTAATTTCGATCAACCTGGTGGTCTGACCAAACGGAGGTCACAACTGTGACGCAGTGGAGAGTGTTAAGAATCTCTGGCTCCAGGCAGACTACCGTTGGAAACCGAACATGACAACATTTAACGCCAGAACCTTGTCCAATTACGCCAGTATAGCCATGCTCTTCCAGGAATTAGCTGGTGTTAAATTGGTTGCCTTGGTGAGGTTAGCAGGATAGGTGTAACGTATACAATGCTAAAGGCCGAGCACGTACTATGTATTCATGGATTTGCGGATTGAGGACAATAAGGTGTGGGTTTGCTGATTAATCAGGATATAGCTTTCAGCAAAGAGCAACTCTACAGTTTTAACGAGAGGGCGGCAGTTATCGTAATTAAGATGAATAGGAGGTAGAATTGGAAGGTAGTACAGGCTAACGCGACTACATGCAGCCATGGTCGCCAGATTGTCGAAAGCTTCCTTGAAGACGTGAAATTGGCGATAAGCAGAGTAAATTATTATACGTTGTATTAATGGGTGACCAGTGCCAAGAAAGGCAAGAAGACCAGACAGTGGGTGACCGTGGCTAAGGCTCTAGAAATATCAGGGTTGACATGTTAGCTGAGTTCGCAGAGAGAAATAACTTATGGGTCAAGAATACTCTCTTTCGCAAACAGGAGACCCGGAAGTAAACGTGTCTTCCGTCCAGCGGACTTAATTGGCGAATTTAGTTGGCGAAAGCGCCGAGGACACCCATGACGTAGAGAGGAGGCAATTTGAGTCAGTGCGGACATGCCCTTTTCGCTTGCGCTTTGAAGCTACGTACATGACGTGTCGTGACACTATGCCAGTTTCGGTTTCTGCGGTTGTCTTACGTGCTTTTTTAAGTATGCGGACTTCTTATTAAGTTTTCTTATTGGCTGTTCAGCGTCATATAATCCAAAGTTACCAATACCCGCGTCCGCATCAATTAACAGAGTTCATGACCACCGCTCGGCCAGTGAGCCTGGTCTTCGTAGACCGGGCCAGCGGATGTGCTCACACTACAATGGATAGTTCGACTACATCTTCCTCACAGTAAAATCCTCTCCCATTATCACTTGTTAATCCTGGCCTGTACTATCTGCGCTCATATCATCCTGATGTAAACCCTCCACTAAACAGAACAACTTAACTGTTCTGATTTACTTCAGTATATAACTGCCCCTGAATTATTTCAAGTGGCTATGTTCCATTAGGTAATAGCCGCAGGGCAACGTTTTTATGTGCAAGGAGATCGAGCCTAATTTAGAGAAAGGATCCTTTAGTTTGACATATTAACACTGCTGATAGACAATTAAGAGAGTCAGGCTTCCGCCGTATATTCAGTCTGGAATAAGTAAAGTATTTTCTTCCTTTTCTACTCTCCAAAGTTTTCTATTGGTCAGCTTCATATGTATATGAAAGAAAAACCGGCACTTAGGCTACTGATCGGGAAATAGACTCGCCCTCTGGCATCTACTTTCGTAGTAGTCAGTAAAGACGGATGTTTTGGTTACCTGTTGTAATGACAGAGCAGAAGAAGCATGCGCAGAGAGCCGGTGGCCCTGGCGCGGCTGCGACGATCCCAGAGCGAGAGGTCCTGCGTCGCTTATGGCCCAACCTCGCCCGCGGCCTCGGCCTAGCATTGAAATGAGCAGGGCGGCATTGAAAGATGGTGGTGCGTCGCCGCCACCTGCGTGATCCATGACCGAATTATTTACGCGTAGAAGTAAAGCGAGACGCCACGAGAAACAGCTCGAACTATATACACTTCTTTCCTCTGAAATTCTCCTCATTAACTTCCAACTGCTTGCTAATTGCTAGTTGCATCGGTGGAAGAAAATTACTGTTGTCTTTACGGCTGGCTCAATGCACAGGGTCGTCGTCCACTCCTACCTTGAAGACGCGAGAGGTGCGCCTGCGCTTTTCAGATTGCCATTGCGTCCAGGACGGCCACATACCGAAGCAAAGAGGACCGGGCGTAGAGAGATATACAGCTGAAGCATCTCCCGGTCGCCCGATTCGCTTTTATGCACACCTGCAAAGGACATACTGACCCTCTGAAGAGCGAAGCCATGCAACTCGCGCGTCCCAGCTAGAAGTGGACAGCCCTGTACAAGCTGTCGAAGCAATTTTATTACCAGATATATATGTTGACAAGAAGAAGGATCCCATGGAAATTGTGTTTCAACATGGCGGGCCCATCAGAAGATTGGGAATACTGTGACCCACTTAACAATGTATTCTACAGTGTGTTCTTATTTCAGGTGTGTGTCTAGTGGGGCGCCTTCTGCCGTGTTTTATGTATTTGAACTTGTATTTTAGCTATTCTTGCCTTTTTATCTTCTAATTGTTTAAGTTATCTGGTTTATAAATACCCGTGTTTCCTCAAACAAATCTCTATTCATGACCTTTAACCAAAAGCGTCTCGGATCCTTTCCCTGCCCGAAAAACATTTCACTAGCGACGACAAGGGACACTTATTCCTAACGCTTAAGCCACTGCGAAATCTTCCTCCCAGTTCCGGAAAGTGTCAAAGCGACGCAGATACTCTTAAGTGTAAATAATAATGTTCTTATAGGCTTCAGTACTCAGTTCTCTAGCACTGCTACCTTTGGCACCTTCATATCGAAGTTTTAGTTGAGTGAAACTGTTTTCTAACCCATTATCGTCTCTACCCGACGAATCGCCAGCATCCAGTAATTATGCCAGGTGGAGCGGGCAAACCTTTAAGGAAGATCATTAGTTAAATCAAGAGATCACTTTTAAGGATACTGGACGCGAGGTATCAGGCAGCGTGTGGAGAGAGACCACCGGCAGGGTTGCGAGCACATTTTTTTTTTAAGAAAAACATGAAAAGCTAACATTTCCTGCTCGCCATGATGTACTTTACAGTGCTTGCAAGCAAGCGTCATTGCACCGAAAACTTGCGCCTTATATTCTAAGAGCCGTAGGCGAATGTTACACCTTGTATGCTGAAAATGGTGCCAACTTTACGAAATATTTAATTTTGCAAGACAAAAAGTATGGTGGGGCAGCCAGAAAAAGAATGTAAACCAATAGGCCCCCGCCTGTGAGAATAAGAAATTGCGTAATAAAAACTCATAATTAAATATCAAAGATGATGTTGAATGGTGTTAATAGTGTGAAATGCATTGCTATTTCTCTACTGCAGTACTTCCAACTTGACATTGCGCTAAAGCCCCATGGCTTTTTTTTTTATAAAATACGTATTCTCTTTCTTACACCGGCCCTAGAGACTCTAATGCTTGTTTAAGAGTAATGTGCTATTGCAAACTCGCAGGATAGACGATAATATATTATTATGCAAGCACAACTTGCGAAGCGTTTCATTACAGTCTTGTTATTGGAACGTCTTCTTTAAGACATTCCGCCTGATGGTCGTTGAGCGTTACTGTTCACAACTCCATACGACGGATGAGCTGTATGCTATTTATATCATCTTTTTTAGGTATCCAGAAGCATCAAAAAACCACTATATGCAACATTCCGCGCAAACTAAACTCTTCGATTGCTTCTTCCAAAAGTCGCGATTACGCCAATCAGTTTCGTGACTCGCATAGTACACGTAATACTTGCTCAATTGTCAATGAGCTCCGGGTCAATCTGCGCAGTTCCGTTTGCCACATAATGGAATGAAATTTTGGCAGCCCTTCTGCATGTTTGCTTGATAAGTTCAATTATTATTTTTCCTCTCAACAGCGCAGCGCCCTCCTCAACAGCCATGGTGCAGTTTTCAGCTTTCTTACTATATTAACCGAACGAGAGCTGAACAGGATTGTTGCAGATATGGAGCACAATAAGAGCACCGGAATGGATGGCCTTACATTGATTACATCTCTGAAAAATATTACGGTTTTGAAAGACACCTTATTAATTTCGTTTAATCGTAATAAACTCGTGGGAGGCACTTAGGGATCTCAACTGCGGGAAGACGAAAGCCGTTTGCGACTCATTTCACTGATTTGAATTTGCCGCGCATGAATTCATTTCACGACAGAGAAGAGCAGCTGGCACGAGTGTGGCAGAGAGATCACGTGACATCGCAAAGTCACGTGACCCAAAATGTTACGGACGGACGCGAGTACGAGCCATTAAAGGCTGTCGCCTTAATATCGATAGTGGGACGATGCTATTCTCGATGAAACATGCGCGGTTCGTCCCGGTTTATAAAGGCAGCAACTAGCATGAGATTGTATCGTCCAACTTCTATCACTTCATGTATTTGGTAAACCTTAGAAATATATCTTGCATGTGTCATAAAGGCATTCTTTCGGAATCATGGGGTGCTACCCAATAAACAATACGAATTTGTTACAGGATCAGACACGCAGCTCTTACTGGAAAATTTGTCAGATAGTCTTCACAGTGACATCTGAAATACCGTATGTTCGGATGTCAGAAAAAGATTTTTGCTACCGTCGACATATCACGGCATATTATGAGAGATGCTTTCTTGCTATAAATTACGTGTGTCTTTATTATTATTAAAAATAAATTATGTTTTCTAATGCTCGCCGATTGAAGCGTTTGGTGCTATGCATAATTTTCAGTGCAGTCGGAAACTGCAGTGCCAGAAGAATCAATCTTATCACGTCTTCTTGTTAGTATAATCATGGATGACTTGGGTTCTGTTGCGATGAAATCTCAAATTTCTCAATAAGCTGAGGACTCGTTGCTAGTATCAAGACACTCAAACCAATCCAAAGCCATTTGTAATCTTCAAGCGGATACGACCAGACTTGTGAACGCTTGGAACCACACATAATAAAAATTATCGCTTTAAAGACCAAGCGCAATTGCTTTCCAAACCCCCGCAAGGTGTCATCGAGTGAAAGTTACATGCTTCTGCGTCCATCCAATTGTAAATATTTTGCTTGCAGCCCAGTGACAAACGTCTCTTGTGTAAGTGTCTTCGCATTCAATTTGATTATCAGTTGCCCTCGAACACACACATGACAGTTATCAGCTAAAAGCTTCAAAGTGCCATATCAATCGACTAAAGATCAAAAGCCTTTTTACCCTCATAATGCCCTCAGATACCGATTGTGTTGCTTTTTAATTTTCGTATGACGTGGAAAAACCGATGTAATCGCATTTTATGCGACATGGCAAAAGTGTATTTTATGCTACCTAAAGTACCTTCAAAAGACGCGGGTTCGATCCCGGCCGTGGTAGTGGAATGTCGGTAGAGACGATATCCTGGAGGCTTGTGTACTGTGCAATGTCAGTGCAAGTTAGAGAACCCCAGGTGGGCGAAATTTCCGGAGCCCTTCACTACGGCGTCCGTCATAGCCTGAGTTGAAGAAGTCGAGAGTTGGACGAAAACTCATCTGGTCGGGGACGATCATAAAAAAACTTAAAAGAAGGACGCCGACCAAAAGTAAAAAAAAAACAAAATAACGTTTCGGCTCCCGTACGGGAGCCTTGTTCACAATGAGAAGGATTAGAAAGTGCATCAGGATTAAATACGTTTGAAAAGAGGGCGCAGGGAGCGTGCGTATACAGGAGTTAGATTTCAAGTGTTGCGATTGAGGGTGCGATTAGTGTTTGAAAGAATAATGATTCGAGGTGAAGGCGACGGTACAGATTCTTTTCAGTTGCCAGCACGTGTGCCCTACCCCGGTCAATATCGTGGCCAGTTGATACGGAGTGTTCGGCGATAGCATTAGAGTTCACTTTTTTGTTTTTAACGTCATTACAATGTTCTTTTAGGCGTCTATTAAAATCACCAGTCTCGCCGATGTAGACGCTGTCACAATCAGAGCAGGGGACGCTGTAAACAACGCCAGGGTACTTTTCTTTGGGGAGAACGCCTTTGACGTTAACCAGCGCATGCCGAAGTTTCCTTGTGGGGACATGGGCAACGTGGACTTGGAATGTGCGCAGAATACGTGCCAAGGCTTCGCTTATTCCAGGTGTGTAGGGAACAGCGGCACGTTTCAGAGGGGACAACACGGGAGTTTCACGTGTCGGGCAAGATAACTGCTTTTCAGCGGCTGCCACAAAAGCAGCTGGGTACTCGTTTCGCGCGAGTTCTTGCCGTACAGTACCAAAGTCGACTGCCCGATCTTCAGGAAAACTGCATATGCGTTCTGCGCGTTTGCACAAGGCTGTGGCAACAGACTTCTTTTGATTAGCCAGGTGCACAGATTTGAAGTTAAGGTATCTTCCGGTGTGGGTGGGTTTCCTGTAGACGCTGAATGATAGCTTTCCAGTGTTTCGTTTTACCAATACGTCCAGGAAGGGCAACGCGCCATTAATTTCTTCTTCGACGGTGAAATCAATCGCTTCTTCAATAGAATTTAAATGGGACGAAAAGGCCAGCAAATCATCTTTCTGAATGAGGCAGAAGCAGTCATCTACATATCTAAGAAAGATTCTTGGCGGTGATGGGGATGTTTCAAGGGCACTGCGCTCAACAAATTCCATAGTCAGATTCGCGACAGTCACTGAGATAGAGGCGCCCATTGGTGTGCCCTGAAGTTGTCGGTAAAAAGAGCCTTGGAAGACGAAATAAGTGTTGTCCAGGCAGAACTGTAAGAGCCTGCGGAGATCTGGAATGTCAATGGGGGTCCTTTGTGGTAAACAATTGTCAGCTTCAAGGGCAGCAGAACACACTTGTACGGCGAGGGCAACGGGAACGCATGTGAAAAGCTACTTGACGTCAAACTAAACCATGTACTCGTCATCGTCCGGTGATACGTCGCTTACCTTCTTGATGAAGTCAGTCGAGTTGCGTACGTGTGTTGAGACGAGACCGACAAGTGGCCTGAGGATCCGGGGACGTTAAACCCCATAAAACAAGCCATTAATGTTTTAAAAGGGCCACATTACCTTCGTTTTGAACTCTCTGAAGAAACCCTTGCACACAAGTAGTTCAGGAGTATTGAATGCGAAATAGAAATGGTAAAGCTCACTTCTCAGAAGCACACACTGCGGTACATTGTCCCGAGGCTGCACACAAAGCTTGGAAATGCTATGAGCTGCTGTTGTTATACTAATAACATATTTCCATATGAAGTACTTTCTTACTGTATTTGCAGAGAGCTGCGTTTTGCTGCAAGTTCTAAAGAAAATCTAGGAAGGTTTCGTCTTTTTCTTCGTTTGTAGAATTTCTAAGGTTCTCATTTACTTGTTACTTCATTTGAATGTGGTGCTTTTATGAACTGTGTCATTTTATAGCACTTATGCACAAATCTTACGTTCCTTTCGCCGTTAAAAGCCCTAGAAGCGTGCCTGTGCCTTTGGCGCGTCCGTAGTTCAAATCTATCTGCACTGAAATATTATTGTACCAGAATCCAAAGTGTATTCTACGACATGCTGATTCAAATGAGCTGGAGCACCACATTAGGCATTTCGATCAAACATTTTTCCCTCTGCCTTTCATCCAGCAAAACAATATGCAGGCTCCCCCATGAGCCTACATGCGAATTCATTTCTAGTACATTTAGTTCAGCCACATTTACTTGACATCTTTATGCTATGACATGGGCCAGTTTAAATGTTTGCTCCATGTTATCGTGTTTTGTTGCAGTTGTCAGGCGTTAATCATTTAGCTTTTGTTTTGTCAACCACTGCTTCGGGGATTTGTGATTCTAAAATGCTTCTGTTTTCTTTTGTGTTCAAGTTTAGTTTTTGTGGCGCAAGCACTCCACACGACTGGCTTTCAGCATAACTTAAAACTCGAAGTGTGCACCATGAAATATAAAAATACTACTTGAGCAATTACATGCGTTTAAGTGCTTCATTGTTGCTGTAGATACTGTGTGAAGACGACGCAGTAGTTTATTATAGTTTGTGTTGGAATATGTGGACCAGAAATCAGTTTTAAACTCAGGAGCTGCCTGTGTAGAACTGACCTAAAAGTACTTCGTGCTTTATGTGGTTCTCAGTGGCAGACCTGAGAAAATTTGCTGCCTTGAAAGCATGAAACCTGCGCTGATTCTGAACAGCTGGAGTAGGAATGCAATGGATTTCGTTATCATCATCGCTTAGTTTACTTTCAATTCAGGACAATCGCCTCCGCAAGTGATATCGAGGTACCACTGTTCTGCACCAGCTTCATGCCACACTATGCCAAGAAATTTCACAATCTTTCCCTTGCGAGCTTACTATATGCTGGCGCCTGCTAGATTTTCCTCTCTTTGAAATTATTTTTGTTTTAACAAAACGAGTAGAAACATGCCCCCTGCCTAGTACTCCCTTTATATGAGGAGATTTTGCTTGGAAAGTATGTCTTTGGACAAACCTTGAGATGACAAATTTTGATTACGCCATGGCGCGCTCTTGTGAGACATCATGCCTTGTGCTATTAAAACATATCGTCATCATCAAATTAATTTTTTTCCGTTTAGAAACCGATAGTTTTTTCTTCCCGCACTAAATTTATTATGTTCATTTCTGCTAGAACATCTATAGCTCAGGTTTGTTTTAATTCTGTGCGTACACAATTCATGGCCCACCAATCTTGATTTTATTTTCAGGCCTCTGCGTTAGGCTTCAAATTTCAAGACAATGATTTTTTTCGGAGGGATCATTAAGCTGCTGATCCAAATGAGAACGCCCGCCAAGTACACTGCAGGCAATTAATATTCTTCTGGATATTTCTTTCTCATGGTCACTTTCTGCGAACGTACTACATGTTCTTTCGAAGGCTGAGTTCGAAACCACTATTAAATCCTGACACCTTGCCTTCTTGAAAATCCTGGTAGCCAAGAGAAATTCTAGTCTGGCAAAACGCTAAAATAGTAGCTCTTGGCAGGAGCAGCAAGGGCAGCAATCGTTACAATGTACCACATAGTCTAAGCGTAATCAGTGAACCCACCACAGAAGCTTCATGTCTGAATGTCATCTTCTTGATGTAATCAAAATTTATATTTCTGGTAATTTGTTTCCTGAAAATATAATTATAATAATCTGATGCTGTTTGATTCCTAGAGCAGTTTCTTATTACCAAAAATAGGGAATATATATAGCCAGCAAACAACACTCTTCTCTTTGTAAATTCTGGATTACATTATTTTACTATATTCAAGGTTTCTTTTGTTATTTTTTCCTGTCTTTCTTTTCCAGATCAGATTGTTGTGCGTGGGTTGGTTTATTACAATCTGTTGATGTGAGTATAGGGTGCCCTATTTTTAGGTTCGCCATTTGGGCGTCCTCCTTGTATGTACTCTATAACCATGTATAGCATTGTTAATATGAAATAAAAAATTTGATGTTCAAATGAGATCTGTAGTTTGCTCATGTAACCATTCAAGTACGCACCTTGCACGGCCATCCTCAGGAGGCTGTTTCCAGCCTGTTTCCTGTCACGCTCATTTCCAGTCACGCTCGCATTGGTCCTCGCTGGAAACGTGCCCGAGGGTCCCGTTGTTGGCTCTCCGCTCTCGTGCAGTGCAACGCGCCCATGGTCAGTGGTGGGTGTCAGACGCAAATTCTGCGCACCGTCAACACAATGATGAAATTCAACCCTTCGCAGTGCCCCCGGTATTCGCAACACAGCGCTAAAAGATCACTGAGGAGAAATTCAAATTTGCATGTGACGATAGAACACCGGATGGTAAGCACAAAAACGGCACTCTTATTGAAAACAAAGCTCCTGTAAGGTAGAAGAGAAAAAGAACTAAAAATGAAGTATTGCCAACACAGCCATAACTTGATATACACGTTCTACTACGAAATGCCCATTAAATAGCAGGAATTTTCGAAGCTGCCCAACGTGCATGACTATTCAGCGTTTTATTATTTAAGTCAGGATGGTTCAGAATGGAAGTTTGAATGTTGAAAGCCAAAGAGAACCATGCTTGGATGAGCAACAGACGGCCAGCAGAGTTTCAATTTTCTGGTGCTTCGCGGCTACGCGCTTTGCGTGCCCGTGTGATCTTATTTTTGACGCGCCCCGATTTAAAAGTTCCGGGCAGCAGAGGAACTTTAAGTGCCCCTCTAAGTGACCCTCGGTCCAAGTTCATGCCTTGCAACAGATATGAGACGAGGAAAACACGTATGGCTAGTTAATGTTGCACGAGCAACTAGCGAACGTACCAACGGCGTGCGCGCTTAGTGAATGCACCAATCTGTTTTCGCTGAGCTGCATAACCTGTCCAATGAGGACTTTTATCATTGAGTTTAATTTTGACCCCAGCTACCAGCCTTTACTCATGGGTGTGTCAGCGATGACAACAGCCGCACTGCTAGTTTTGATGCTGCCGGCGCTGCCGACTCCTCGGCACTCGGTGTGTTCTGCCAGGCCCATTGTTTTAAGCGTGCGTTGCTGGCGCGATTCGATGGCCTAATTATAAATTATCAGACTTGATCCAGTCAACGGAAACTTGGCTCAATGAATTTATTTACAGATTAAGTAGAAAGGATCAATAGCCAACATCTCCCGGAATGCTCGAGTTGTCAGCAGAGCTAACTGCTCGTCGTTCGGTGTCCAGAGTACAAATGAATTCTCCCCACGCAGTTCAAACACTCCTCTAACCGCCTCCTTAAGGTGTCGTCGGCGCTCGCGCTTATAAAAGAAATTTCATTTTGGGTGCGCCGGCAAGGCTCGTAACTGATTTGTTCCGATTTGTGTGTGTGTGTGTGTGTGTGCGTGTGCGTGTGCGTGTGCGTTTGCGTGCGTGCGTGCGTGCGTGTGTGTGTGTGTGTGTGTGTGTGTGTGTGTGTGTGTGTGTGTGTGTGTGTGTGTGTGTGTGTGTGTGTGTGTGTGTGTGTGTGTGTGTGTGTGTGTGTGTGTGTGTGTGTGTGTGTGTGTGTGTGTGTGTGTGTGTGTGTGTGTGTGTGTGTGTGTGTGTGTGTGTGTGTGTGTGTGTGTGTGTGCGTGCGTGCGTGCGTGCGTGCGTGCGTGCGTGCGTGCATTTGTATAGCCATGTGCATCATGCAGGAAATGCATGACCGGAAATGTGCGTTGTATCGCCCCAAAGAACGGTAAGGTCTTGAATTAAGCAACTATTTGAAGACAGAATGAAACAAACTAGTGAGGCGAAAGCCTTTTAACGCGTCAGCTGTGCGAAGGAAATTAGAGAGGAGTAGATTAGAACAAATATTCGGCTTTTAATGAGGAAGACGACCTTACTGTTCAAATAATTTGGTTTATGGTCTATGGGGGTTTAACGTCCCACAGCGACTCAGGCTATAAGAGACGCCGTAGTGAAGGGCTCCGGAAATTTCGACCACCTGGGGTTCATTAACGTGCACTGACATTGCACAGCACACGGGCCTCTAGAATTTCGCCTCCATCGAAATTCGACCGCCATGGCCAGGATCGAGCCCGCGTCTTACGGGCCGGCAGTCGAGCGCCATAACCGCTCAGCCACAGCGGCGGCTGAAGATTAACATAATAAATAATAACGTTGCACAGGTAATGAACGATAATCTGGTTTGACATGATACCGCCAAGCCCTATCAGGGGACAAATCATCTTATTAGGTAAAGCCAAAGCATGAAAGCCTCTAGCCCTACAGGCACAATAAAAGAGATTGAGCTATCAATTCTCACCACTGAACGTGAGCATCCTCTCCCGAACTCAGTTAGACTAAAAGCAGCGAAGAGAAAAAAAACTAAGCACGCGCAAAAATCAGGCACGTGTTAAGAGAGAAACAGTGCATCTTCATTACAAATACCGATAGGATATTTAAAGAAGCCGAAGAGTTCTACACAAATCTATAGACAAGCGAATGGAATCGGGAGGTTAATGAGAGAGACAGTAGTGTACAGCAATGGGACATCCCGCCTGTAACGAAAGAAGTAAAGAAAGCCTTAGGAGCAACGAAATCCGAGAGCGCGGCTGGTGAGGTTCTGTTAACAGCAGACCTGTTGAAGGACAGTGTTGAGATTATGCTAAAAAAACTAGCCCCCCGCTCTACGCAGTGCCTTATGACCTCGGAGTGTACACGAAGCTTAGAACACTAACGCCGTATTAATATATATCAAATAGGATGCAAAGGACTTAAAAAATGAAACACCGATCAGATTACTTAATGCTTCCTACAAAGTATTTACAAAGGTAATCGCTAATAGAGTTAGGACAACCTTAGACTTCAATGAACGAAATGACCAGGAATTCTTTGGAAAAGGATACAGGACAATAGACCGCATTCACACGATCATTCAGGTGATAGAGAAACCCGCCCCACATAAAGAGGCTTCATAGATAAGAAGAAAGCATTTGAATCAGTAGAAACCTCAGCCGTCTTGCATGCATTATGGAATCTGGGTGTAAATGAGCCTTATTGCTAACTATCTCAGGGGATGCATTTCAAAGCATTATCAATGACTCTCATAGCAAATGGTGGGTGTAAAAATTATTACGCACAACACCAAGGTTCTGTTTAAGAGTCGCGGAAGGAAACAGCAGGTTAGATTTGGTAGCCATGCGCTGTAAGCGGAAAGCTAACACGCCTACTTAGGACAAGTAGTGACCGTAGATTCGTGTCACGACAAAATTGAAGTAGAACAATAAGATTGTAGTGGAACACATTTGGCCGGTTACCTCTGATCATTAATGGCAGTATACCAATATCCACCAAGACAAAAGTATACAGCGGGTGGATATTATCGGCACTAACTTGTAGGCAGCACCATGGGCGCAAAAGAAAAACGGTTGAACTTAAATTGAGGAGAATGCAACCAGCTATGGAAAGGAAGACAGTTGTAACGTTGAAGGACAGGAAGAGGGCAGCTATGGAAAAGAAAATGTAGTTGTAACGTTGAGGGACAGGGAGAGGGCTTAGTGGGTCAGAGAAGAAACGCTGTGTAATGACATCCTAGTCGGAATCAAGAAGAAATAGGCTTGGGCTGGGCATGTATTGCGAATGCAAGCTGACCGATGGTCGTAAACAATAATGATCTGTATACCAAGGCAAGACAAACGTAGCAGGGGACGGCAGAAAGTCAGGCGAGCAGATGGTATAATCAAGTTTAAGGGAATAAGCAAGTCGTAACTCTCTCAGGACAGGATCATTTGGAGAAGTGTGGGAGAGACATTTCTCCTTCAGTGGACGTAGTCGAGCTGATAATGAAGTTCTTTAACGAGCACTGACATGTTACAGTGCACGGGCCTCTGTGCAATTTTGCCTCCACGAAAACGCGGCCGTTGAGGCAAGGAGTGAACCTGAGCTTTTCGGGTCAGCCGCAGAGCACCACATTCATTCGATCACCACGGTTGCTGTGCTTATGGACCTCCTTCACCCCGCGACGTCACGAAGATGCGGTGGCGCTGATGTTAGCAGCGACTTTCGCATGGTAGGCAAAACAGGTTCCGCTTGCCTGTGCCTACCGCAGCTGCCGCAGTTACCGGCGGCTGCTTCAAGCCTGTGCACTGCAGAAGCAGCATGTATTGACCAGCTGCGTCACTGCTGGATCCGCGTAGTAGCATAAAAAATATTAAATTAGCCTCGATAGGTTTCTCGCGCATAAATGCCGCATTCGGAAACTAGCTAACAGGCATTGGGCCGCGGTAGTAAAGCGCGAAGTCTGGGAGTCGATAGGCACTGCCACTCAATGCACTTAATAGCATGCAAATTACTGCGTTCATTCACCTGAACTTCAGTATAGTAGGCTGATAATTGCTCAAGGAAAAAAAAAGACATGCAGCTGCACACGTACTTATCACCTTGAGCCGGAGTGCACGGGGCGCCGACAGGTTCACTCGCCCCCAAGGAATGCGTTATTTTGTTAATAGCACAGCATGTTTTAATGGCGCGTTTTATGACATTTATTATTTACTTGAAACTGTTTCTTGATATGACGACGTAATTATTTCATTCGAGTAGTAAGAAGTCTGGTAAGATGTGTCAATCTTGCGCGGTCGCGTTGGTGTGTTTAGAATAGCGTACCTTAAGTGTGCTAAACGCCATATGCTTTTTCATTGCATCATGCATGTGTCATGTTTCATGAGATAGTACATGATCGCGAAGCTTGTTTGGAAATTAAGAAGCAGCCGCAGGCGTGCTACTAACAGACACGTGGCGAGATTGAGAGGGGACGCGGCAATGAAAAGTGTTTTCGTTATTCATGCATGCGATATGTAACTAAACTTGGTGCAAATATGAAATTCTTACGCTAGTTTCAGTCATTCCTTTTATTTATAGCTATACCTGGTGCAGTTCTGGGTAATTAAAATTAACACCGTCGCCAAGTCCCCCCAAGGTCTCAAATAATTGAGTATAGATAGTGCGCAGTTTTTTTTTTATGCCAGCATGTACATAAAGCCCTGTTCTGTACGATGACGCGATTAGTTCTTTTTCTATATGATCAGTACTTATGCATGCATAGTTACATGAAAACGTTTCTTACAAGAAATAACACAGTACTGCACGTGTAGGGGAAAAAATCGAGAGATTTATTACGCTCCTCAACGTCTCAGGAATAGTTTGCGACAAATGGAATCATGTTATTTTCATGCGAATTACGAAGGTGAGTGATCGAGTCGCAGAAAATGTTAGAGGTCACAAAACGAACCTTAAAGTTTATTCCCTCGTTTATGGCATCTTCGCTTTCGCTTTGGTCAAAGAAATGCGGCACTGAAATCAAAGAAATTACCTCACAATTTTTTACGACCACACTTCTAAAAAGCGTAATTTATAAATTTGTATTCAATATTTTGCTATAATTTTGCGTCACGAAACTAGACTTCAGGGCTAGGAAAGAAAATAATTCTAGAAATCAAAAATTTTCACCAAATCGACCAGCTTAACAAGAGGACGAATCGGCCTGGCTGGTGCGTGGTCATGCGGCTAAAAACAGTGCTAAGCGAGACAGGAGATCAGAGACACGACGCTGTCCCCACTTTTCGCACAGCGCGACACGTACCTATGTCAGCAAACGATGAGCGTATGTCTGCTCCGACGAAACAAGGCCAGCACTTCCGCTCACTATTGTCCCGAAGTAAAATCATTCCGGCTAGTGCATAGTGTCAAAACTTGTTTTATTCAATGCCTAGCGCATAAATAAACGGCAGAAACGCTTTCTACATGTTTACTACCAACCATTATATACAATACAGTGGCAAACTATTTCTCTTTATAGGCCGCACGTGGCCAACGCGAGCTCGTGTACTTCAACAAATTACTAAGTTCGAAGCATCGACCATTGCTATGATTCAAAGAAACTGGAAACGCGCCTACAAGCCTTGAAAACCCGCGCTCAACACCTATCCGCGACGCCACTCCCCGACCTTTTGCCTACCACGAGCTCGCTAGCGACTGCAGCGCCACCTCGTTTGTTTACAAACATGCAGGAGGTCCATAGAACTGCTCATAGTTTAGGTCGAGTCACGATGTCCCATTTGCTAGGTAATGGCAGATGGGCGGCACATGAGGTGTCGGGAGATAGAATATAATTCAGAGAGCGCTGCTCTAGCCATTCGCGCCAAAATCACTGATAGACAAGTTATTGACGCATGCGAACGCCACCTTTGCAGTCATGGAAAAATGAGGCGTTTTATCCTTTTTCTCCTATAACTCTTTCGCACTTGATCAAGTACACACCTATTGGCTACAAAAACTGGCAGTAAGGCTGCTTGCCTCTAAGCGGTCATCGCAATTTCGCCGATATAGTGTCTCCAATAACAAGTGAGAACTCATATTTGGGTTACCTGGATTGAAGACACATCCACTGGAGCTTCCGTAGAGATGGGGCTCTCCTGGATTGGCTGCCACCATCCCTGTTCGACCAAGATTCCCTCCGGACACGAGGAACGACCTCTCCTAGGGCCATGGCTTAGGCTTCGCAGGACCCCGGGAACGCCGCCACCCCCTGCGTGGTACATGACGCAATTTTTTAGGCATATAAGGGAAGCGAGACCCTTCGAAAAAGAGCTCGAGCTACAGACACTTCTTCTTCTTCTTCTTCTTCTTCTGCTCAAGTAATATGGCACATACCCACGTGGGGGGGATTGGCCAAGGTATAGAGTACAATGCCAATGAAGCATTTGCGCGGGGAAGGAAACGTCAGAAGACTGAATCAAGATAAAAAAAATTGGAAAAATATAATGAATTCAAGAGGTATGAGTCATCCGGAATAGAATAAATCTAGCCTTTTTTGGACATGCGAAACAATTTTGTATATAGCTAACAAGATAATCGATTAGTTGCACTTATGTAATCGTGAAGGTAGCCGCATACACTGCTTAACGGGAATCCCTTGGAACTCGCACCCCAGGTACATGGCACATACCCACGCGGGGGGATTGGCCAAGGTGTAGTTGAAAAAACAAAGAAGTTTCCATGGAAGATGATGACAAAAATGTAGCACCAATCGTGAATTTTGAAAAATCAATGAATAAAAACAAGAGAGCAATATTGACAGTTAAATAACAGACAGCATTTTGGTGAAAAAGAAGAGCTCGTAGAATTTTAAAAGAATTAGCACATCAACCTACCAGTTGCAATTATGTAATCGTGGAGAAACCCACAAATAGAACCCAATGCAAATCCCATGGCGTTCGCACCAAACGATAATAATACTGGCAAAGATAAAGGGAGGCCTAACCTGGAGAGAGGGACCTCCAGGTAAATCTTTCTCTGAAGTGCGAACTTTGGGCAGTAGTGGAGAAAATGGTCTAAAGATTCAACTTTCCCACATGCGTCACTTAGGTTCGTCGGTGTCAACCCACACCTGCATAGATATAAATTCAAACTTGGAATCCTGCACCGCAACCGCGTCATTGTTACCTCACACAGCCTGGATTTACACGAACGGACGTTCCAATTATATGCTAAGTGCTGATAGTCAGTGGTATTTAGTAAGGGATCTCGTAACCTGCCTGATATATGTAGGAACCGCTGAAACCTGGAAATCGCCAGCAGGCTGAAATTCGGGACGGGATGTGTCACTGACCCGTCAAGAGCCGACCTTGCTAAGTAATCAGCCACCTCATTTGAATGAATACCTGCTTGACCAGGAACCCAGACAAAACGGACCGCCTTCAAAGTGCATGGGACAAAAAATCGCAGGATACGGCTCAAAAAATCTTCTTGTGAAGTGTCAAGGGAGACTAACACTGACAAACAATCAGCGAGAATAATAACATGAGACACATGGCATGGAATTTTGTGAAGGGCCATTCGAAGAGCCAAACATTCCGCAAAGAACATACGAATATAATTTGGGATGCAGACAGAATGGCTCCATGCCAAATCCTGCGAAAAGATGCCAACTGCAGCTTTTTGGCAGTTGACGGAGGCATCGGTAGCAAGCACCGTATTATGGGGGTATTCCTCTATGTGATCCGAGAAAATACCGTTTAAAATGTTTGCGGGCATGTGTTTCGAATGAGATGTGAAGATGTGGTCAAAATGAAATTCCACTGCTGCCGGCGTGTCATCAACCCACTCCAAAGAACTGAGATCAACACCAATCGGTGTTAAAAGGTTCTGCGTTAACATAATTTGTGGCATTTGATACCTTGGCCAATGATGAGAAAAGAATAAGGCCGGCTGAGACACAAAAATAGGAGTACTGACATCAGTCACTGGGTCCATCGACCTGAGGAAAGTTCGCACCGTGAGTATTTCAAAACTGGAAGTTAGATCAGGGATACGGGCTTCCAGATAAAGCAGGGCGTTTGAAACTGATTTTGGGAGACCAAGGCAGAGGCGGAGAGCGCGCCTTTCCAGTAATATTAAGGGTTGAATCTTGTAGCTTGCGCTACCAGAGAACAGAATGCAACCAAATTCAAGTATAGGTCTTACGTAGGCTTTGTACACTAAAAATAACGTGTCGCGGCGCATCCCAAACTTTTTATTGGCGATTCTTGTCAGCCGGGCTAGAGCGCGTTCTCCTTTAAAAGCATTGTTCTTTATATGAAGGCTCCAATCTAATGCTGGGTGATAAGTAACACCCAGATATTTAACGGATTCCACTTGTGGAATCTGGAGAGAGCGATGGACTAATGAAATGTGCA
Organism: Amblyomma americanum; assembly: GCF_052857255.1. Classification (NCBI taxonomy): domain Eukaryota; kingdom Metazoa; phylum Arthropoda; class Arachnida; order Ixodida; family Ixodidae; genus Amblyomma; species Amblyomma americanum. The sequence goes on from NC_135497.1 coordinate 473,141,410, forward strand.
AAGGCCTGTCTGGAGGAAATACCAAAACTCCGCATTTGTCTACATTCAGGGATAAATTAATACCCTGCAACCATACTCCAAGAGCATCGAAATATCCCTGGAGAATGTGGTAAAGAGAGTGGATATCCCTGGCCGAGGCGAAAAAAGCTCTCATCTGCATACACAAAAACTGTTATATCAGGACGAATTGGGATGCCACTGACCAAAATATTAAAAAGCAGAGGGGATAGCACCGATCCTTGCGGCACACCTCTTGATTGATAATATGTATTTGAACATAGGGTTCCCTCGGCGCAGTAAAAGAATCTGTCCTTCAGAAATTCAGATATCCACGCATAAATGTAGGTTGGAGGATGTAACTGAGCAAGTCTGTTAAGTAAAATAGTATGCTCTACACAGTCATAGGCCTTTGCTACATCAAGAGTGACCAAAGCTGAAACTTCTCTTCTGCGTAGCGAGAGCCGGATTCTGCTCTCTAGATCCACATGCGCGGACCATATAGAGCATCCACGACGAAAGCCAATCTGGGCTGAGCTGAGACTGTTGATGTCATGAACATGTTTTATGAGGCGACTGTGCACTATTCTTTCTATTAATTTGACTAGATTTGAAGTCAGCGCAATTGGCCGATTATTATTTAAGACGTATCCTTTTCCTACATCTTTCATTAATAAAATAATTTTCGCCGTCTTCCAAATACTTGGAATCCATGCATTTTCCAGAGAAGCATTGACCATATCTAAGAGGGCGCTTGTAAACTCCTGGGCTAAAATTTTAATCATACCAACAGTGACACCATCTGGTCCAGGAGCTGCAGGATGCAACATTGCCAGGACTGAGAGGAGCTCTGATGCGTTAACCTCGGTATAATCTGAAGAAGGTGAAATTGTGCACAAAGGGACGTTGCTCTCCGTCTAGAAGCGTAACGCCAATCCCTGAGCAATACACTCCAGGCTCTCCTGAGCCTTTTGTGGTGATAACACTGTTGAACTAGTGAGAAGAGGGACGACAGAACTCGTGTTACGTTCCATGAATCTATACAGGGCTTTCCGATGGCGAGGATTTGAAAGATATGTGTTTAAATTTTGGTTTTACTCCTCCTTGGCTGTTGCAAGTGTTCTTTTGAAAGATGCAGAGAAGAATTTGTAATTTAACCAATTAGCTGGACTCTGGTTGCAGAATAGCCTCTTCCAGGCCGCTTTTCTGCGACGATAGGCCTTCTCACATTCTTCTGTCCACCAAGGAGACGGCTGTTTAGTAGAGGCTGCTGCGGGCACAGCGAATATTCAGTGGTCTGTTGCATTTTGCAAAAATGAAACCGTCTGCTGAGCTCTGTCATCCCGGCTTGTATTACTAAAGAGGCAAGAGAGGTGGACATCAGATTTTTATAAATTTTGTGGTTGACAAATTTATGAGTTACCCAACTGGTTTTAAGAGGAGATAACACCGGATAGTGAAAGTTATAGGAAAGTGATCACTAGACGTACCCGAATCCTCTGTCGACCAATCAGTCACATCTAGCCTACCTGCTCATAATGTTAAGTAAATGGCTGAGCGAGCAACCCCTCGCATAAAGGTTATTTCTCTAGAATTGCTGCAGCGCACAGCATTTGCAGACAGCCACGACCAGAGAAGCTGGCCGCAGGAATCAGTACGACTTCCCCAGTCACTATGGTGAGAATTAAAATCACCTGCGATGACTGCACTGTTTGTGCCAGTCACCAAGCTGTCTAAACAGTCTGTCCTGTGCACACCAAAAGGAAAATAGACATTAGCAATTGTAATATCAGCACAATGCGGAAATGAAATTTTGATCGCTAAAAGCTCACAGTCAGGGAGAACAATTTTCTTAGAGATAGATGCCTGATGATTTTAGATAGCATAGCTACCAAGCCACCTCCCCTGCCAACATTTCGATATGACCGGAAAACTCGAAAGTTTCTCATTGAAAATGATTTATACGGTGACAACCACGTTTCTTGTAAAAGTACAATATCAGGCTTATGCTTGTGAATAAGTATGTCTAGATCTGGAAGAGAAGACAAGACGGAACGGCAATTCCATTGTAATACTTTGATACCTGCCCTGGGTATTGACCAATTGAAGAGGCCGAAACCGCCTCTTTAAGGTTACCAACATGGGGATAAAGTTTGGGCGGTCCCTTTTTAGCTTTCATCTGTGGAGAACTATAATTAGATGGTGATGACGAAGCACGGCGCTTCTGCGTAGGGCCCGACAATTCGACATCTGTCGTGCAGATGTCACTGCGACATTTACTGCTAGGAACGGAGATGTTAGGTGGGACCTGGGGAGCATCAGAAGGTGATGTAGAGCGGCTAGCACTAGCTGCAGAAGCTGAAAAAGATGCAGACGTTGCTGCCACAACGGGTGTTGATGGTGACGCGGACTGAACTGCAACAAACTGAGCCAACGCCTCAGAGAAAGTGTTTAGCATTCGCTCAACCACAATAATCAGAGCTTTTTCGACTGTGGTCACAATTGAGGCAGTCAAGTTGGAATCAATGTCCCCAATAGAAGCGCGCACACGACTAGCATATGAATCTTTTTTCCTGTTAAGAACAGCGTGAGCATCGGCTCTTGAGCACCGCTTCTCTTTGATAATGTCCAACAAGCTACGCTCTTCACTACGTTTTGCGCAGTTGGCATCATCAGCTGAGTGACTGTTGCTGCAGAGGCAACAATGAGGCTGCTCTGAGGTGCAGTGATCACAGAATGACCTTGTCCACATAAACGGCAGCGGGTCTCCGACTTGCATGCTTTGCCACTATGCCCGAACCGCTAACAGTTGGTGCATTGAAGAGGGCGGGGTTCTAGAGGTTCCACACTGTATACAATCGGCCAGATTTTTAGTTCAGCAGGGCAGTAAGAGCCAGCAAAAGTTGTTATTACCGACTCAGTAGCAACACGCGAGCCGTTTACCTCTCTACTGCAGCGGTAGACTGAAAGGACCCCAACGCCTGCATCCTGAAATTCTTGTAGAAAATCTTGCGGGGATGATGCTGGGTCGACACCTCTTACGATACCCTTGACACATGCAAGCTGTTCGAGAATGAATGCTTTCACCGGCAGCGAGCTGAAATTTTTGCACTTAAGCAAGTCTGCAACACAAGCGATGTCCGAGGACTTGCACACAATTCCTCGACGGCCAAATGGACGCACCTCAGAGATCTGCAGGTATTGGGCAGTCAATGATCTTAGCTCCTGTTGAATTAGTTTGGGGGTTTTCATTTTGATCACACCCTCACCGATTGGAACGATAGCCACGGGAACCGCATCAATGCCATTTTTCTGAAAGGACTCAAGTGGCAGGCTTTTGGCTGGCAAGCTGGCAAACCAAGCTGCCGACCCTCCACCTGGGGAGGTCAACGACATCTCTCAGCAAAACGCACTCTCAGGTTCACATGAACTGCGTCTTAAACTACGCATTGGCCAAAACCCCCAACGTAGACGGGCTCACCAAGGATGAACAAGCCGGAACCACCAGAAGATGCAGAAAACAGCAGCGGCCAGCAAGAACACGTCAGTACGTCCGTCTTCTTCAACGCTGGACGCATCTCCCTTTCTTTCTCCTCTTCTTTCTTTCTCTTCTTCTTCTTCTAGCTGTTAGCTCAATATTAGTGGCTCGGGTTGAGGGAATTTACCGTTCTTTCTGTTAGGGTTCTCCTGAAGTACTATCTGCCAAATGATTTCGATCAACAGATATTTAGGCTGAGGGGCACGAGAGATCGCATGGAGGAGGGGTTTTGGACACAACAGAGCAACCAGCAGTCTGGGTATAGTTTGAGCGACTGAAACAATTTGCTGCATGTCCTCAATGGTGTCGGAGCTGGTTCTTCCTCGCCTTCGCTCCAAAAATTTATTTCCTTCCATGTTCGGGTGGGAAAATCCCCAATTTTCAAGGGCGTCATGTTTTATTTTACTATTTGCAATAGTAGGGATTTGGAAAATAGGGGATTTTGCCACCCGAAGGTGGAAGAAAAAAAATTTTCGGAGCTAAGGCGAGGAAGAACGAGCTCCGACACCATTGAGGTTCGAACTGTTTATTTGCGCTGCTCCCGCTGCGACGTTCTTCTTCTTCTTCTTCACCCCAGGTACATGGCACATACCCACGCGGGGGGATTGGCCAAGGTATAGTTGAATAAACAAAGAAGTTTCCATGGAAGATTATGACAAAAACGTAGCACCAATCGCTGCGGCGTCCTGGTCCAACTTCCTCTTTCTTGTCCGGTGCCGCAAGCCATGGCCTGCGAGCCAAGCGCGGCGCGAGGGGCGCTACAGGGCTCCCCCAACCCTGTAAATCGAAGTCATAGGATTCGCACAGTGGATGGTCTTGGAGGAAGCTGTGCAGAATGCTGGCGCAGTTGAAACGAGAGCGAGTGTAGGAAAGACGGGCACAGGAGTGGCAATGTAGGCTGGTTTGAGGCGGTAAGCAGCCAAGACGTCTTCACGGCCGTTGAAGTCTAACGAGAAGGTCTTCTGCGCACGATGGAGGACGCGGAACGGTTCATCGTAGGCCGGCGTGAGTGTGCACGGAAGTAGTCACGGCGGATGAAGACATGGGTGCAGAGGGCCAGGTCCTTTCTGACGAACAAAGACTGGTGGTGACGGGCTAGAAAGATGACTGGAGTAATGTGACGAAATGTGTTGCGTAGGTCTCCAATGAAGGTTGAAACGTCACAGAATAACGGAGGGGAGGAAGGAGAGAATTATTCTCCAGGGAGACGCACGGGAATGCCGTAGACTGGCTAAGCAGAAGAGCTGCCGAGGTCAGCCTTCAGTGCCCAGAGAATGCGCGGAAGGACGAGGGCAAGGTGGGCGGACCAGCGTTCCCATGGCTGATAAGTGGTAAGTGCAGCCTTCAGTTGTCAATTAAGACATTCCACCAAGCCAATGGCCGAAGAATGGTAGGCGCCCATTTGGATGTGGCGAACGCCCAGAATATTGGCAAGAGCAGTAAACAGCGCCAATTGAAACTAGCGGCCGCGGTCAGCGGTGACGACAGACGGGGAGCCGAAACGAGATCCAGCCTGCCATAAAGGCCCAAGCAATGGTTTCGGCTATAGTGTCAGCAATGGGCAACGCCTCAGGCAGCGGGTGAAACGGTCCACCACCATAATCATCACCATCAGACTGACTACACCCACTGCAGGGCGAAGGCCTCTCCCATGTCTCTCAAATTAACCCTGTCATTTGCCAGCTGAGCCCGCCCTATGCCTGCAATCTTCCTAAACTCATCCGCCCACCTAGCCTTCTGTCGCCCCCTGCTACGCTTGCCTTCACTTGGAATACACTCCGTTACCCTTAAGGACCAGCGGTTATCTTGCCTTCGCAGTACAAGCCCTACCCAAGCCCATTTGTTCCTCTTGACTTCGACTAGGATGTCATTAACACGCGTTTGTTCCCTTACCCGCAATGTCCCCTCACCCGCAATGTTCCCTCAAGGCAATGTCATCAGAGAATCTCAGATTGTTTAGGTATTCTTCATTAACTCTTATCTCCCACTGTTCCCAATTCAGTCCTCGGAATACCTCCTGTAAATATGCGGTCAATAGCACTGGCGAGATCGTGTCTCCTTACCTGATGCACTTCCTTATTTGAATTTTATTGCTCACTTTATAGATTGCTATGTAGCTGTATATATATATATATATATATATATATATATATCCCATTTTTTGACACAAGGCTCATCTACACCCTGACTCCGCAATGCCTGTGCGACTGCTGAGGTTTCCACTGAGTCGAATAACTTGTCATAATCTCATGGAGGCTATATAATGGGTTGGTTATTCTCTGCGCATTTCTCAACCATCTGACTGAGAGTGTGAATATGATCTGCTGTGGAGTATCCTTTACGAAAGCCTGCCTTATCAATTGGTCGATTGAACTCTAATGTTGGGCCTGACTCTATTAGCGATTACCTTGCAAATACATTGTAGGCAACAGACCGTATGCTTAACGCCTGTAATTTTTCATGCCCTTGGCGTCTCTATTTTTATTAATCAAAAAAATTTTTGCGTTTTTCCAAGTATCTGTTACGGTCGATTTCATAAGGCATTGCGTAAACAGGGTGCCTAGTTTTTTCTTCCATGAACAAACGGTCCACACAGGTGAGCAGATCAGAGGCCCCACGTGATAACGGGAGTGGTCCAACAATGACTATGTGCACATGGGAAAACCTTGCGTCAGGCGCCCGAAAAGGAGAGGTAGGCGTGACGGTATGCAGGCGAACTTTGACGCACTCGAGGTAAAGGCAGGTTCTTGCCCAGTGGCGGATGTCGGCATTGATGCGTGACCAAAGGAAATGAGATGTGATCAACTTCAGCGTAGCACGTGTACCAAGGTGCCTCTGGCGGTGCAGTTTTTCAAAAATGCTGCGATGTAAAGCCAAAGTACGTAGGGGCGAGAGACGCCAATGGTTGATTGGCACGTAATGAACTGGGAGGGAAACGGCAGTGGACATTCGGCGAAGGACAGGGACGTGGATGAGGAGCGAAGACGTTGCAGCTCTGGATCAATGCGCAGTGCAGCTGCTATCTCCTCTATGTCCACTGGTGTTAACTACGCCATGGCACTAAGAAGGAAAGCGCATCAGCAGCAGCATTCTCTGGGCTACGGACGTGAATGTGATCCACTGTAAACTCGGAGATAAAACAGTTGGCGCATCTGGCGTGCAGTGTAGGCGCTATGGTTCCATTGGAAGGCAAATATCAAGGGCTTGTAGTCCGTGATGACGTGATGACGTGAAAGTCTCGGCCCTCTAGGAAATGGTGAAAGTGCATGATGGCCAGGTACAGTTAGCAATTCTCGACCAAAGGTTCTGTATTTAGTCTCAGGTGGCTTGAGCTTTTGGGAGAAAAAACTGAGGGGCTGTCAGCTAGAGACGTGCTGCTCGAGAATTGGGCCGACGGCAATGCGCGAGGCATCGGTGACGAGGCGCAGTGGAGCATCAGGAAGTGGATGCATGAGCAAAGAGGCGTCTACAAGCGCCTTCTTTGCAGCAAATGCAGCGGCAGCGTCATCAGTCCACCCAAATGGCGCAACAGAATCTTTTTTCTTAGCCGAAAAATCGGCCACGGTCTTCAGGAAAGAGGCGCACTTCGGGTGAAAGCGGCGATAAAAGTTCAGGAGACCCAAGAATTCTCTTAGCTTTTTGAGTGACGTGGGGGCGGGAAAATATTGAATGGCTTTGGGTTTGCTGTCGAGGGGCCGAATGCCCTGTGGAGTGACAAGGTGGCCGAGGAACTCTATTGAAGCTACGCCAAAAGGGCACTTTTTCGGGTTGCTGACGAGCCCATATTCACCAGTCTGTGGTAGAGGGCGTGCCGATGAGCTTCATGCTCAGCACCGGATTAACTTGCTACGAGGAGATCATTGATGTAAGCGAACACGAAGTGGAGGCCTCGCGTGACCTCGTTGATAGATCACTGTCAGGTCTGTGCGGCGTAGCGCAAGCCAAAAGGCACCCACACGTACTCAAAAAGGCTGAATGGTGTGGCAATGGCCGCCTTCAGAATATCAGCGGGCTCCACAGGAATTTGATGATAAGCCTTCACTAAGTCAATTTTAGAGAAGAGCGTGCACCCAACCAGATATGATGCGAAGTCCTGTATGTGAGGAAGTGGATCGCGGTCCGGTAAAGCGTGAGCATTGAGGGCGCGGTAATCTCCACATAGTCTCCAGTCGCCAGGAAATTTCTTTGGCACCATGTGAAGTGGCGATGCTCAGTTGCTGAAGGAAGGGCGTACTATGCCGAGTTCCAGCATGTGTTGGAAATCGCGGCGAGCTATAGCGAGGAGTTCTCCCGACAAACGTCGAAGGCGAGCAAACACCGTAGGTCCCGAAGTCACGATGCGGTTGGTGGTCGTGTGTTTCACCGGTGACCCTCTGGTATGCAGCTTTGTGAGGTGTGGAAAATCAGCCAGAACATTCGCGTACGGTGAAAGAGGGACGAGAGCGCAAAGACCTGTCGCCGCAGTAGTGGAGAGTGCTCCGTTGACGAAGTACGTGCTGAGATCTATTAGGCGATGAGCTTGCATGCCAATGACTAGGTTGAAGAAACTGAGGAAGTCCGCGCTGACAACAGATTGCGGGAAGTCAGCGATAATGAATATCCAGCGAAACGTGCTGCGCAATCCGACGTTAAGCCTCAGGAACCGTTAGCCGTACGTGGCAATGGGGGAGTTGTTGATCGCTTTGAGTGGGGAGGCTTGTTCATTGCGACGGCGATCTGCCCAAGAGGCAGCTATCACGCTGACTTGTGCTCCCGTGTCGACCAGGAAACCGGTGTCAGTATTCTTGTCCGGGACGTAAAATAGGCAGCATGTCCGTCCACCGGCAACACTTGCCGCCGTCAGTGGCCAGTCGCAGATTTTCTCGGCCAGGAGCACGGGTGTGTGCACTTGCGGACAGAGCTGATGAAAATACGGTTGTACCAGCAGACAGCCGAGGGCGAGGCAGCTGGCCGCGCGTCGGATCGCTGGTATTCCGCGGAGCGGCGGCTTGTCCTGAACCTCGGTGGAGAACAGCGCGACAAAGGCGCGAGGACATCGAGCCGCGTGGCAAGAGCATCAAGTCGACATTCGATGCCGGCAAGCTGGGAGTCTGCGGCAGTAGTTGGAGTCAGACATGTCACAGAGCTGATGTTTGAGAGCCGTGAGTAGCCCGCAACACGGTCAGTGAGTTCAGCGAGCTTGTCCAATGAAACATCACCTGCAGCTGTGAGTATGGGGACCATGTCTTGGTAAGACGCTGATGGAAGAAATCACGTAGAAGGAGGTCGTGCTGAGCAGCGGAGTCTCCCAGAAGCTGTCGCATGCAACGGAGGAGCTGCGAAGGGCGGCTCTCACCAAACTCTGTAGCGCTAAGGAGCTGCTGGAGATTGCTGCGCTCGGAGGCTGACTTGCGTACGATGATAGCGGCCTTCAACGTGTCGAGTGGTCGAGCCTAGTCCGGCGAGCTGACGATGTCTACTAAGCCCTCAGCGACGTCAGGAGGCAAGGGAGACACGAGGTGGAGGAACTTAGTCTCCTGTCTGGTGACACGTCGCAGCTGAAGATGCGCCTCAATCTGCAGGAGCCAGGCACGGAGGGTATTGGGTGAAAATGGCGGCAGGCTGACTACCTGGAACGCGGCCTTTGATGCACCGAGAGACAGAGCGTTCTGGGACGCGTCGCCGCCGGTAGGAAGGGAGGAAGAGCCAGGGGAATCCATGTAGGATGTTAGGGTTGCGTGTTCGAAGCCGGGTCGCCAAATCTCTCGGAGCTAAGGCGAGGAAGAACCAGCTCCGGCGACGTTGAGGTTTGAACTGTTTATTTGCGCTATTGGCGCTGCGGCGGCCTGCCCCAAATTCCTCTCCCTTTTCCGGCGCCGCGTGCCATGGCCTACGAGCCGAACGCGGCTCTTCGGGGGGGCTACAAATTCAGTGTGGAAAAAGCGACTAAACCAATCCAAAGCCGTTGGAGCTGACCCGGGGAAACTCCCCTGATCTCTCCTGGGATGTAGCATGTTGGGATGAAATATGGGAAATATGGGGGGGGGGGGGGGCAAGCGGGAATTAGGAGGGGTTAGAGACAGCGGGAATCATACCGTATTACTGATCCTTTTGAGCTCCATTAGTAATCAGTTCTCTTGCTTAACAATCATCGTCGCCTTAAGTCAACGTTGCGTATGATTTGAACGGTTCTTCAACCTTTTCGCTGTCACTGTCCAAAAGCGTCGCCGGCATCCACAAAAAATGCCAAGCTGTGCCGTCCAACCTTTGGTACCGTAATTACTGATTTCAAGAGATCACCTTTAAGGGTATTTGATGCAAAGTATCGGGCCGCGCCTCGAGTTTTCCGAAGTGAGACCGGCGTGATTGAGTTTGTACCTTGCACGCACGTCATTTCTTCAAAGTCTCAGCCGTAGTCACCGTGCGATGACGTACTAACGCTGATAAAAAAGAATAACATTTTATTCGATGCCGGCGCTGCAGAACGACGCGGTTGCAAGTGCATACAGAACTGCGAGGAATTGGCAGCAGAATGCGCTCCCGAAGTTTTATCACAGCGGTGCAAGCGGATATAAGCACACAGGTTGGTATTTTAGTTCAAAGACAATACCTTGTGTGTGGCGCTCTTTTGGCCTTAGTCGCCCTTGCGCCATAAAATCCTAGCATCATCATCAGTTCTATTACAAGAATTGCTTAGATAAAAGTATGAATGGCTACTACCAAGAAGAACGAAAACAATCTTCAGCTGCAAAATATAAAAAAAAAATTTCCATAGACTGGCTTTTACAAGCTCTTAGCCGGCGGAACTGTTTTTACACAGACTAGGTAGGACGGCGTTCCCATGGCCACAATGTATTTAGGCATCTGAAGCATACTCTCAAATCTTAGATTTAGACATCTGAAGTAAGCTAGGACAGGATATACGTAGCGAATGCGCGGTGACTTCTGGATCTGAATAGTTATATGAAACCCTTGCATGCACTAGATGCGCCTTTATTCATGCTTAAACCTTGAGCTCTCGTGGCGGAGTCATTCTACTTCCGGCCCACGGTCGTGAAAGGACACAGGATGGCTGGCTCTTCGCGAGCTTTGATAACGGCCGATGCTGGCCGCGGAACATCGTTTTTGGACAGTTTGAAAGATTACGCGATTGTTCTGCCGCCCCTGCCTACCGGAGAAGGACTGAAAACAATGGTTGTTCTTCACAGCGACGCCGCTAGAAGGCCTTAGAGGATTGAAGATTTCCGCCAGCTGATGAAAGAAGCCGGCGTCATCGAACAGGTGGGCGGTATCAGAGCATACCAGATGTCGCACGTCTGGTTAGTAATGTTTCGCAGCCAAGAGGTCAAGAAAAAGCTGCTTGACGCCGGGCATATCACTGTTAAATTAAAGAATTGCGTGGTTTTTGACCCTGAAAGGCACGAAGTCTGGCTGAAGGTTCATTGGTGCGCCTTCAACGTGAGCAACAAAACTCTAAGGCCGGCGTTCGCTGAGTACGGCGAACTGAAAGAACTCTCGAGCGATAGATTGAAGACCGGAAAGCTTAAAAACGCTAACTCGACTACTCGAGTTGCGCGGGTGGTTCTACGAAAAGGTGAAAGCCTCGAGCGCCTACCCCATCATATGCGTATTGGGAATAGAGCAGTGTTAGTCGTCGTGCCTGGGCGTGCGCCTATATGTCTCCGCTGCCGCAACACAGGCCACATTAGGCGTGACTGGGAGTTGCCCAAGTGTAGCCATTGCCACGCGTACGGGCACAAAGAAGCTGAATGCATGAAGTCGTACTCCCGCGCGGCTGGGCGAGGAACAGTCGGCGAAAACAGTGAGCTACATATGGACGACAATGAAGCTGAGCAGGCCGCCTCCAACCTAGTGATCGACACCCTAACGACTGCATTGAAGCGCGACGACAAGGAAAACGACACGCTATCGACTGCTGAACCAACGCTGAGCCCACCCGAGTCGGCAGTCACGAACAAGGTTACCGAGCAACCGCAGGATTTCCCACGCCCCGCTGAAAAAGGCAACGAGGAATCCATGGAGGTCGACCCTGCTGCTCCTGAACGGCGCAGCGACGACGTCGATGCAATGAGCCCGGAGCAAAGGCGACGCCTGCTACAAAGCCAGCGGGACGCCGGCGACATGTCAGCAGCGGGCAACTATCGTCGTTGCTTCCTCGCGACGACAACCCAAAGTCCTAATAATGGCGGGACGACACCACACGGCGCGACGTTGTGTGTACAAAGGTAAGTGCCATACTGGTGGCCTTGCCTTGCTAAGCGATGGCGGCTTTTGAGACACCTCGTCGTAGCCACGCTCAATACCAGAGGGCTTTCATTCAGGAGGAGGCAAAATCAGCTGTTACGACTCGTGACTGAGCAGCAATTGGATATTGTAACCGTACAAGAAACCAATATCGAGGGTCAAGACAAGACCGACAGTATGGTGCGTCCAAGCCGCCGTGGTGGCTGAGTGGTTATGGCGCTTGGCTGCTGGCCCGACAGACGCGGGTTCGATCCCGGCCGCTGCGGTCGAATTTCTATGGAGGCGAAATTCCAGAGGCCCGTGTACTGTACGATGTCAGTGCACGTTAAAGAACCCCAGGTGGTCGAAATTTCTGGAGCCCTTCAGTACGCCGTCCCTCATAGCCTGAGTCGCTTTAGGACGTTAAGCCCCCATATCAAATTAAGTGTGGTTCGTCCGTTCAGCAGCCGATACGATATTTGCGTGTCTTATGTGGTGGGTACTTCGGCAGGGTGCATGCTTTTGATACGCCAGTCTCTGGGAGCGATTGTGGCTAGAGTTCAGACTTGCATTTTCGGTAGTTGGATTCTTTGTGACATGACATTTGCTGGTCTGGAATGGTGCATCTTCTCTATTTACGCACACACTAACGTGGAAGAGAGGCAAAAACTTTTTTAGACAGTTGGAAACTATTGTAATACAGACCGTCTGCTCGTCTGTGTTGGCGATTTCAACTGCGTATGCATGGAACGCGAGGAGACCTGTTCGACTCTCTATAGAGATGCGAGTACTGCCTATTTGAGTGACGTAACTGCTCGCTGTCATCTCGAAGATGTTGGCGATTGTCTAGGGTGTGTTCTGGAGTTTGTTTTACTCATTTCCAGGGAACGAGTCACGCACGTTTGGATCGGGCGTACGTGTCTGCCGAACTGATACCATTCTGCGCCGAATACCTCGTACGAGCGCCGTTTAGTGACAATTGTCTTGTTGTCTTCCATGTAGGGAAAAGAAAATGAACGAAAAGCAAGTTCGTGTGGGAAAACTGGAAACTTAATGAAAAGCTGCTTAAAGATGATATCTTTATGGAACGTGCAGCGTCGGCGATATGCGCACTGCAAATCGAGGACACTGAACTACTACTACTTAAGGGGGAAAGATTGAAGCAGGCAATGAAAATGACAGCTATTGAACGATCGTGCGATATAAAGCAAAAACAGGGAGTGAAGGAAATCATGCTCAGAGATGACATGAGGTTTTTGACAGCGCAAGAGTGCAAGCAGCAAGGAGCCTGCATCGAAGAAATTTGCTCCGTTAAGCAGAAACTAGAGGCGATAGATGCGGAGCGCTATCAAGAAGCGATCATGAGGGCGAGGGCACAACGCCTGATAGCTGGCGAAATGCCCACGAAACGTGCTCTAGGCTTGGAGAAGAGGCATGCCCACAAGAATGGCATAATGAAAACAGAGTGTAAAAGTGTAATTTACTCCGATAAACGAAATATAGAGAGGGCCTTTTATGAATATTATAGCGGGATTTTTGGTTACACGAAAGTAAGGACCAAAGACTTTAAAACCCATTTCCTGTCCTTGATGCCGAAGCTTAGTGATGAAACGAAAGAACTGTTAGAAGTGGCTATTTAAACCGAAGTGCGAAAAGCCATACAACACCTCAACCCTAGAAAGTCTCCGGGACCAGATGGCTTAGTAGCATCGCTTTATAAGGCATTCGAGAATGATTTTGCACAAGTTCTGTCTGCGTTGTTTAATGAAGCTTATGACAAGGATATGCTTCCCCTGTCATTTTTAACAGCCCACAAATTTTTAATACCAGAAAGCGACGATGAAACTAGACTGCGACAAGTTACCGCTTACCGAGCAGTATCAATGACGAGTGTAGATTATAAGATCTTCACAAAAATCTTGCTTAACGACTCCAAAATATTATACAAGAATTAGTAGGGCCACATCAGACCTGTGGTATCAAAGGCCGCACCATATATACCAACATCCACACAGCCCGGTCTGTGCTCGAGTATTGCGACGCCATGCATGAAAGCATCGCAATGCTGCAGCTTAATCTAGAGAAAGCCTTTGACAGGGTGCCTCATGACCTCTTGTTCTCTCTGTTAGAGCACGTGAATGTCGGATCAGTCTTTTGCCAGGGCATAGCCATGGCGTACAGGGGATGCACTACGCGGTTGATAGTGAATAAAAGGGTGGGTGCGCGCATCCGAGTGCAAAGCTCCTTGCGTCAAGTTTGCCCCCTGTCACCACTGCTATTTTGTTTGTATATTGAACTCTTTTGTTTGAGCATAATTCAAAGCAGCAGTATTCATGGTTTTTGTCTGCATGCGGCCGAGGTCCGCGTTCTCGCGTATGCAGATGACTTTGCCGTAGTTTGTGCTGACTACGAAAGCGTTCGCGTTGTGGTTGAAACAGTGAAAGACTTCCTTTGTGAGTTGGAGCGCTGTGAACTGCGATAATTGTTTGGGGCACTGGCAAGGCGATTGGGCCACAACCCCAACAATTTTCTCGAACATGCCTTGAACAGTAATTCCAGTAAAATATTTAGGACTGCCGCTAGAGAATTATCGCGACAGTGTGCCGTATTGGAAACGCGAAGTTGCTGAAGCGCGTGAGAAGGCCGTCAGGCTAAAAGGCTTCAGTTGGTCTGGGTTTGCGCGTGCCACAATATGTAACATATTTTTTGTAACCAACCTTTGGTACAATATGCAAGAAATTCATTGTTTTCGAGCCAATGTGCAGAGGTTGCACCGGTTTTTGAGGTTTTTTTATGGGGAAGCACTTGGGAGCGGACACGGCGAAACCGATCTGTTTCATCCTGTCCGCTCTGGAGGAGTAGGTTTGGCGCATTTGTATCTACGCCAGTTGTTAAATCGATTATGTTCTTTCGAGACGTCAGTGGCCCCTTTCTGTGAACTGTTTGTCAAGTTACGCTGGGTAGGGTCTTGCCAAATTTAGTTGTTAGTTCGGCGACTATGCAAGGGGCTGTTTGGATTCCTTAAAGAGGTGTACATGGCATGTCACGTCTTGCAAGAGCGATTTTCAATGAAATATCTGCCAGAAGTATCGCGAAAGAAAATTTATAAGGACCTGTGTGATGCCTTTCTTCCGGTCCTATTGTACACTTCGTTGCACTGGGCAGATTCACGGCAGACAGTTCTAGAACGAGCGAAAAGCAGGGATGTACCAGGTGTAGTTAAAAGTTTCTTTTTTAAGCCCCTTACGAACACTCTTGAAGTCAAAACGTATCTATAAGAGAAGGGTTTTTTTTGTACCTTGGGGAATTCATTGTTTCATATGCTGAAAGCCGGAAACGATTGAACACATCTTAGATTCTTAGGAAACCTTTTTCTTTTGGGACATTCTACAAAAGCATGAGTAAAAAAGACTTACCGATGGATGTTTTCGTAATCAAAATTTTGCCTGTTGACAATGAAGACAGGGTTCCTTTCGACGTGATCATCATATTTGGCTTGCACAGTGTTTGGCGATCCAGGATGGCAATCAGACAGGCGGGCATTGACGCGAGACTGATAAAAGTGTATTTTCGTGAATCTGTTCGAAGAGTTATTGAAGGCCAAAAAATACAAGACCCAGTGCGTGAGTGGCTTCCGAGAATGGAAGCTTTGTTATACATGCACGAATTTCAATGTGTTTACGTAACCCCAAGTGCGGGTGACGTAAATTTATCATCTGTGTTGTATAGTTCGCGTGTATTGGATTGTAAATGACGTGCTGAAGTCGGCAATGAAGAAAAGAAAAGCTGGCGTGTTGGAGTGGTAGCGCCTCCATCTCAAAAGCCGTAGATAGGGGTCCGATTCCCAGCCTCGGCACAGGTTTCTTTTTTATTCAGTCAGTGTGCGGGGGTTTCAGTGGTTCCCATAGATGCCGCAATCGAAAGCGTTCGTTACGTTCGAAAGCGAATACGTTCGAAAGCGCGAAAGAGCTGCTAAGGGAAGCTCCGCGGCGAGGTGCGCGGCATGACGTCATGCCAGATGGCGCGGCCAGCGCGCCGCGTGCTCCCAGCTGCGGCTGTTGCTAGGCAACGGCTCGAGGTATTCCTCTGTGCCAGTGTAGCTTTCGCTACAAAACACATATTGTAGCCCTGCCTCGCCACGCAGTGGCGTGGTATTGCTACCATTGGATAGAGCACGAACGTTCACTCCTACGTCATCAGATATCAGGTTACTGGATTACGTAACCACGCTGGAATAAATTTTCTACAACACACGCGCGTCTCGTAAACATTTTATCGCCATTGTACGTCGCAGGCCACAACGTGCACGAACGATTGGCCTCTTATCATACAAATGCCAAGAGCAATTACATTCATTGCAGAGGAGGTTTCAGTCAGTCCGAATGTGGTCGTCATTACGAATCAATTTCAGAACCGCTGTCAGTATCCAGGCGAAACAGTCAAGGTATACGTCGCATCACTGCGAAACTTCTCCAGCTTGTGCAATTGTTTTCGCCCGAACAAACTGTATCAGACAGGTTTGTCACCGACATTGCGTCGCAGTGTGTCCGTGAACGCCGCCTGCTAGAAAGATGTAATGTGTCTTCCATTACAGCCTAAAGCACTGCATTATAATATGAGCAAATATCTCAAAAACCACAAGTTTATGACAATAGTTCGACCAATTCAACAAGAGGCAACTACTGCCTCAATTCAACCGTTCCGTCCACTGGCTGGTATTTCATCTACTCCTCTATTTGAAAGCCAATAGGAGGAGTGATCAAAACGTGACCAGCAATTCGTTTTGAGGCGAAATTCTCTCACCCAGGATGTACCATAGCCTCCGAGGAAACATCGAAAAGCAAGTGCACCGGAGTCTTGAATCAACGCAGCGAAGGTGACCGCTGTCGAGAGCAGAAGAGACGCCGAGACAGATTTAACTGCGTCAGCAAATTTCACCACAACAGCGTTCCAAGTACAGTTCGCAGAGCTGATCTAGTCGTCATACAGCGTCCATGACAACGTATTCTGCGCAAGGAAGAGCATATTTACAGTGCGGACTCAACATTTCTAGGGTGTATGCACAGCAACGCGGAACAACCGCTGTAAGATAAGTACAAGAAGAGCCAGCTTGGTTGGAAAATTTACCTACATAGAGTACATGGTAAAGAAGCAATCCCCATCACAAAAAAAGGAACGGCTGCCGACAGCCCAAGCTGCTATTACCTCCATAGTGTACCTCGGCTCAGCTGTTTTCGTAACTGACGAAGAGTTCATGGCAATAAATTCTCAAGCGTCACGCTACTCAAAGCTCCACAAGTCAAGCTATTAGATTATTCCGAGCACCCAATCATGGTATTTGGTTTCTTCACCGCACCGACTATGATTGGTAAAAAAAATGGTCAGATGGTTCGTGGCAATCACAGTGGGATCTCGGGAGGGAAAACCTCCGGGAACTTGCTGACGTTTTGACAGGTGGAAATGTTTCATGTGATCAAAGCGTTCATCTCTGGCGGGGTTTAAATAGGGTCGTCTCTCCGAGGAAAAAGGCCCGGCGAGGGGGAGGAGGGTGTGAAGTGGGAATGGTGCTAGTATGGGGAGCGTGAATCTTGTCCAGGCATGATGGCTGCTAACGTTTAATAACCCATCGTAGACTTGCAAAACTCTGAAATGAACATTCCTGAATTCCAAATCCTTTCCTTATCCTAGTTCTTTTTCACAGTTTTTGAGGTCAACGCAGCCAGTCGTACCAAGCCACCTGCCGTATCTGAGCACCAGCCTTTGAAGCCCACGTTCCTTACCTCTCCACGCCTCCCCCCCCCCCCTCCCCGATTCCTTTCTGCTTCACAAGGTTGCTGCTAAGCCAGTGAATCAACTTTTCAATCAACTTTAGCAGACGTCATGCCTGGGCAAGATTCACCCCCCTCAAGCTAACACCATTTCCACTTCACTCCATCCTCCACCTCACCTGGCCTTCCTTCTCGGAGGGATGACCCCATATAAACCCGGCCAATAATGAACGCTTTGCCAATACGAAGACAACTCCTCTTGTCGAAACGTTGGCAAGTGCCCTCTGATTATCATTGAACCAAGTTTCACGAGCGCAAGCGCGGGTATGCTGCGTGTTACAAGTGATTACACAGGCTTCCATCGGCCGCGGCCGCAGCCGAACTGGCTGCTCCTGCTTCGATCTTGGCACAGTTCTGCGCTTGGTAAGCTTTTAGGGCAGGGCTAGCCTGGCTTCTTGTTGTTCGGGGACCTCGGCAGGCTCTCTGGCTCGGCTGCGGCTTGCCAACGACCTACATCGGTTGGATGATCCGATTCGGCCTCACGCTTGAGCTGAAAGAAATTCACTGACGGCCCAGCCAGCCGCACACCGCTCATGCTCTGACTGCGCGGCCAAAGTCGCGAAGCAGCTGCTTACCCCCTGTAAAGCACGATACGTTATTTCGCGCCGTAACATCACTCGCCAGTTCGGTCGGCAGCAATACGTAGCAAGATGTAAAGCAGCAGAGCGCAGTCATCCTAGCGTAGACGTATACCGGCTTTCTGGACGCCGGCCCTCACATGCGCAGTGGCTCCAACTGTCCTCGCCACTGCCTTTGCGCTTGCGTAGGGAACTTCCGGTTACCCGGTGTACATCTATAGGCTAGTACGACTCCGATCTGCTCATTATTTCTACTTACTTCAGCGAGAATGAGAAGCGAGAGCCGCGGCGCAGCTCTCAGTCATGTGATGGCGAGGCGTGATGTCACTTCTATATGCCAGAGTCTCGCTGATACGGCTCAAGGACTAACCGGAGATGTACGACTTTGCAAAACTGGGCGTAGTAGAGCATATGCTTTAAAAAATTGGTAATGGACTAGCTCTGCTAGGCCAGGATATACGTATCGAAAGCGCGGCGACTTCTGGATCGGAAGAGTTAATGTATTATACCCGTGCATTCACTAGATGCGCCTTTATTCATTATTAATTCTTCAGTCGTCGTGGCGGAGTGCTAGCTTCTCTGCCTCAAACGCCAAAGGCCCTGGTTTGATTACTAACTTCGACACATGTTTTTTATGCAGTGAGTGTACGGGGGCTTTCAGTGGCTCCCATAGATGCCACAACCGAATACGTTGGTTAGGTGTTAAGCGCGTAAAGGCGGGTAAGAGTAAGGGCGGGTGCGGGAGGCTGCGCGGAGAGGAGCGAGGTTTGACGTCATGGCAGATGGCGCGAAGAGCGTGTGGCGTCGCCCAGCTGTTTGTTTTCCCAGGAGCATGTCTATGCGCCTGATACATAGCTGCCTCGGTCTGCGCCGCTGAATCTACATGCTGGACAACGCGTGGATACCCCCTTATTATATTGTGTATAGTTGCAGTGATACAGTATCTCCTTCACGCAGCCATGTCTACTGCCTCCTCATTTTGTTATAAACATATCTGTAAGTAGACTATTTTAGCGAAGAATATTGCGTTATACAAAAACAACCTCCTCAAGTGGAACTGCCACCATTTTTCAGTGTTATAAAGTGTATCACAAACAGCTACGCTAGCATAGTTACAGTATGGCTTAAATCATTATGCAGAAAACGTCTTAGAAGATTTTGCACTTGGTTGCTGGAATTCTGATGAGTGTAGTCAGAAACCAGTACTCAAGATTAAGAGAGAACATTGGGGTTATGCCGGCAACCATGACTGTTGTCGCCACCTCCACATGATGCTAATGCCGGAAGAATGTTAAAGTTGTATTTTATCACAATTTCAATTATCTTATTAAATTAAACATTGCGGAACCGTTCTCTGTTCAATATAGATAAGTTCTGAGATTTTTTGTTTTATTTCTGAGACGTTTCTGAAAGTTTTTTCACAAGAAAGAAAGAGAAAACTAGCATCTTACAGACAACTTTATATGCTAACGTTTTTCATCATTCAGATAACACTGCCTCAACAACGTTCTTTACCTGGGTAAACGTTTCTACCGAGAGACCCTATGCTGCCTATAGCCTATTACAGATCAGTGGGGCCTCTATTGACAGCAATACCTATTACAGCATAGATCGTAGCAGCGTAAAGCTGCGAACCGAGTCGCATTCATCTATTTTGCGCTAGCATTCATTTGCTCCCACTTCTCGCAGAAGTTGCGAATGCTCGCAAAAATTTTCGGTTCGGATGAATTCGATTCAGTTCTTTCAGAAAACTTATTCATTTTCAATTCGACAGTAAAGGTACACTGTTCATGTTCGAACTTGTGTTGAAAAATTACAATTCGCATGCCACCACAAATTGTGCTTTGGTGGACTGATCACGAAACGACTACAAAAAGTTGACACCTTGTCTTCTTGAAAATCCTTGCAGGGAATGAAATAGTATTGTCTGACAGAACACTAAAATTTTATTTTAGCTTCAGGTAGGAGTAGCAATTGCAGCAGTCATTCAATTGTACCATGTATTAAGTGCGTAATTAGTGAAGACACGACAGAAATCATGTCTCCTTGTCTTCTTTTTCAAATCTTCAAAAATTATCTGTGTTATTTTTTTCCCTGCGAATAAAATTACTAATATTATTATGATGCGTTCTTCTGTGTCAAAAATGTTCTTCGACATTCTTATTGCGCTACTCAAGTTTACACAGACAAGAACGACACATACACACAGAGCGCAAGGTATATGTGCGCAAGGGCGCAAATGGTGTGTGTCGTTCTTGTCTGTGTAAACTTGAGTAGCGCAATAACTATGCCGAAGATTACAAACCAACTAGGCCGATTTGAAGCTCTTCTTAAACCTTTCTTATTTCCAAAAGAAAATAACAATAGCAAGCAAATAAAATCTTTCTTTGGTATTTTCACTTGGAATAACTCATCCTTTCTGAAATTCCCAAGGCCATTGTACAAGTTCAAAAAAATTTAAAACGCTTGTTAGAATCCATAGACATTTAATACATTCTTCTCTTTAGAAACTGTGTTTCACAAAAATTTTACTGTGCATTTGTTTGTCTATTGTTTGTTTGATTTTCAGCTGGAATTCTTGTGCATACACTGGTTAATCATACTCTGTTTATATAAGTATCATCATCAGCATCCTGACTACGCTCACTGCAGGCCATAGGCCTCTTGCATGTCTCTCCAGCTAACCCTGTCCTTGGCCAGCTGCCCCCACCGTTTTCCCGCAAACTTCGTTATTTCATCCGCCCACCCCCCGCCCATGCTACGCTTGACTTCTCTTGGAATTCAATTCGTTAACCTTAAGGACCAGCGGTAATCTTGGCCTCGCATTCCATGCGCTGCCCAAGCCCATTTCTTCTTGAGATCGACTAGGATGTCATTAACACGCGTTTGTTTCCTCACCCACATTGCCCGCTTCGGTATCTTAACATTACACCTATCATTTCCTTGTCCATAGCTCGCTGCATTGTCCTTAACTTAAGCTGTACCATCTCCGTTATTCTCGACGTTTCTGCCCCGTTGGTAAGCACCGGTAAGATACAGCTGTTGCATACTTTTCTTTTGAGGGATATCGGTAAACTGCCATTCATGACATGAGAAAACCTGCCGAAATCAACTCCCCGTCATTTTTATTCATCCAGTTATTTTCTTCTGTGATCCGGACCAGACGCCACAACCTGCCTTAAAGGGGCTCTGAGAGGGGCGTTTATAAATTTGCGGTACTCCTCGGATTTTAAAGCACGCCGCTTCACGAATCTTATCCTTCAAGAATTTTTTGGTGCGCTTTATAGAAGCTGAGTTATTTGCCATCAAAATTTGAATTCGCGTCTACGCGCCTTTCCTTCTTTTGTCGTCAGATTTTCACGCTGGAAGGTCGCGCTCCTTCGCCGGCCCCATCTCCGGGGGCGAAGCTTCCTAACCTGCTGGAGCTACGGGGCTTACTGACACGGCCATGGTAGCTGGCTGGCGTCTGAAAAAAAAAATTGGCGGCGGCTTAGCTCGGCTATGCCATGATATACTTAGCGAGAGGTAAGTTCCCCTGGCATAGCTTGTTGCGGTCACTGTGTGTTTATGCAGTGAGAGAGATTGGGCCCCATCTCGGCGGTTATGTGCCGCCTATTACGCTCGTTACTCTGAAGTCTCCGTTTGGCAAGCCGTTCTTCTCTCTGTTCGGGCGTCTTTGCTCCTCTATTCGCCTTCATACTCTAATTCTCTCTTTGTTGAGTTACCAAGTGCGAGGCCGCAACCTCAGGATCAGAAGGGTTAATCTTCTCTTTATTATACCTCCATTTAGCAGCGGCTTAACTCTCATGTGCTTACATATCAAACGTTGTGATACAGCGGTCGATTGCATCTCCGCCTTTTATACGCAATGCTGCGCATGCGACGCGCGGTTCAGGGTGATTTATTGGCGTACGGCGAGGCGGTGACGAAGCGCACGACACACATGTAGGGTCTCTCTGGTTACCATGGTATCGGCGCATCCGTACAACTGCTCATCCGAGTAACGCAACGCACGGCTCCAACGGTGGAGCGGGCGCGCGTCCGCGGCGACAGCGAAGCGCACGACGAAACCTGTTGCTCCTCTTCGGTTGCCATGGTAACGGCGCATGCGCACAAATAACCTCTCTGGACCACAGAAAAAATCTTGCCTGGTAGCAAAGTGTAGCTCTCGGTACAACTAACCAATTGCCATCTCTCACCTTGTATACTCAGGTGTGAGCGACTGAGGAGGGTGCGGGAATAAAATAAAAAAGTCGTCCGGAGGGCCTCACGAAATTTCGTGCGTGATTGTGGCTCTTCTGCTGCGTGCAGAAGTGTTTTATTTGGTTCAGGTTTTCACAACGACAGAATGAATTGATTGAAAGAGTTTATACGCTCTCCTCGGAAGGTGTTTCAGAGTCCCTTTAAGCAGGACGTATTCCCTTACCACTTCCAGCACCTCCCTGCCAACTGTGAACTGCTGTTTCCTCGCGAGACTGTTCAACACTACTTCGGTTTTCTCCATGCTAATTTTAATACCTGCAGTTCCCCCTGCTTGTTTAACTCATTCTGCATAATTTTCAACTAATATCCAGAGTGATTTGGCAAGAAAATGTCATCAGCGATTCGCAAATTACTTAGGTATACTCCATAATCTTTTATCTCAACGGTTCACATTCCAGGCCACGGAACACTTCCTGTAACCAGGCGGTGAATAGCATTGACGAGATTGTGTCTCCTGTGTGATACTGTTCGTTTTGGGATTTTTTTTTTCTTGACTTTATGAAGGACTACGGAAGCTATGCACTCCTTATAGCTATCTTCCAGTATATTCTCATAAGGCTATTCTACACTTTAATTCCGCAATGCAGGCCCGACTGCTGAGGTTTCCTCCGAGGCAAACGCTTTCATGCAAGCAAGGGTTTCTTGCAGGGGTTCTTTACATTCTGCGCTTTTCTGTATTACCTGATTGGTGGTGTTAATATGGTCTATTGTAGAGCATTAAGAAAGCCTGCCTGATCATTTGGTGGATTGAAGTTTAAGGTTGTCCTGATTATATTTGCGATTACCTTAGTAAATACCTCGTAGGCAACGCACAGTAAGCAGACCGGTCATTAAATTTTCAAGTCCTTGGCGTCTTCTTTCTTAGGGATTAAGATTATGTTTCATTATGCATTAAGATTATGGATTAAAACGCCTTCTTTCTTATGAATTACAAGTATGTAAAGGACGCCAAATTTTCAGTTTCGACGTTTGGCCCTCCTGCTATTTATATACTTTATGTCCATGTACTGCGGCGTGAATATAAAAAAAGTTCATGTTCGAATGATAAGTGTTCTTTCCTCGTCGTTTTGTTTAAGTGCGCACCTTGGACAGCCGGTCGCCCGATGCTGTTTGCAGCCTTCACCAGGGAATGCAGAGGGACTTGCACCTGACGTTGCGGCCTTTCGTTGCTCTCTCTCGTGTGCGATCTCTCTGGAACGACTCTCGAGGTTCCCGTGGCAGAGTGGCGTCTGTCCTTCACCGCAAGGCGCCCATCATGAATGCAGGATGACTGGGGCAAATTCTGCGCGCAAGCAAGACATTGGTGAAAAAGCAGCTATTCCCAATGCCTCCGGTACCCACGACACATCGGTAAAAGAAAATTGAGGAGAAATTGAAATTGGCTTGCATCGATACTACATCAGCTGCTGAACATAAGAAAGATAATGCTTACTCAAAAGAAAGTTCTTCTAACGTTGAAAAAACGAGAGCTAAAATACAGTTATCGATCCTACAGCTATATCTCGCAAGTGTAAGTGCGATAATGAAGTTCCTGAAAAGCAGCGCGCATTTGTGAAGCTGACGATCGCGCATGAATACTACGCGCTTTTATGTTCAAATTAGTATTGGTTTTCAAATGCTGGTGCCTTTTTGTCGCACATTTTTCGCACATGGAAGATGGAACAAAGGCATCCTGAACGTTGGAGGTCAAATAAAACCATGCTCCGCTGCGCAACAAGCGGCCAGATGTGTTGGGGTGGTTTGGTTCTTCTCAACAACGCGCTTTGCGTTCGGGCGTTATCTCACTTTAGACGGGTTTCTACTGACAAGTTCGAAGCAGTAGAGGAACTTCAAGTGCCCCTCTAACGGCTCCTGGAACCAAGTACACGCCTTGGCACACATTTGCGACAAATGAAGTACGTATGGCTAAGTAATGTTGCACGAGCGAAGTAAGCCAAACGCACTGCTAGGAGTGTTCGCCTCGGCAATGTGCCAATCGCAGTATGACGGGCTGCACAACGTGTTCTACGAGGACTATTATTACACAGTTTAAATATTCCCTAGGTAGCACTCTACAAATCAGTCATGACGGTGGTTCTGTACCGGCAACTGCCGCATTAGTAGCTTGGCTTGCTCCCGAAGCCAACGACTCCTCTGCGCTCTGCCTGTCCTGCCAGACCAGCAGCCTAAGCTCTCAAAAGCATAGCAAGCTCTATGTATTTGAGGTCGCTGAAGTGCAAACAGGAGTTGCTTGCGAGAACTTCGTTGTGGGGTTGGCAAATTTATCCATTGTAAGACTACTGCAAACGCTAAAAAAACGACGATAGCAGCGGCGAATAGATGCCTTCAACGTCCGGGCGACGGTAGTTTTCGTTCCGGCTGCTAACAGTTCGTAACGGCTGCCGCGAGCAATCAAGAAGCTTACGTTAAGGGTGAGTTTACATCTCTTTCCGGGAACATCATACGAGAATCGCGCTGTTTGAAGCAGAGCGGCGGGGAACGCAGTTTCAACTACGAACCTACGCCACCGTGACGTCAGTGCTTGAATCGCAGCGCTGTCCATCGGGTGAATTCGTTCACTCTTTTCGGCGCAAGACAAGTGGCAGCAAAGGCATTTAATGAGGAAAGTTCGAATTTTGCCAGGAAAAAATATTGATAATCCTCTCCAGAGTGACCCTGTAAATATACTCAAATTATCTTTTCGCCCAAAATGACTTCTCGCTCATCATGACAATAATAATGGTTTGACTTTGATTTTTGTACGAATAAAGTTTATATAATTTTTTGAAAATGCGGCGTACACACTCGACAGTTTTCACAGCTGCTGTAGGGTTACAGCAGACAGGTACCGAATTATGAGCAAGAGTTTGGATCTGATAGTGGTGTAGGGGTGGGTCAGTTTCATTCCCACAATTCTTTTATTCTAGTTTTCGCATCAATTAACCTTCAGGATTCTGCGCTGTACGCCTAAAATTTTTCTCCAAGTTGGGTGAGAACTAGCGGCCGCTCACTGGTCTAAATACGCCTTTTCAACAATTCGTCATCGCATGCACAAAAATCCATGCGTTTGTCTTTGCATTGATAGCTGCCATAAAAGAGCATCAGAATGGTGCCTATAATATTGAACGTGCACGCTGCTGGGCGCCGTGACGTCAGTGCTTGAATCGCAGCGCTGCCCATCGCGTGAATTTGTTCAGTTACCAATATAGCTAGCATCTAGCTAGAATTATAGTCAGAAAGGGTGCAACGGTCGAAAGTAGTTGTCAATGCTACCACACAATGCTTACTCCACAGCGAGACTTGCATGATGAGAGAAACTGGGAGATCGTAAAATGCGACACATAGCTTTTGTAGATCGAAGGTGAAGTTTCTGGGCTGTAAATATTCGCAAAGCAGTGCAGATTACTTTAATGCCATCAGACACACCGCACACTCTTCGTGAACAACCATGCCGTGCATATACTTATTCGATAGCTCCGAATTATAACAGACACGCTTCTGGCTTAAAGCAAACAATGCGGAACTGCCTCCTGCATTATCATACAGCTATTCCTTTATGATTTCGCTTTTTCTCGCTTGTAAAACTAGCATAGCAAAATAGACACCATGCGCAGTCAAGGGGCGAGCGCATGGGTCCAGCTGACATGCGATGCGCACCGATGTCACCCCACGGCAGCGGTGGTCTAGTCGCTTGAATGTCGGCCGTGTATGCCGGAGGAGCAGGGTTCGATCGCACAGTTCCTCAATTACCCGCCGGAGATACAAAGGGCATAAGCATTCCCCTTGCATGCTGCGCGGCTTCTTTCGAGTGAAATACTTCATAAAGGGTTTCCTGACCCCATCTTCAGTAGATGAAAACACCTTGTGACATGGCGCACCTTCCCCACAGGCACCGTTGCGCGAGAAAAAATAATCATCTTCATAACTGCACCCGCCACGGTGGCTCAGTGGTTAGGGCGCTCGACTACTGATCCGGAGTTCCCGGGTTCGAACCCGACCGCGGCGGCTGCGTTTTTATGGAAGAAAAACGCTAAGTCGCCCGTATGCTGGGCGATGTCAGTGAACGTTAAAGATCCCCAGGTGGTCGAAATTATTCCGGAGCCCTCCCCTACGGCACTTCTTTATTCCTTTCATCTTTCACTCCCTCCTTCTTTCACTCCCTCCTTACAGCGCGGTTCAGGTGTTCAATGATATATGAGACAGATGCTGTGCCATTTCCTTTCCCCAAAAAACCAATTATTATTATTATTATTATTATTATTATTATTATTATTATTATTATTATTATTATTATTATTATTATTATTATAACTGCACTCTGCAGCTTCTCCTCCGACCTGGGCTACTCCCCTAAGAACACCGTAGATAACGGAGTGCGAGGACTATTAAAAAAAAGGCACCTCGACTGTTACCGCCCGCCGATCCGAACCTGGAGCCCGGGCTTTGTATTCGCCGATGAGGAAATAAAGACATGGGTAACGGCGTGTCATGCCTTTGCAGAAAGTGATAATTTTTGTCGGTTTTTAAAATAGTTTTCTGCCTTTAGGCAAAAGCCAACACGGCGCCTGGACAAACTTTCTTACACCTAGCGTGACTAGATATTCTTTGGTTGAACATGGGTAAAAACAAGTGGCCAGTCATCTGGATTTCCTCCGCGAGTTCAGAGACTCCCTACCACTCGCGCAGGTTCTAAATGTAAAATCATCATTAAGACTTTGTTAGTGTAGGTTATTTTTCGGATTGTCTAGTTTGTTCTATTCTGTTTGTGTACTTAATTCTCAGCCGACACGATGGCTGGGTACTTATCTCTCTCGGCTGCTGACGTGAAAGACGCGGGTTCGATTCGATCCCGGCCGCGGCCGCAGGTTTTCGATGGAGGCGAAATTCTAGACGACTGTGTACTGTGCGATACCTGTGCACGTTGAAGAACCCCAGGTGGTCGACATTTTTTGAGACCTTCCCTACCGTGTCCTTCATAGCCTGAGTTGGATTGGGACGCATAAACCCCCTAAACATACCAACTTCTTAGCTGTCTTTTCAGTGTCAACTGCTTTAAAGTTCTAAACAGCAGTGTCACCGTCTCATAAAACGTTCTGCATTACTCATCTTGAGAGCCTCGTATTAGCTTGCCAGAGCCGTCCCCGGACTCAGAATACCCTGGCGACGAGGCAAATGAGGCTTATTTTATCAGGCGGTAGTTGAATGTCTCGCCCAGTCACATATCCTGTCCGCGCGAATTATTCCGTTCCTATAATGTCGCGTGTGTCCAGCATAGGCTTCAATAGTAAAGGTCTTCAACTGCAGTCACCGCCGGCACGTTCATTCCAGCCACGTGATTGTTATTCCAGACTTCACCTTGTTTGTCACGACCTAGCGACCATTGAAAGCAGGGAGCATAGCAGGCGGGCACGGCATCATTCCAACTGCTGCGACTGAAGCTCCACTGTTCGGCAGCATCCAAGACCAGCGTCTCGAGTGTGCCGGAATGCCATGTCTCTCACAGTAAATGAAAGAAGAAAGGAATAAAAAGCCTTGTGCCCAAGAGGTCCCTCAAAATGGGTTCCACGGTAAAACGTGCAAAATGCGCAGTTCAACGCTCAAGTAACCGGCAATAGCTGCCTCGAGCAGACGCGCTCCCGTCTCAGCGTCCGAGTGGAGCGAGCCGAATCTCGGGGCTGGAATTGACGTATAGCGAACCGTAAGATAAACCATAATGGCACAACAAACAGTATACAGAAGCATCGAGTGCATCCAAACACTTTCACTTCAAAGATCTTGCTTAGAATTCGGAAACCTCTCCTTCCATTTAAAGCAGCACAGACAAAAATTATTTGGGTCTCAGGTATTTCGCTTGGAAGAAACCTAGGGACAAGTAAACATAAAATTAGCTCATAAGAGCAAATAGGAACATGAAATATTAATTAAAGAAGATTTTGTACCGGAAATCTCGGTCTCGGCTGTAGACACCTCAGGAAGCACCTTGACGTAACGGTTGTTTGTTTGCATGTGAAGTTTTGTCTTCAGCCCTTTAAACTCGGCGGAGTCTCTTCACGAGCTCGAAAGTTATTAGTCGTCAAGGCGCTTTCTTGTAAAGCTTGGTTGACGGGAAGAAAATGAACGCGTCAGATTTGTCCAGGGCATTATCAGCTCCTGTGGTGAATGAGTCAACAGAATTTCATTTTCTACTATTAAGCTTTCGTAGTCATATAATTTCTTGCACATTTGGGCTCTCTGTTAACGAGCTTCACTGCAAACACATTGTGAGCATGATACAGCATCACCTGGAGCACTGGTCCGTTCAAAAAGAAGTGCTCTGTTTACTCAGTCAAATTTTGGGAATATTAGCGACTGTCTTAGTCGTGCCCACCACTGTGCTTAGCAGCATGAGCGGCACCGCTGCAGCCAATTTTCAGGGTTGTCAGTGACTCGCAACTCATATCTTTCGGCTTATGAATCCGAAACCCAAATGAACTCAAGAAAAAATTCGTCTAAATTATATATTTGTTACAAGCCTCCAAGTCTCCATAACTCGCAGTAAATCTACAAGCACCTCAGTGAAGTAATTTTTAAAATATTCTAATACGAAAAGATCGGATTTAGGCATGTTTTTTGATGAGTTAGCACTGCCTTTCGAGCTGTCATATTGATTTTTTTGTGACGAATATCTCCGATGCCGATATTAAATCTGGAGTATCCTCTTCAGATATCAGCGACCACCTACCTACTTTTTTCTGCTCAAAAGCACATGTACGCAGCAACGAACCTCTACAAACAGTAAGTGTACAATGTATAACACAGCGGAATCTTTCAACTCAAGTGTGTGTCACTCAAGTGTGTGTCATTTTCTTACCCCCTTTATCTACACTCATCCCGATGTATAAACTGCTCTTGCCCTCCAGTACAGTTTTCAAATTCTGCGAAGTATTTGGGGATTTGGTTTGATTCCGGTCTTCTTTTTTCTATTCACTTATCCTACGTGTGTGCAAAACTTCGCAAGTTGTCTGTTTGTTGTATCGTATTAAGATGTTTTTACCTATTTCGGTGAGGAAATTATTGGTTCATTCTTTAGCCTACAGTGTACTTAGGTATGGAATCACTACTTTTGTTCATTGTTCTGGTATCTGGCATCAACGTGTAAATAGATTGTTAAAATGCTTGCTAAAGAGTGTTACTTACGATGTGTGTACTCCGCAAGATGTCAACCTTTTTCAGATGCTAAGGATGCCGAATTTTCGATCCCTTTTTGTTCATACTGTTGTACTAAAACATTTCTGGAGCGATACATTTAAAGTCCCCATTGTGCTTCCCAGGCCTTTACGTCAGGCTCCTGCATTTTTAGTTCCTTCCGCGCGGACCAGATTTGGTAAATATGCTCGAGCTTATTATGTTCCAAATATATTTAATGCTCTTCCCTCTGAAATTAATTCCTGTGAGTCTATACGTGATATTCGCAATAATCAAAAGAAATGGTACTTAGACTAATTAAACTGTATAGTTCAGTTTCTTTGCACAGCAACACTTTTCGGTTTCCACCTATTTTGTGTTTGATGTGATATTACTTACTGTCTGTTTTGTATCTTTAGTGTCTCCTTTAAAAAAAATATAGTCAATTTTGCGGCCGAGTTTGGCTGTGAACTGTCAGGCTTCGCGTGACAAGCCACAATGATGGCTTAGGCGAACCTGGTTTCTGCTATTGTATCGAGTTGATTGATTGATTGATTGATTATTATTATTATTATTATTATTATTATTATTATTATTATTATTATTATTATTATTATTATTATTATTATTATTTTTATTATTCTATATTTCCCCTAATCTGCCTCCTCCTGCCTACGATGATGTACTACATTCTATTGAATATGTTATCACTTCTCATAGCAAGCACAAACTGCTCATTTTAGGGGATTTTAATACTCCAGGTATTAACTGGAATACCTTTACATATTCACACAACAATCATTATGTAGTTAGTAAGTGCAACCGGCTTTTAGATTTCATAGCTTTTAACACCTTGCAGCAACACAATTTAATTGAAAACTGTTGTGGTAATGTTCTTGACATTTGTTTATCTAATTTTGAAAATGTTCGAGTTTCGTCATCTGACATCTCACTTACTCGCTGTGACAAATTTCATCCTCCAATTCTAATAACGGCTTCGGTTTCTGTCCCACCTTCTGCTAATTCAAATCGTGCGGGGAATTCCCCCCGTTTCGCTTACGCACTTGGCGACTATGTTGGTCTCTTCGGTTTCTTCTCTTCTGTCCACTGGTCTGTTTTAAGCGAAATCAGCGATGTTGACGAACAAGTCAGTCGCTTCACTGAAATAGTTCTCAATGGTATGCGCCAGTACATACCTATGCACACTCCTACTCGCAGCAAGTTTCCGTTCTGGTTTTCCAAAGAACTTAGAACAGCGCTGAAACTTAAGGAGCGGGCCCACCATAAAGCGAAACGCCCTGGGCTGGATACATGGGCAGATGAATTTCGCCGCTTGCGTTCCCTTTGCAAACGCCTGTACAAGCGGGATCATGAGTCCTACCTTGATTATTTAGAGAATAGTGCCTCTAATCGTCCTACTGAATTCTGGCGATACGTTCGCAAGCGTTCTAATAAATCTGATAGTCATATTCACTTAGTTGACTCTCATGGGAATGAAATTCGGAATGTCGCTGACGGCTTTGCTCAACACTTTTCCTCCGTGTACATATCTCCACTTTTCGACTCCGTGTGCCTTCCAGCTGGCGCACATAATTCCGTTCTTCTCGACGAGAAGTTAGTAAGTGAGAGTCTTAAGTGTTTGAAACCATCTTTATCCCCTGGACCTGATGGCATTCCAGCCGCCATAATAAAAGCCTTCAATAGTACCTTCGTCCCTGTTTTAACCACGATATTTAATAACTGTTTGAAAAATTCTGCCTTTCCCCGCGTGTGGAAAACGGCGCGTGTTTTCCCTGTCTTCAAATCAGGAAACAAATCTGATGTTTCGAACTACCGCCCCATTTCTCTTCTTTGTGCAACCTCTAAGCTTTTTGAATTAGCTTTGCACAAAGTACTTTCCTTCCACCTCAAAAATGTAATTATTCATAATCAGCATGGTTTCATAAAAGGTCGTTCTACTACAACTAACCTTGTGACTTTTATGACGTATACATCAGCTGAAGTCCTTCAGAGGAGTCAGGTAGACGCTGTGTACTGTGATTTGAGCAAAGCTTTCGACGTTGTTACTCACTCATTACTTCTTCAAAAGCTTCTGCTGTTTGAGATCGACGTTTCAATTGTAGCCCTCCTACGCAACTATCTTCTTGATCGGTCCTGCTTTGTCAGTGTAAATGGACAGACCTCATTTGTTTACAATCCAACCAGCGGAGTTCCTCAGGG
Organism: Amblyomma americanum; assembly: GCF_052857255.1. Classification (NCBI taxonomy): domain Eukaryota; kingdom Metazoa; phylum Arthropoda; class Arachnida; order Ixodida; family Ixodidae; genus Amblyomma; species Amblyomma americanum. The sequence goes on from NC_135497.1 coordinate 473,173,200, forward strand.
CTCGGTATTAGGCCCGCTTCTGTTCTCTGTTTTTATCAATGACGTTTCCTCCGTGGTCAAAAACTCCTCATTTCTCCTTTATGCGGACGATATAAAAATGTTCAAGGCAATACATACTCTTCACGATTGCTTGTCATTGCAATCTGACATATCCGCCTTCTCTGATTGGTGCTTGAAGAATGGGCTCACTCTCAACTCATCTAAAACCAAGGTTGTCTCATTTACGCGTAAAATGCACAGCCTTCTCTACTCTTATTCTGTGAATGGTAGGCCGCTGCCCAGGGTTGATGAAATTAATGACCTCGGCGTACTTTTCGACCGTAGCCTCAGCTTCTCCTCTCATACAAAACGCATTGCTCTACGGGCTATGCGTACACTCGGCTTCATCTGCAGGCTTTTGAGAGAGTTTCAATCCCCACTTCCTTTCTTAAAGCTCTACCTCTCCATATGCTTGCCGCTTTTGGAATATGCGTCTGTTGTTTGGAACGGCACTTGCCAGTCGAACTGTGAAAAAATCGACAGAGTTCAGCTAAAGTTTTTACGCATATTTCAACATCGGTTTTCTTGCAAAACTTCCAGCTCTCGTCCCAGACGGAGTAACTCACTGCAGCTTCCTTCTCTTAGCTGCCGTCGCGTGAGGGCAGATATAATTTTCTTGTATAAACTTCTTCATGGTCACATTCTATGCCCTCAGCTCCTAGCGCGTATCCTTTTGCGTGTACCGCGAAAGAGCATAAGGGAATTCAGACCATTCCAAGTTTCTGCGCTCCTGCACTCCATCTCCCCTCTGGACAGAATGCAAAAGTTGCTTAATTCTCTTTGTCCTCACCTAGATATATTCGAAAATTCTCTCCCTTCCTTTATATTGGATGTCCGTGACGTTCCACTTTGAGCACTCTTTTTCTCATACATAACTTCCCCTTTCATGCATTTTGTCTTTACTACACTTGTGCGTTTGCACCGGTATTATATTGTTTTTTCTCTCCTTAATTGTTCATCACGTGTACTTGTTTTCATTAATATTATTTCTTTAATACTGTATACTCACGACTGATTGTCTGTAACGCGTTCACTAATTACGTTTCTTATTCTGTATGATTGTATTTCTAGCTTGTATTTCAGAGGTTTCATATTCGTTCATATTAGTATTGGCTTTATTCTTGTTTGTATTTTGCTATATGCTGTACTTGGCTGTTATCGGTCGTTCATTCTCTTTGTTTATTGTTTCATTAGTTATTTATATGTCTGTTGCCTGTTCTAGCTGTTTTCATTTACCGCTGTTCACGCTGTTTTCTTGTTTTCGCTTTTTTGCTTCATGCTTGCTGTCACGCCTAGTTTATATGTCTTTTTTTTCTATCGCCTTGACTGCTGCATTACCTCCCCTGAGTGTCTTCCTTTGTAGTGAAATAAATTTACATTTTGTGCGTGTGAATGGTGTACCAGCACCAAGACCTTTGGGTTGTTCCTGGGCACCGAAAATAAAGATTGATTGATTGATTGATTATTATTATTATTATTAATATTATTATTATTATTATTATTATTATTATTATTATTATTATTATTATTATTATTATTATTATTATTATTATTATTATTATTATTATTATTATTATTATTACTATTATTATTATTATTATTATTATTATTATTATTATTATTATTATTATTATTATTATTATTATTATCTAATTTTGAAAATGTTCGAGTCTCGACATCTGACATCTCACTTACTCGCTGTGACAAATTTCATCCTCCAATTCTAATAACGGCTTCGGTTTCTGTCCCACCTTCTGCTAATTCAAATCGTGCGGGGAATTCCCCCCGTTTCGCTTACGCACTTGGCGACTATGTTGGTCTCTTCGGTTTTTTCTCTTCTGTCGACTGGTCTGTTTTAAACGAAATCAGCGATGTTGACGAACAAGTCAGCCGCTTCACTGAAATAGTTCTCAATGGTATGCGCCAGTACATACCTCTGCATACTCCTGCTCGCAGCAAGTTTCCGTTCTGGTTTTCCAAGGAACTTAGAGCAGCGCTGAAACTTAAGGAGCGGGCCCACCATAAAGCGAAATGCCCTGGGCTGGATACATGGGCAGAAGAATTTCGCCGCTTGCGTTCCCTTTGCAAACGCGTGTACAAGCGGGATCATGAGTCCTATCTTGAATATTTAGAGAATAGTGCCTCTAATCGTCCTATTGAATTCTGGCGATACGTTCGCAAGCGTTCGAATAAATCTGATAGTCATATTCACTTAGTTGACTCTCATGGAAATGAAATTCGGAATGTCGCTGACGGCTTTGCTCAACACTTTTCCTCCGTGTACAAATCTCCACGTTGCGATTCTGTATGCCTTCCAGCTGGCGCACCTAATTCCGTTCTTCTTGACGAGATGTTAGTGAGTGAGAGTCTTAAGTGTTTGAAACCATCTTTGTCCCCTGGACCTGATGGCATTCCAGCCGCCATAATAAAAGCCTTCAGTAGTACCTTCGTTCCTGTTTTAACCACGATATTTAATAACTGTTTGAAAAATTCTGCCTTCCCCCGCGTGTGGAAAACGACGCGTGTTTTCCCTGTGTTCAAATCAGGAAACAAATCTGATGTTTCGAACTACCGCCCCATTTCTCTTCTTTGTGCAACCTCTAAGCTTTTTGAACTAGCTTTGCACAAAGTACTTTCCTTCCACCTCAAACATTTAATCATACATAATCAGCATGGTTTCATAAAAGGTCGTTCTACTACAACTAACCTTGTGACTTTTATGACGTATACATCAGCTGAAGTCCTTCAGAGGAGTCAGGTAGACGCTGTGTACTGTGATTTGAGCAAATCTTTCGACGTTGTTACTCACTCATTACTTCTTCAAAAGCTTCTGCTGTTTGAGATCGACGTTTCAATTGTAGCCCTCCTACGCAACTATCTTCTTGATCGGTCCTGCTTTGTCAGTGTAAATGGACAGACCTCATTTGTTTACACTCCAACCAGCGGAGTTCCTCAGGGCTCGGTATTAGGCCCGCTTCTGTTCTCTGTTTTTATCAATGACGTTTCCTCCGTTGTCAAAAACTCCTCGTTTCTCCTTTATGCGGACGATATAAAAATGTTCAAGGCAATACATACTCTTCATGATTGCTTGTCATTGCAATCGGACATATCCGCCTTCTCTGATTGGTGCTTGAAGAATGGGCTCACTCTCAATTCATCTAAAACCAAGGCTGTCTCATTTACGCGTAAAACGCACAGTCTTCTCTACACTTATTCTGTGAATGGTAGGCTGCTGCCGAGGGTTGATGAAATTAATGACCTCGGCGTACTTTTCGACCGCAGCCTCAGCTTCTCCTCTCATACAAAACGCATTGCTCTGCGGGCTATGCGTACACTTGGCTTCATCTGCAGGCTTTCGAGAGAGTTTCGAGCCCCACTTCCTTTCTTAAAGCTCTACCTCTCCATATGCTTGCCGCTTTTGGAATATGCGTCTGTTGTTTGGAACGGCACTTGCCAGTCGAACTGTGAAAAAATCGACAGAGTTCAGCTAAAGTTTTTACGCATATTTCAACATCGGTTTTCTTGCAAAACTTCCAGCTCTCGTCCTAGGCGGAGTAACTCACTGCAGCTTCCTTCTCTTAGCTGCCGTCGCGTGAGGGCAGATATAATTTTCTTGTATAAACTTCTTCATGGTCACATTCTATGCCCTCAGCTCCTAGCGCGTATCCTTTGGCGTGTACCGCGAAAGAGCATAAGGGAATTCAGACCATTCCAAGTTTCTGCGCTCCTGCACTACCTCTCCCCTCTGGACAGAATGCAAAAGTTGTTCAATTCTCTTTGTCCTCACCTTGATATATTCGAAAATTCTCTCCCTTCTTTTATATTGGATGTCCGTGACGTTCCACTTTGAGCACTCTTTTTCTCATACATAACTTCCCCTTTCATGCATTTTGACTTTACTACACTTGTGCATTTGCACTGGTATTATATTGTTTTCTTTTCTCCTTAATTGTTCATCACGTCTACTTGTTTTCATTAATGTTATTTCTTTAATGCTGTGTACTCACGCCTGATTGTCTGTAACGCGTTCACTAATTACATTTCTTATTGTGTATGATTGTATTTCTAGCTTGTATTTGAGAGGTTTCTTATTCGTTCATATTAGTATTGGCTTTATTCTTGTTTGTATTTTGCTATATGCTGTACTTGGCTGTTATCGGTCGTTCTTGTGTCCATTCTCTTCGTTTATTGTTTCATTAGTTGTTTATATGTCTGTTGCCTGATCTAGCTGTTTTCATTTACCGCTGTTCTCGCTGTTTTCTTGTTTTCACTTTTTTGCTTCATGCTTGCTGTCACGCCTAGTTTATATGCCTTTTTTTCTATCGCATTGACTGCTGCATTACCTCCCCTGAGTGTCTTCCTTTGTGGAAGACAAATTGACATTTTGTGCGTGTGAATGGTGTACCAGCACCAAGACCTTTGGGTTGTTCCTGGGCACCGAAAAATAAAGATTGATTGATTATTATTATTATTATTATTATTATTATTATTATTATTATTATTATTATTATTATTATTATTATTATTATTATTATTATTATTATTAATATTATTATTATTATTATTATTATTATTATTATTATTATTATTATTATTATTATTATTATTATTATTATTATTATTATTATTATTATTATTATTATTATTATTATTATTATTATTATTAAATACGAGGCTGTAAACCGGACATCGTAATGTGTAAGGCATTTTAGAAAACGAAAACACGCGACTAAAATAAGTTCTTTGAGGCACCTCAGAGACAATGTGAAGTGACCTTTCCATAAAGTTGGACATCTGAGAAGGCACAAGTCTCTTACACTGCCCGGCTGTTATCCAAGTGATGTTTTTTTTACAGATACATACTTGTGCCTTCGGAGGCCCAGTTTTGGAACGAAGTGCAAGAAGTTTCTTGCACTTCTATCTCAATTACTGAATGAGATTCTCTTCCTTGAAAGTGATTTTACCTTTTAACCCAAAAGTTAAACAACACCTAGGACCGTTCATTAGCATCTAGACAGCGCTCGCAGCCGATGTGATATTCTTGTTACTTATATTTCAACTTATGGGAGTCGCACTTCAGAGCCGTTGAGCATTTCTGTGTCCTCTGAATGCGCATTCCTTCGAAACAGTTATGTGAATTACGTGCAAAATCTTTCGCACCACGGGATCTTTCCTACTATGGCGCACAAGACTTCTGCACGCGTCTCCAGAACCACAGGCGGTCTTCACATACATTCGCCGTGTACAAGAAGGGGGTCGCGTATGCAGCTAAGACGAGTCTAGAAATTTTTTTGAAAACGTGAACTATTCATACGCAGTTCCTTTTGTTTAATTGAGTTGCCTTTCCAACGGTGACTTTTATTCTTTCTGCTTTCACACCATGAGGTCCCATATCACAGAAATTCAAGTCGGAAATTTCGGGTGCTCATTTATGAGCGTAACACTGTTCTGGGGCCACCCCTTCGGACACGAGAAAAATATGCGTGCGTGCGTGCGTGCGTGCGTGCGTGTGTGTGTGGGGGGGGGGGCGCGTGTGTGTGTGCGTGCGTTTTGTTTTATTTCTTCTGTGCAGTTACCACGGGACTTTGTTTTTCTTGTCACTCTTATGAATAGGTGTATCCAGGTACCAATGTTATGTTCTCATACATATCCTTGCTACTTACTCATGGGCCCATGATAAACAGGGGAAAAAAGAGGGTGTCCTGAGACACGAAAAGAGCACAAGGGGGAGAAAGCCTTAGTGCACTTGCCAACGTTTCGATAAGAGGGGTCCTTAGAAGTTATATGTTAATCACTTTTGCTTGTTTTTCCTAAATTCTCTTGTAAGTTCTGTTGTCTATGCGTAGTTCTTAATTTGCTATCCCTATTGTCTATTTAGTTCCATGTGCTCCAAAGTTATAAATACCTGTGTTCGCGTCCAATAAGAGTTCTTGACCAGAGCTTTGACAGTCAGCTTCGAATTAATACCCCGGGCCGCGCGAGTGGCTGCACTGCTGTCACCATCAGAACATCTATTTGTTCCGCACTAAAAAGCACTGCCCATTAATCTCTAATTACTACTGGTCTGTGCAACTTGCGGCCACCTTATATGTTGTGTCACACACAGGCATATTTGAATAACGTCCACGTTTACACCGAAGTATGTAAGGAGCTGGCTTCGTTTAATGGGGCCTAATGGGGAGCAGTCAGGGTATACATGAAGGACGGCAAGGTGGAGTGCTGCCAGTAATTTCGAAAAACCTTGTGGTCTGAACAAACGGCGGTCAAAACTGTGACGCAGTGCAGAGTGTTAAGAATCTCTGGCTCCAGGCAGACTACCATTGGAAACCGAACATGACAATGTTTAACGCTAGAACCTTTTCCGGTTAGACCAGTATAGCGACGCTCCTCCAGGAATTAGCTTTTTTTAAATTGGATGCCTTGGTGAGGTTAGTAGAAGCGGGAGACGTATACAGTGCTAAAAGGCGAGCACGTTCTATTTAATCATGGATTTGCGGATTGAGGAGCATAAGGTGTGGGATTGCTGATTAATCAGGATATAGCTTTCAACAAAGAGCAATTCTACAGTAATAACGGGAGGGTGGCAGTTATCGTAATTAAGATGAATAGGAGGTCAAATTTCAAGGTAGTACAGGATAACGCGTATATATACAGCCATGATCACCAGATTGTCGAAAGTTTCCTTGAAGACGCGAAATTGGCGATAAGCAAATAGTAAAATTATTATACGTTGTATTGATGAGCGACATCAGAGCCAAGAAAGGCAAGAAGCAGGCTGGTGCCCAGGCAGTTGTTGACTGTGGCTTAGGCTCTAGATATATCAGGGTTGACATGTTAGCGGATTTCGCAGAGAGAAATAACTTATGGATCAAGAATACCGTCTATTGCAAACAGGACAACAGGATGTAAACGTGTCTTCCATCCAGCTGACTGAGCCAAATAGTTGGTGAGAGCGCAGAGGCCACCCATGCCGTAGAGAGGAGGTAATTTGAGTCCGATGCACTTATTTTTGCTTGCGCTTAGAAGCTACTTCTTATTTAGCTTTCTTAATTGGCTCTTCAGCATCATGTGATCCAAAGTTACCAAAACCCGAGTCCACGTCAATTAACCGAGTTTACGACCACCGCTCGGCCAGTGAGCCTGGTCTTCGTTGGCCAGGCCAGCGGATGTGCTCACACTTTAATGGATAGTTCGACTACATCTTCCTCATAGAAAAAGCCTCTCCCATTATTCACTTGTTAACCCTGGCCTGAGCCAGCTGCGCTCATCTCATCCTGATGTCAACCCTTCACTAAGCAGAACAACTTAACTGTTCTGATTTACTTCAGTAAGGAACCGCCCCTTAAATATTTAAAGTGGCTATGTTCTAATTCTTAGGTAAAAGCCGAGGGGCAACGTGTTTAGGTGTATGGAGATCGAGCCTAATTTAGAGAAAGGATTGTTTAGCTTGACCTGTTAACACTGCTGATAGACAGTTAAGAGAGTCTGGCTTCCGCCGTATTTGCAGTCTGAATTAAGTAAAGTATTTCCTTCCTTTTCTACTCTCCAAAGTTTTCTATTGGTAAGCTTCATATGTATTTGAAAGAAAAAACGGCACTGAGGCTTCTGATCCGGAAATGAACTCCCCCTCTGGGATCTACTTTCGTAGTATTCAGTAAAGAGGGATATTTTGGTTACCTGTTGTGATGACACAGCAGAAGAAGCATGCTCAGATAGCAGGTGACCCTGGCGCGGCTGCGACGATCCCAGAGTGAGAGGTCCTGCGTCGCTTATGGTCTGACCTCGCCCGCGGCCTCGGCCTAGCATACGCAGGGCGGCATAGAAAGATGGTGTGTTGCCGCCACCTGCGAAATCCATGACCGAAATATTTACGCCTAGAAGTAAAGCGAGACGTCGCGAGAAAGAGCTCGCGTTATATACACTTCTTTCCTCCTCAAATTTTCTTGATTAACTTCCTGCTGTTTGCAAGGGTGGAGGCAGTTTACTGCTGTTGTCTTTACGGCTGCCTCAATGCAAAGAGTCGTCGTCCACTCCTACCTTGATGACGCGAGAGGTGCGCCTGCGCTCTTCGGATTGCCAGTGCGTCCAGCAAGGCCACGCACCGAAGTGCAGTGGACCGAGCGTAGAGAGATCTACAGCTGGAGCATCTCGTGGTCGACCGCTTCGCTCTGATGCGCACATGCAACGGACATACTGGCCTTCTGAAGTGCGAAGCCATGCTACTCGAGTGTCCCAGATAGAAGTGGATGGCGCTGTACAAGCTGTCAACTTAATTTTATCACCAGATATTTATGCTGACGGGATGAAGGATCCAGTGGATAATGTTTCAACACGGCGGGTCTATCAGGAGATTAGGAATACTGTGACCCACTCAAAGATGTATTCTATAGTGTGTTCTTAGTTTGGTGTGTGTGTAGTGGTGCGCCTTCTGCCGTGTTTTATGTATGCGCACTTGTATTTTAGCAATTTTTGCCTCTTTCTCTTCTAAGTGTTTAATTTATCTGGTCTTTTGCTTCGAGTGCTTCCTCAAACAAACCTCCATTCATGACCTTTAAGGAACAGCGTCTTGGATCCTTTCCCTCGGTTTCTGCCCGAAAAACATTTCACTAGCGACGACAAGGGACACTTATTCTTAGCGCCTCAGCAGCTGCGAAACCTTTCTCCCAGTTTTGGAAAGTGTTCAGGCGACGCACGTCCTCTTAAGTGTAAATAATAATGTCCTTATAGGCTTCAGCTCTCAGTTCTCTAGCACAGCCACCTTTGGCACCTTCATATCAAAGTTTTAGTTGAGTGAAACTGTTTTCTAACCCATTATGGTCGCTACCCGACGCATCACCAGCATCCAGTAATTATTCCAGATTGAGCGGGCAAACCTTTCAGGAAGATCATTAGTTAAATCAAGAGGTCACCTTCCAGGATACTGGACGCGATGTATCAGGCAGCGTGTGGAGAGAGACCACCGGCATGGTTGCGAGCATAGCTTTGATAAGCAAAACTTGAAATGCTAACAGTTCCTGCTCGCAATGGTGCACCTTACCCTGCTTGCAAGCAAGCGTCATAGTATTGAAAACTTGCACCTTACATTCCAAGAGCCGTAGGCGAATGTTACACCTTGTATGCTGAAAATGGTGCCAACTTTGCGAAAGCTTTAATTTTGCAAAACAGTGAGAAAGAGAAATTCCATATATAAATACTCATTAATAAATATCAATGATGATGTTGAATGGTGTTGATAGTGTAAAATGCATTGCTATTTCTATACTGCAGTACTTCCAACTTAAAATTGCGCTAAATGCTCTTGGCTTTTGTTTTTAAATTAGATATTCTCTTTTTCACATCGCCCTGAGAGACTTTAATGTTTTTTGAGAGTCATGTGCAATAGCAGACGCGCAGGATAGACGATAATGCATTATTATGCAAGCACAATTTTCGAAGCGTTTTTTTGCAATGTCTTGTTACTGGAACGCCTTCTTTTAAACATACCGCCTGGTGGTAGTTGAGCGTTACGGTTCACAAGTCCACAGGATGGGTGAGCTGTATGCTATTTTTATCATAACGTTTTGGTTTGCGGAAGCACCAAAACGACTATGTGCAACATTCCGCACAAAGTAACCGCTTCGATTGCTTCGTCCAAAAGACGCGATTACGCCAATCGGTTTCGTGACCCGCATAGTACACTTAATACTTGCTCAATTGTCAATGAGCTCAGGGTCAGTCGGCGCAGTTCCGTGTGCCACATAATTGAACGAAATCTTCGCAACCCTTCTGTATCTTTGCTTGATAAATATAATTCTTCTTCCACTGAAGAACGCCGCTCTCTCCTCAACACCCATGGTGCAGTTTTCAGCTTACTATATTAACCGAACGAGAGCTCAACAGGGTCGTTGCAAATATGCACCACAAAAAGAGCGCCAGAATGGATGGCCTTTACATTGATTACATCTCTGAAAATATTACAGTTTTAAAAGACACCTTATTAATTTTGTTTAATCGCAAAAAATTCGTGGGAGGCACTTAGATATCTGTTAACCTCGGGAAGACGGAAGCCGTTTGCGACTCATTTCACTGATTTGAATTTGCCGCGCTTAAATTCATTTCACGACAGAGAAAAGAAGCTGGCAGGAGCGTGGCAGAGTGATCACGTGACATCACAAGGTGACGTGACTCAAAATGTATCAGACGGACGCGAGTATGAGCCATTAAAGGCTATCGCCTTAATATCGATAGTGGGACGTTGCTATGGTCGATGAAACATGCCCGGGTCGTCCCGGTTTATAAAAAGAGCAACTAGCGTGAGATTCTATCGTGCGACTTCTATCATTTCACGCATCTCGTAAACCTTAGAAATATATCTTGCTTGTGTCATGAAGGCATTCTTTGGGAATCATGGGGTGCTTCCCAATCAACAATATGGATTTGTTACAGTATCAGGCACTCAGGCCTTACTGGAAAGTTTGTCAGATAGTCTTCACAGCCGCATCTAAAATGGCGCATGTTCGGATGTCAAAAAAAGATTTTTGCTACCATCGACATATCACGATATAGTATGAACGAGGCTTTCTTGCAATAAATTAGGTGTTTCATTCCTATCATTAATAATAAATGATATTTTCTAATGCTCTCCGAATGTAGCGTTTGGTGCTGTGCATAGTTAATCAGTACAGTTGCAATCTGCAGTGCCAGAAGAATCAATCTTATCACCTCTTCTCGTTAATATAAACATGAATGACTTGGATTCTGTTGCGATGAAATATCAAATTTATCATTATGCTGAGGACCCATTGCTAGCATCAAGACACTGAAACCCATTCAAACCATTTCAAATCTTCAAGCGGATAGGACAAGACTCATCAGCGGTTGGAACCACACATATTAAATAAAAATTATCGCTTTAAAGACCAAGCGCAATTGCTTTTCAAACCCCCGCAAGGTATCACCAAGTGACAGTTACATGGTTCAACGTCCATCCAATTGTAAATATTTTGTTTGCAGCCCAGTGACATGGGTCTCTTTTGTAAAATGTCTTGGCATTCGTTTTGATTATCAGTTGCCCTCGAACACACACATGACCGTTATCAGCTAAAAGCTTCAAAGTGCTGCATCAATCCTCTAAAGAATGAAAACGTTTTTACCCTCATAATGCCCTCAGATGCTTTTTATTTGTCGTACCAAGTGGAAAAACTGAAGCAATCGCATTTTATGCGAGATGGCAAAAACTGTATGATACGCTACCCAAAGTACCCTCAAAGGACGCTGGTACTATCCGGGCCGCGGTTGTGGTTTGTCAATAGAGGCGAAATTCTGGAGGCCCGTGTACTGTGCGATATGAGAGCATGTTAGAGAATCCGATGTGGTTGAAATTTCCGGAGCAGTTCACTACGGCGCCTTTCATAGCCTGAGTCGCTTTGGGACGTTAAAACCCCATAAAAAAACTATTAAACTTTTAAAAGCGCCACATTGTCTTTGTTTTCAACTCTAGAGATTTAAAGAAACTGTTGCACACAAGTATTTCAGGAGCAGTGAATGCGGAATAGAAAACGTAAAGCCCACTTCTCAGAAGCATACACTGGGGTACATTGTCCCGAGGCTGCACACAAATCTCGGAACAACTATGAGATGCTGTTGCTATAATAAGAACATAACTAATCAATTTTCATATCATGTACTTTCTTACTGTATTCGCAGAGAGCTGCGTTTTGCTGTAAGTTCTACAGAAAATCTAGGAAGGTTTCGTCTTTTTTCTTTGTTTGTAGCATTTGTAAGATTCTGATTAATTGGTTACTTCATTTGTATGTGGTGATTTTATGCACTGTGTCATTTAATAGCGGTTATGCACAATCTGACGTTCCTTCCATTGTTAAATGTCCTAGAAGCGTGCCTGTGCCTTTGGTGGGTCCGTGGTTAAAATCTGTCTTTACTGAATTATTAATATTATTATTATTATTATTATTATTATTATTATTATTATTATTATTATTATTATTATTATTATTATTATTATTATTATTATTATTATTATTATTATTATTATTATTATTATTATTATTATTATTATTATTATCACAGCTACCAGACCCCAAAGTGGATTGCACGGCATGCTGATTGAGATGGGCTGGAGAACCACATTGGGCATTTCAATCGAACATTTTTCTCTCTCCCTTTCATCTAGCAAAACAATATGTAGACTCCCCCCATGAGCGTAAATGCGAATTTATTTCCAGCACCTTTAGTTTAGCCACATTTTCTTCACGTCTTCATGCTGTGACATGGGCCACTTTAAATATCTGTTCCGGGTTACTGTTTTTTGTTGCAGTTGTCGGGTGTTAATCGTTTAGCTTTTGTTTTGCCAAAGACTGTTTTGGGGATTTGTGATTTTCAAATGTTGTTTTCTTTTGTGTTCAGGCTTAGTTTTTGTAGCGGAAGCACTCCACTCTACTGGCTTTCAGCATAACTTAAAACTCGAAGTGCGCACCATGAAATATAAAAATACTACTTGAGCAATTACATGCGTTTAAGTGCTTCATTGTTGCTGTAGATACTTTGTGGAGATGACGCTGGAGTTTATTATAGTTTGTGTTAGAATATGTGGATTAGAAAACAGTTTTAAACTCAGGAGCTGGCAGTGTAGAACTGACCTAAAAGTACTTTGTGCTTTATGTCGTTCTTCTCTGTGGCAGTCTTGAGAAAAATTTCTGTCTTGAAAGCATGAAACCTGCGCTGTATCTGAACAGCAGGAGTAGGGTTGTAGTGGAGTTTCTTACCTTCATCGCTTAGTATACTTTCACTTCAGGACAATCGCCTCTGCCAGTGATATCGAGGTACCACTGTTTTACACCAGCTGCGTGCCACACTATGCCAAGAAATTTCACAATCTTTCCCTTGCGAGTTTACGATCTTTTGGAGCCTGCTAGATTTTCTTTCCTTTGAAATTATTTTTGTCTTCACACAACGAGTAGAAACATGCCCCCTGCTAGTATTCTCTTTTTTTGAGGGGTGACTGCTTGTTAAATGTATCTTTGGACAAAACTTGAGACGACAAAATTAGATTGCGCCATAGCACACTTTGGTCAAGCATCATGTCCTTGTGCTATTAAAATTATCGTCATCATTAATTTAATTTTTTTCCTTTAAGAGACCGATGGTTTTCCTTCCCGAACTCTTTTTAATATGTTAATTTTTGCTAAAACATGGATAACTCAGGTTTGTTTTAAATCTGTGTTCACACAATTTTTGGCCCACCTTTCCTCCTGATTTCATTCTCAGGCCTCTTCGTTAGGCTTCAAATTCCAAGATGAGGATTTTTTTTCCGAGGAATATCATTAAGTTGCTCTTCCAAATAGGTACGCCCGCCAAGTTCGCTGCAGGTAATATAATATTCTCCTGGATATTTCTTTCTCATGGTCAATTTGTGCGAACGTTACTACATGTTCTTTCGAGGGCCGATTACGAAACCACTATTAAATCATGACACCTTGCCTTCTTGAAATACCTGGTAGGCAAGAAAAAATTCTAGTCTTGCACAACGCTAAAATACTAGCTCATGGTAGGAGTAGCAAGGGCAGCAATCGTTCCAATGTACCACTTAGTCTAAGCGTAATCAGTCAACCCACCACAGAAATTCCATGTCTGCATGTCATCTTGTTGAAGTAATCAAAAATTATATTTCTCTTAAGGTGTTTCCTGAAAACATAACTTATAACAGCGTGACACGTTTTGATTCCATGAACAGTTTCTTTTTATCAAAATTAGGGAATTATTATAGCCAGCAAACAACATTCTTCTCTTTGGAAATTCTGGATTACATTAATTTACTGTATTCAAGGTTTCTTTTGTTGTTTTTTCCTGTCTTTCTTTTACTGCTCGGATTGTTGTGCATGGGTTGGTTTATTACAATCTGTTCATGTGAGTATAGGGTGCCCTATATTTAGGTTCGCCTTTTGGGCGTCCTGCTTGTATGTACTCTGTAACCATGTATAGCATTGTTAATATGAAATAAAACCTTTGATGTTAAAATGAGATCTGTAGTTTGCTCATATAACCATTCAAGTACGCACCTTGCACGGCCATCCTCCGGAGGCTGTTTCCAGCCTGTTTCCTGTCACGCTCATTTCCACTCACGCTCGCATTGGTCCTCGCTGGAAACGTGCCCGAGGGTCCCGTCGTTGGCTCTCCGCTCTCGTGCAGTGCAACGCGCCCATGGTCAATAGTGGGTGACAGACGCAAATTCTGTGCACCGTCAACACAATGGTGAAATGCAACCCTTCGCAGTGCCCCCGGTATCCGCAACACAGCGCTAAAAGATCACTGAGGAGAAATTCAAATTTGGATGTGACGATAGAACACCGGATGGTAAGCACAAAAACGGCACTCTTATTGAAAGCAAAGCTCGTGTAAGGTAGACGAGAAGAAGAACTAAAATTGAAGTATTGTCAACACAGCCATATTTTGATGTACTACAAGTTCTGTTGTGAAATGCCCGTAAAACAGGAGGAATTTTCGAAGCCGCCAAACGTGCATGAATATTACGCGTTTGAATATTTAGGTCAGGTTGGTTACAAATCCCTACCGCCAAAGCAAGACGATAAAACGGAAACCTGAATGTTGGAAGCCAAAGAGAACCATGCTTAGGTGCACAACAGACGGCGGTGATTTGCGGCTACGCTCTTTGAGTGCCCTTGTGATTTCGTTTTTGATGCGCCTCGATTTAAAAGTTCGGGGCAGCAGAGGAACTTTTGAGTGCCCCTCTAAGTGCACCTCGGACCAAGTTCATGCCTTGCAACAGATTTTCAACGAAGAAAACACGTCTGGCTAGCTAATGTAGCGAACGCACCAACGGCGTGCTCGCTTAGTGAAAGTACCAATCGCAATACGCTGAGCTCCATAACCTGTGCGATATAACTATTATCATTTGGTTTAAATATGACCATAGCTACTAGCCTTTACTCATGGGTCATGACGGTGGCTCAGCGATGACAACTGCTGCACTGCTAGCATCGCTTGCCGCCGGCGCTGCCGACTCCTTGGCTCTCGGTCTAGCCTGCCAGCCCCGTTGTTGTATGCGTGTGTTGCTGCCGCGATTCGATGGCCTAATCATAAAAGTATCAGAGTTGATCCAGCCTACAGAAACTTAGCTAACTGAATTTATTTACAGGTTAAGTAGAAATAATCAGTAGCTAACAACTGCACATCTCCCGGAGCGCTCGAGCAGTAAGCGGAGCCATCTGCTCGTCGTTCGGTGTCCATAGTACAACTGAATTCTCCCCACCCAGTTCAAACACTCCTCCAACCGCCTCCTTAAGGTGTCGTCGGCGCTCGTGCTTATAAAGGAAATTTCGTTTAGGGTGGGCCGGCAAGGCTCGTAACTGATTTCTTTCGATTTCTTTGCGCGCGCGCGCGTCAGTGTGTGTGTGTGGGTGAGTGTCAAATAGCATGCGCGCGCGCGTAATTTCTTCTGTACTGCTTCAACGCGCATTTCAGTTCATTGCTACACTGGCATAATTCTGTCTATATAGGTACGAATGTTACACTTGTATAGCCATGTGCATCATGCAGGTAATGCATGACTTCGAAAATGTGCGTTGTATCGCCCTCAGGACGGTAAGGTCTTGAATTAAGTTCCGATTTGAAGACAGAGTAAAACAAACTAGAGAGGCGAAAGCCTGTCAACGCGTCAGCTGTGCGAAGGAAAGTAGATAGCAGTAGAGCAGAACAAATATTAGGCTTTGAATGAGGAAGACGACCTTACTGTCCAAATAATTTGGTTCATGGTTTATGGGGGTTTAACGTCCCAAAGCGACTCAGGCTATGAGAGACGCCGTAGTGAAGGGCTCCGGAAATTTCGACCACCTGGGGTTCTTTAACGTGCACTAACATCGCACAGTACACGGGCCTCTAGAATTTCGCCTCCATCGAAATTCCACCGCCACGGCCAGGATCGAACCCACTTCTTACGGGCCGGCAGTCGAGCGCCGTAACCGCTCAGCCACCGCGGCGGCGGCTGTGTGTGCGTGTGTGCGTGCGCGTACGTGCGTGCGTGCGTGTGTGCGCGCGCGTGCGCGTGTGCGTATGCGTGCGCGCGTGCGAGCGTGCGTGTGTGAAATAACATGCGCGCGCGTAATTTGCTTCTCTACTGTTTCAACGCGCATTTCAGTTCATCTTTACACTGGTATAATTCTGTCTATTCAGGAACGCATGTTACATTTGTATAGCCATGTGCATCATGCGGGAAATTCATGACTTCGGAAATGTGCGTTGTATCGCCCACAGGGTGGTAAGGCCTTGCATTAAGCTACAATGTTAAGAAAGAATGAAACAAACTAGAGAGACGAAAGCCCGCCAACGTGTCAGCTGTGCAAAGCAAAGTCGAGAGGAGTACAGCAGAACAAATATTTGGCTTTAAATGGGGAAGACGACCTTAATGTTCAAATAATAAAATATAACGTCGCACAGGTAAAGAACGATAATCTGGTTAGACATGATACCGCCAAGGCCTATCACAGGACAGATCATCTTATTACGAAACGCCAAGGCATGAAAGCCTCTAGCCCGGCAAACACAACAAAAAGATTGAGCTATCAAAGTTTAGCCTTGAACGCGAGGATGCTCTCCACAACGGAGTAGACTAAAAGCGGCGAAGGGAAAACTATGCACAAGCAAAAGTCAGGCACGTGTTAAGAGAGAAACAGGGCCCTTTCATTACAAATACTGATAGGATATTTAAAGTAGCCGAAGAGTTATACACAAATCTATAGTAAAGCGAATAAAATCTGGACGTTAATTAGAGACACAATAGTGGCCAACAATGAGACATCCCGCCTGCAACGAAAGAAGTAGTAAAGAAAGCATTACGAGCAACAAAAAGCGAGAACGCGGCTGCTAAGGATCAGATAAAAGCAGATGTGTTGAAGGACGGTTTCGAGATTATGCTAGAAAAACTAGGCGCCCGCTCTACGCAGTGCATTATGATCTGGAGCGTACCCGAAGCTTAGAAGAACACTAACATTCTATTAATTTATATTGAAGAGGATGCCAAGGACCTGAAAAATGAAACACCGATCTGATTACCTAATGTTGCCTGCAAAGTATTTACCAAGGTAATCGCTAATAGAGTTAGGACAACCTTAGAATTCAATAAAAGAAATGACCAGGAATTCTTTGGAAAAGGATACCGGACAATAGACCACTATCACAAAATCAATCAGGTGATAGAGAAATCCGCGCCATATAACTTATGAATGTAGAGCCTACATAGATAAGGAGAAAGCATTTGAATCAGTAGAAACCTATGCAGACTTGCAAGCATTGCGGAATCCAGGTGCAAATGAGCCTTATGTAAATATGCTGGAAGATATCTATAACGGCTGCACAGTTATACCATGGTCATCTGTGAAGTACAGAATCAAATTCCATTAAGTATTGGGGTGG
Organism: Amblyomma americanum; assembly: GCF_052857255.1. NCBI lineage: Eukaryota > Metazoa > Arthropoda > Arachnida > Ixodida > Ixodidae > Amblyomma > Amblyomma americanum. The sequence continues at coordinate 473,190,663 of NC_135497.1, forward strand.
GGGAGGAACACACGGTCTCACCTATGCTATTCACCGTCTGTTTACAATAAATCTTCACAGGCTTTGATTGGCAACAATTGGGAAACGCGTTAATAGAGAATACCTTAGCAATCTGGAGTCGCTGCCGACATTGCCCTACTAAGTAATGGTAACTAGCTCAGGGGAAGAATTTCAAAGAATTATCAATGACTCTCATTGCAAATGATGAGTGTAAAAATTATTACGCACAACACCAAGGTTCTGTTTAAAGTCTCGGAAGGGAACCGCAGGTTACAATTGGTAGCCACCCGCTGTAAGCTGTAAGCTAACACGCCTACTTAGGACAAGTAGTGACCATAGATTCTTGTCACGGCAAGAAAATAAGTAGAACAATAAGAATGTGGATAAACGCATTTGGCCGGTTCTCTCCGATCATGACTGGCAGTATGCCAATATCAATCAAGAGAAAATTATACAGCAGGTGGATATTATCGGCACTAACTTGTGGGAAGCAACATGGAGGCTAACGAAAAACGGTTGAACTTAAATTGACGAGAATGCAGCCAGCTATGGAAAGGAAAATATAGCTTTAACGTTGAGGGACAGGAAGAGGGCAGTTATAGAAAGGCAATTGTAGTTGTAACGTCGAGTGACAGGGAGAGGGCTTAGTGGGTCAGAGAACAAGCGTTGCTTAATGACATTCGAGTAGGAATCAAGAAGTAATAGGCTTGGGCTGGGCTTGGAATGCGTATGCAAGCTGACCGATGGTGGTCAACGATAACTAACTGTATACCAAGATAAGGCAAACGTAGGCGGGGGCGGCAGAAAGTTAGGCCAGCAGATGGTATAATCAAGTTCATGGAAATAAGCAGGTCTCAACTCGCTCAGGTCAGGGTTATGTGGAGAGGTATGGGAGACACCTTTGTCCTTCAGTGGACGTAGTCGGGCTGATGATGAGGTTCTTTAATGAGCATTGACATGTTACAGTAAACGGGCCTCTGCAATTTTGCCTCCACAAAAACGCAGCCGCCACGGCATGGAGCGAACCCGAGTCTTTCATGTCAGCCGCAGAGCATCATATCCATTGAATCACCGCGGTGGCTGTACTTAAGGAACTGCTCGTAGTTCAGGTCGAGTCTCGATGTTTCATTTGCTAGGTAGTGGCAGATGGGCGGCACATAAGGTATCGGGAGATAGAATCTAATTTATACAGCGCCTGTTATAGCCATTCGCGCTGAAATCAGCGATAGACAAGTTAGTGACGCATGCGAACGCCACCTTTGCTGTCATGACAAATTAAGCCGCTTTGTCCTTTTTCTCTTAATCAACTTTTGTACTTGATCAGGTACACACGTATTCGCTAAATCAACTGGCAGCAAGGCTGCTGGCCTCGAAGCGGTCATCGCAAGTTCGCCGATATACTGTCTCCAGTAACAAGTGAGGACTGATATTTGGGTTACCTGGATTGAAGACACATCCGCTTGAGCTGCCGCAGAGATGGGGCTCTCCTGAATCGGCTGCGGCCGTCCCTGTTTGTCTGAAAGTCCCTCTGAACTCGAAGTACAACCTCTCTCATGGGCATGGCTTAAGCTTCGCAGGACCCCGGGAACGTCGCCACCTCCTGCGTGGTGCATGACGCAATTCTTTAGGCATAGAAGGGAAGCGAGACGCTTCGAAAAAGAGCTCGAGCTTCTTCTTCTTCACCCCAGGCATATGGCACATACCCACGCGGGGGGGATTGGCCAAGGTGTAGTAGAATAAACAAAGAAGTTTCCATGGAAGATGACGATAAAATTGTAGCACCAATCGTGAATTTTGAAAAATCTATGAATAAAAACAGAATAATATTGACAGTTAAATAAAAGACAGCATTTTGGTGAAAAAAGAAGAGCTCGTAAACTTCAAAAAGAATTAGAACATCAACCTACCGAGCTACAGACACTTCATCTTTCTCTTCTTTCTCAAATTTTCTTCCTTTCTCTTCTTCCGACTGTTAGCTCATTATTAGTGGCTCGGGTGGAGGGAAATCACTGTTCTTTCCGTTAGGGCGCTCGACGTACTATCTGCCAAGTGATTTCGATCACCAGATATTTAGGCTGAGCGGCACGAGGGATCGCATGGAGGAGGTGTTTTGAACACGACGGGACAACCAGTAGTCTGGGAATAGTTTGAGCGACTGAACCAATTTAATGCATGTCCTTATATATATATATATATATATATATATATATATATATATATATATATATATATATATATATATATAGTGTATAATGTCAAATCTAAAATAAAAGACGACGCCCTTGGTAATTTTGGATTTTGCCACCCGAAGGTTGAAGGAAATTGTCGGGAACGTCGCCACCTCCTGCGTGGTGCCTGACGCATGTCATGGCCTGCGAGCCGAGCGCGGCGCGAGAGGCACTACAGGGCTCCTCCCCTCTCCCCGTAAATTGAAGCCATAGGATCCACCCAGCGGATGTGCTTGGAGGAAGCTGTGCGCAATAGTGGCGCAGTCGAAGCGGGAGCGAGTGTAGGGCCGACGGCACCAGAATCGTAACGTAGGCTGGTTTGAGGCGGTCAGCATCCACGACGCCCTCACGGCCGTTGACGTCTAAAGTGAAGGACTTTTGCTCACGATGGAGGACGCGGAACGGTCCATCGTAGGCCGGCGTAAGGGGTGCACGGACGTGGTCACGGCGGATGAAGACATGGGTGCAGGAGGCCAGGTTCTGACTGGCGAACACGGACTGAGGGTGACGGTCTGCAGGGATGACAGGAGTAATGAGACGAAATGTGTTCCGTAGGTCCCGGTTGAAGGTGGAAGCGTCACAGAATAATGGAGGGAAGGAAGGAGAGAATAATTCTCCAGGGAGACGCAGGGAAACGCCGTACACTACCTCAGCAGAAGAGCTGCCGAGGTCAGCCTTCAGTGCCAAGAGAATGCCCGAAAGGACAAGGGCAAGGGGGGCGGACCAGCGTTCCCATGGCTGATAAGTTTTAAGGGCAGCCTTTAGTTGTCGATTAAGACATTCCACCAAGCTATTGGTCAATGGATGGTAGGCGCTCGTATGGATGTGGCGAACGCCCAGAATATTGGCGAGAGCAGTAAACAGGGCCGATTGAAACTAGCGGCCGTGGTCGGTGGTGACGACAGGCGGGCAGCCGAAACGAGAGACCGAGCCTGCCATGAAGGCGCAAGCAACGGTCTCGGCTGTAGTGCCAGCAGTAAGCAGCGCCTCGGGTCACTGGGTGAAACGGTCCACCATCATCATCCTCATCATCATCATCATCCTCACTACACCCGCTTTAGGGCGAAAGCCTCTCCCATGTCTCTCCTATTAACCCTGTCTTTTGCCAGCTGCGACCAACCTATGCCTGCAAACTTCCTATCCTCAGCCACCCACCTAACCTTCTGCCGCCCTTTGCTACGCTTGCCTTCTCTTGGAAACCACTCCGTTACCCTTAAGGAGAGCGGTTATCTTGCCTTCGCAGTAAATGCCCTGCAGAAGCCCATTTCTTCCTCTCGATTTCGACTATGATATCATTAACACGCGTTTTTTCCGTCACCCACTCTGCCCGCTTCCGGTCTCTTAACTTTACACATAACATTTTACTTTCCATGGCTTGCTGAGCTGTGTTTAACTTCAGCTGAATCCTTTTCGTTAGCCTCTAAGTTTTTGTCCCGTACGTGAGTACCGGTAATATACAGCTGTTGTGCACTTTTCTCTTGAGACATACTGGTAACCTGCTATTCATGACCTGAGAGAACCTGCCATATCCTCTCCACCCCATTCTTATCCTTCTAGTTTTGTGTCTCTCATGATCCGGATCAGCTGTCACTACCTGCAATAAGTAGATGTATTCCTTTACCACTTTCAGGACCTTGTAGCCAATTGTGAACTGCTGTTTTCTTGCTGGACTGTTGAACATTACTTTGGTTTTCTGCATGTTAATTATAAGACCCACCGTACTGCTCTGTCTAACTCATTCATCAAGATTTGTAGTTAATCTCCTCGGTGACTCAGGAAAGCAATGTCATGTTCCCACTGTTTCCAATTCAGGTCTCGGAATACCTCCTGTAAACATGCGGTGAATAGCAATGGCCAGACCATGTCTCCTTGCATGACGCGCTTCCTTATTGGAATTTTATTGGTGACTTTATTGAGGACTATGGTAGCTGTACAGTTCTTGATATATATATATATATATATATATATATATATATATATATATATATATATATATATATATATATATATATATATATATATATATATATATATATATATATATATATAAGGCTCATCTGCAAACTGATTCCGCAATGCCTGATTGACTGCAGAGATTTCCGCTGAGTCGAGTGCTTTCTCATAATAAATGAAGGCTATATACAAGGGTTGGTTATATTCTGCGCATTGCTTCATCATCAGATTGATAGTGTGAATATGACCTATTTTTGAATATCCTTCACGAAAGCCTGTCTGATCACTTGGATGAATAAAGTCTCTAAGGTTGCCCTGACTCTATTAGCGATTACCTTAGTAAATACATTGTAGGCAACGCACAGTAAGCTGAACGGTCTTTAATTTTTCAAGTCCTTGGCGTCTCCTTTCTTATTAAGAAATATATTTTCCTTTTTCCAAGTATCTGTTACGATCGAGGTCATAATGCTTTGCGTATACAGGGTGGCTATTTTTCTTTCATGAACAAACGGTCCACACAGGTGAGCAGATAAGAATTCCCACATGATAACGGGAGTGGTCCAACAATGTCTATCTGCACGTGGGAAAACCGTGCTTCAGGCGGCCGAAAAGGAGAGGAAGGCGTGACTGTATGCTGGTGAACTTTGACGCGCTGGCAATGAAGGCAGGTTCGTGCCCTGTGGCCGACGTCGGCATTGATGCGTGACCAAATGAAACGAGATGTGACCAGCTTCAGCGTAGCAAAAATACAAGGGTGCCTCTGGCGGTGCAGTTTTTTAAAAATAGTGCGAAGGAAAGCCAAAGGTACGAAGGGGCGAGAGACGCCAGTTGTTGTCTCGCACGTAATGAACTGGGAGGTTAACAGCAGTGGATATTCGGCGAAGGACAGGGACGTGGATGAGGAGTAAATGCGTTGCAGCTCTGGATCATTGCGCTGTGCAGCTGCTAGCTCCTCTATATCCACTGCTGGTTAGGACGGCATGGCACTAACACGAGAAAGCACATCTGCAGCAGCACTCTCTGGGCCATTGACGTGACGGAGATCTACTGTAAACTCGGAGATAAAACACAGTGGCGCATCAAGCGTGCAGTGAAGGCGATGTGGTTCCTTTGGAAGGCAAACGTCAAATGCTCGTGGTCCGTGATGACGTGAATGTCCCGGCCCTCCAGGAAGTGGTGAAAGTGCTTGATGGCGATGCAACGAGCAAATATTGACCGAAGGTACTCTATTTAGTCTCAGGTGGCTTGAGCTTTTGGGGAAAAACCTGAGGGGCTCTCAACTAGCGACGTGCTGGTCGAGAACTGCGCCGACGGCAATGCTCGAGGCGTCGGTGACGACGCGCAATGAAGCTTCAGGAAGTTGATGTAGGAGCATAGTGGTGTCTGCGAGCGGCTTCTTGGCAGCAGAAAATGCAGCTGCAGCGTCATCAGTCCACCCAAATGGCGCAACAGAATCATTTTTCTTAGCCGAAAATTCGGTCACGGTCTTCAGGAAAGAGGCGCACTTCGGGAGAAAGTGGCGATAAAAGTTCAGGAGACCCAAGAATTCTCTGAGCTTTTTGAGTGACGTGGGGGCGGGAAAATCTTGAATGGATTTGACTTTCCTGTCGAGAGGCCGAATGTTCTGTGGAGTGACAAAGTGGCCGAGGAACTCAATTGTAGCTGCGCCAAAGAGGCACTTGTTCGGGTTGCTGACGAGCCCCTTATTCACCAGCCGGTGGAAGAGGGCGCGCCGATGAGCTTCTTGCTCCATACCGGATGAACTTGCTACGAAGAAATCATCGATGTAAGCGAACACGAAGTCGAGGCCCACGTAACCTCGTTGATAGATCGCTGATAGGTGTGCGCGGCGTTGCACAAGCCTAATCGTCATCCGCACGTAATCAAAGAAGCCGAAAGATGTGGCAGTGGCCGTCTTCGGAATATCAGCGGGCTTCACAGGAACTGGACGATAAGCCTTGGCTAAGTCTCGTCCACATCTCCACATAGCCTCCAGTCGCCCGGAATTTTCTTCGGTACCATGTGAAGTGGCGATGCCCAGTTGCTGAAGGAAGGCCGTACTATGCCAATTCCAGCATGTGTGGGAGCTCGCGGCGAGCTGTAGCGAGGCGTTTTCCCGACAAACGTCGATGGCGAGCAAACACCGGATGTCCCGAAGTCAAGATATGGTGAGTGGTCGAGTGCTTCACCGGTGACAATCTGGTATGCAGCTTTGTGAGGTTTGGAAAAACAGCCAGAATATTCGCATACGGTGAAAGAGGGACGACAGCGCAAAGCCCGTCGCCGCAGTGGTGGAGAGTACGCCGTTGACGAAGGAGTGCGTGCTGAGATCTATGAGCCGATGAGCGTGCTGTGAACGGCTAAGTTGAAAAAACTGAGGAAGTCCGCGCCGAGAACAGCTTGCGAGACATCAGCGAATATGGATATCCAGCGAAAGATGCTGCGCAATCCGAGGTTAAGCTTCAGGGACCATTGGCCGTACGTGGGAATGGGGGAATTGTTGATCGCTTTGAGAGGGCAGGTCTGTCCTTTGCGACGGCGATCTGGCCAAGAGGCCGCAATGACGCTGACTTGCGCTCCCGTGTCGACCAGGAAACGAGTTTCAGTATTCTTGTCCGACACGTAAAATAGGGGGCATGTCCGTCCACTGGCAACACTTGCCGTCGTCAGTGGCAGGTCTCAGCTTTTCCCGACCAGGAGCACGGGTGTGTGCACTTGCGGACAGAGCTGATGAAAAAACGGTGGTCCCAGCAGACAGCCGAGGGCGAGGTGCACGGCCCCGTGCCGGTTGGCTGGGATTCCGCAGAGCGGCGGCCTGGCCGGAACCTCGGCAAAGAACAGCGCGGAAAAGGCGCGAGGACATCGAGCCGCCTGGCAAGAGCATCGAGTTGACATTCGATGCTGGCAAGTATCGAGTCTGCGGCAGTAGTTGGAGACAGACAGGTCACAGAGCTGACGTTGGCGAGCCGTGAGTAGCCCGCAACACGGTCAGTGAGTTCAGCGAGCTTGCCTACTGAAATATCACCTAGCTGCGAGGATGGGGACCATGTGTTGGGGAAGACGCTGACGGAACAACTCACATATAAGGAGGTCATGATGAGCAGCGGAGTCTCCCAGAAGCTGGCGCATGCGACGGAGGAGCTGCGAAGGGCGGCTGTCACCGAGCTCTCTAGCGCTTGAGGAGTGGCTGTAGTTTGCTGCACGGACGCTAAATTGTGGTCAATGAGAGCCGCCTTCAACGTGTCGAATGGGCGAGCCTAGTCCGGCGAGCTGACGACGCCCACTAAGTCCTCAGCGACGTGAGGAGGGAAAGACGACACGAGGTGGAGTAACTTAGTCTCAAGGCTGGTGATACGTCGCAGCTGGAAGTGCGCCTCAATCTGCAGGAGCCAGGCACAGAGAATATTAAGTGAAATTAGCGGCAGGCTGACTAGCTGTAATGCGGCCATTGCAGCACCGAGAGGCTGAGCGTTCTGGGATGGGTCGCCGCCGGTAGGAAAGGCGGCAGAACCAGGGGAATTGATGAAGGATGACGGGGTTGCGTGTTCGAAGCCGTGTCACCAAATCTGTTGGAGCTAAGGCAAGGAAGAACTAGCTCCGACGGCGTTGAGGTTTGAACTGTCTATTTGCGCAATGAACGCTGCGGCGGGCTAACCAACTTCCTCTTTCTTGTCCGGCGCCGCGTGCCATGGCCTGCGAGCCGAACGCGGCGCGAGGGTCGCTACAAATTTAATGCGGGAAGAGCGACTAAAGCGACCCACAGCCGTAGGAGCTTGCCCGGGGAAGCTCTCCTGAACTCTCGTGGGAAGTAGCAGGATCTGATGGAACAGGAGAAAAAGGGGGGGGGGGGCGCTTGTGGGAATTAGGAGGGGTAAGAGACAGCGGGAATTATACCGTATTTCTGACCTTTTGAGCTCCATCAGCAACCAGGTCTCTTGCGTAACAGTCATTGTCGCCTCCAGTCAACGGTGTTTGTGATTTGAACGGTCTTTCAACCTATTTGCTGTCGCTGCCTAAAGGTTCTCCGGGATCCAAAAATTGAAAAGCGGAGCCGCACAACCTTTTGCACCATAATTACTGATTTCAAGAGGTCACTTTTAAAGGTATTCGATGCAAGATGTCGGACTGCGCCTCGAGTTTGGCGAAGTGAGACAAGCGTGATGGAGTTTGAACCTTGCACGCACGTCGCTTCTTCAACGTCGCAGCCGTAGTCGCTTTTCGATGACGTACTAACGGTGAAAGAGAAGAGTTGCGTTTCATTCGACGCCGGCGCTTCAGAACGACGAAGTTCCAAGTGTATACAGAACTTTGAGAGGAATTGGAAGCAGAATACGCTGGCGAAGTTTTAGCACGGTGGTGAAAGCGGAACTCAGCACACAGGATTTGTATTTTTAGTTCCAGGAGAACAACCTCGTGTGTGGCGCTCTTTTGTCTTAGTCGCCCTTGCGCCATAAACCCCTTGCATTATCATCAGTTCCAGGACAAGAAATTCTTAGATAAAAGTATGAATGGCTACTACAAAGAAGAACGAAAACATTTTTCAACTAAAATATCAAAACATGTTTTGCATAGACTGGCTTTTTTCAGGTTTTTGCCAGCGGTACTGTTTTTACACAGTCTAGGAAGGCCGGCGCTCCTACGGCCACAATGTATGTGGACATCTTAAGTGTACTCTCACATCTTAGATTTAGATATCTGAAGTAAGCTAGTCCAGGATATACGTAGCGAAAGTGCGGTGGCTTCTGGATCGCAAGAGTTATATGAAACCCGTGCATTCACTAGATTCTCATTTATTTACACCTAAGCCTTGAGCTGTCGTGGCAGAATGGTAGCGCCTCCGCCTCAAAAGCAAAATATTAAAAAATATTCCCCGTCTTGACGCAGGATTTCTTTTTTTATTCAGTCATTGTGCGGGGGTTTCAGTGGCTTCCATAGAAGCCGCAACCGAATACGTTGTTTAACGATTAAACGCGTAAGAGCGGGTAAGGGAAACTCCGCGGCGAGGTGCGCGGTGTTACGTCATGCCAAATGGCTCGGCCAACACGCCACGTCCGTCCAGCTGCGGCGGTTGCTAGGCAGCGGCTCAAGGTCTGTCTCTGTGCCAGTGTAGCTTTCGCTACAAAACGCATATTGTAGCCCTGCCTCGCCACCCAGTGGCGTGCTATTGCTACCTGTGGATAGAGCATGAACGTTCCCTCCTCGTCGTTTTCAGAGGACTGGATTACGTAACAACGCTGGAATAAATTTTCTACCGCACATACGCGTCCCGTAAACATTTTATCGTCATAGTACGTCGCAGGCCACAACGTGCACGAGCGAGACTAGTGACGTCTCCTCATACAAATGCCAAAAGTAATTACAGTCATCGCAGAGGAGGTTTCATTCAGTCCGAATGTGGTCGTAGTTACGGATCAATTTCAGAACCGCTGTCAGTATCGAGGCGACACAGTCAAGGTATACGTCGCATGACTGCGAAACTTCTCTAGATTGTGAAATTTTTATCGCCCGAACAAGCTGTATCAGACAGGTTTGTCACCGACATTGCGATGCAGAGGGCCTGTGAAAACCGCCTGCTAGAAAGATATAACGTGTCTTCCGTAACAGTCCAAAACACTGCATTAGAACATGAGCAAATATCTCAAAAAGCAGATGTTTATGACAAGGATTCTACCAATTCCACAAAAGGAAACTACTGCCTCAGTTCGACCGTTCCATACACTTACTGATATTCCATCTACCCTTCGACATGAAAGCCAATAGGAGGAGTGATCAAAACGTGACCACAAAGTCATTTTGAGGCGAACTTCTCAGACCCAGGATGAACCATAGCCTCCGAAGAAACATTGAAAAGCAAGTGCACGGGTGTCTTCGATCAACGCAGCGAAGGTGACCGCTGTCGGGAGCAGAAAGGACGCCGATGCATATTTAGCAGCGTCAGCCAATTTGGCCACACCAGCGTTCAAAGTACAATTCGCAGAGCTGATCTTGTCGTTGTACAGCGTCCGCGACAATGTATTCTGCGCAAGAAAGAACATATTTACAGTGTGGACTCAATATTTCTAGGGTGCATGCACAGCAACGCGGAACAACCGCAGCAAGAGAAGTACAAGAAGAGCCAGCGTGGTTGGAAAATTTACCTACATAGAGTACATGGTCAAGAAGCAATGCCCATCACGAAAACATGTACATCTCCCAACAGCCCAAGCTGTTTTTACCTTCATAGTGTACCTCGGTTCAGCAGTTTTCGTAACCGACGAAGAGTTCATGGCAATTAATTCTCAAGCATAACACTACTCAAAGCTCCAAAAGCCAAGCTATCGTATTATTCCGAGCACCCCGTCATAGTATTTAGTTTCCTCACCGCACCAACAAAATTAAAAAAAGTGTAGCCGTTCCATTATTCTTTACTCTCGGTAAAAAAAAATTGTCAGATGGTTCTTGGCAATCACAATGTGATCACTGGAGGAGAACCTAAGGGCACTTGCCGACGTTTCGACAGGAAGAATTCTTTTCATCTTTTCAAACCGTTCATCCCTGGCGGGTTTAAATAGGGTCGTCTCTCCGAGGAGGATAGCCCGGCGAGGGGGAGGAGGGTGTGAAGTGGGAATGTTGCTAGTGTGGGGAGCGTCAATCTTGTACAGGCATAATGGCTGCTCACGTTGATTAACCTGTCGACTTGCAAATCTCTCAAAAGAAAATTCCTTAATGCCAAATCCTTTCCTTATTCTAGATCTTTATCTCAGTTTTTGTGGTCATGGCAGCCAGCCATACCAAGCCACCTGCCGTTGCTGAACACCAGCCTTTCAAGCCCACGTTCGTTATCTCTCCACGCTTCACATCCCCCGATTCCTTTCTGCATCACAATTTTGCTGGTAAGCCGGTTAATCACCTTTAGAAGCCGTCATGCCTGGACAAGATTAACCGTCCTCATCCTAACAGCATTTCTACTTGACTCCCTCCTCCACCTCACCTAGTCTTCCTTCTCCGAGGGTTGACCCTATATAAACCCCGCCAATAATGAACGCTTTGCTCAGACGAAGACAAGTCCTGTTGTCGAAACGTTGGCAAGCGCCCTGTGATTATACATGGACCAAGCTTTCTGAGCGTAAGCGCGGGTATGCTGGGTTTTACAAGTGACTACACAGGCTTCCATCGGCCGCGGTCGAAGCCGCACTGGCTGTTCCTGCTTCGAACATGGCAGGGTTCTGCGCTTGGTAAGCTTTCAGGGCAGGGCTATCCTGGCTTCTTGTTGTTCGGGGTTCCTCGGCAGGCTTTCTGGCTCGGCTGCGGCATGCCAACGACCTACATCGGTTGGATGATCCGATTCGGCATCACGCTTGAGCTGAAAGGAATACACTGACGACCCAGCCGCCCGCACACGGTTCATGCCCTGACTGCGTGGCCAAAGTCGCGATGCAGCTGCTTACCCCCTGTAAAGCACGATAAGTGATTTCGCGGCGTAACATCACTCAGTTCAGTCGGCAGCAATACGTAGCAAGATGTAAAGCAACAGAGCGCAGTCATCCTAGCGTGGACGTATAGCGGCTTTCTGGACGCCGGGCCTCACATGCGCAGTGGCTCAAACTGTTCTCGCCACTGCCTTTGCGCTTGCGCAGGGAACTTCCGGTTACCCGGTGTACATCTATAGGCTAGTACGACTCCGATCTGCTCATTATTTCTACTTACTTCAGCGATACAGAGAAGCGAGAGCCGCGGCGCAGCTCTCAGTCACGTGATGGCGAGGCTTGATTTCACTTCTATATGCCAGAGTCTCGCTGATACGGCTCAAGGACTAACCGGAGATGTACGACTTTGCAAACCTCGGCGTAGTAGAGCATATGCTTTAAAAAATTGCTAATGCCCTAGCTGTGCTAGGCCAGGACATACGTATCGAAAGCGCGAAGCCGCCGCGGCGGCTGAGTGGCTATGGCGCTCGGCTGCCGGTACAAATGACGCGGGTTCGATCCCGGCTGCGGCGGTCGAATTTTGATGGAGGCAAAATTCTAGAGGCCCGTGTACTGTACCATGTCAGAGCACGTTAAAGGACGACAGGTGGTCGAAATTTCCGGAGCCATTCACTATGGCGTATCTCATAGCCTGAGTTGCTTTGGGACGTTAAACCTCTTCAAACCAAACCAAACCGAAAACTCGGCGACTTCTGGATCAAAAGAGTTATTGTATTAAACCTGTGCATTCAGTAGATACGCCTTTATTCATTATCAATTCTTCAGTCATCTTGGCGGAGTGCTAGCGCCTCTGCCTCAAACGCCGAAGGCCCTGGTTCGATTACTAGCTTGGACGCATGTTTTTTTTTTTCTTTATTCAGTGAGTGTGCGGGGGGTATCAGTGGCTCCCATAGATGCCGCAACCGAATACGTTGGTTAGCTCTTAAGCGCGTAAGGGCGGGTAAGGGTGAGGGCGGCTCTGCGGTGAGGCGTGCGGTTTGACGTCATGGAAGATGCGCGGAGAGCGCGTTGCTTATTCCCAGCTGCGGCGGTTGCTAGGCAACAGCTCAAGGTCTGTCTCTTGGCTCCCACGGAGCACCGCCACAGAGAAATCGCATGGTCGTGGCCGATAAAGCTTTTGCTTTAAAACATGTCCGCTGCTTTTCTACGTCATTTAGGAAGCAACAAAGTTTAACGCCCTCCACTCAATGTGAACTCTTAGCTTCTTCAATGTAGCAACCACATTACGGTGCTTGCAAAGAGTCGCAGAGCCAAGCTCGACGCGGCTTCGGCATGCACTAAGTTTAGAATTCTTATCATTTTTTTTTTACAGGCAGCTGTGATGCCAATGGGCTCCAACGCGAAGTGAGCGTCCGAACACCCGTTAAAAAAGTGGCACCGAGGCTGCGTCGTATGCCACTTGCTATCAGACCCCAAGTCTCTCACGACGAAGACCACCCGACAAAGAACAGTAAAAATCGGCTGAATTATGCTGTTTTCTATAAATTGAGTGGAACGATTTGTTCGCGCGTCGATCTACGGGAGTTGAAGGTTATAGTGCGGTACACATATTTCCCACTTCCACACAGAGAGGTAGGCCTCAGCTTATCATCAGACCACTTTCTAACCAGATAATGGTGTGTGTGTGTGTGGGGGGGGGGGGTGCGTGTGCGTGTGCGTGTGTCGTCGGCGCTCGCGCTTATAAAAGAAATTTCATTTTGGGTGCGCCGGCAAGGCTCGTAACTGATTTCTTCCGATTTCTGTGTGTGTGTGTGTGTGTGTGTGTGTGTGTGTGTGTGTGTGTGTGTGTGTGTGTGTGTGTGTGTGTGTGTGTGTGTGTGTGTGTGTGTGTGTGTGTGTGTGTGTGTGTGTGTGTGTGTGTGTGTGTGTGTGTGTGTGTGTGTGTGTGTGTGTGTGTGTGTGTGTGTGTGTGTGTGTGTGTGTGTGTGTGTGTGTGTGTGTGTGTGTGTGTGTGTGTGTGTGTGTGTGTGTGTGTGTGTGTGTGTGTGTGTGTGTGTGTGTGTGTGTGTGTGTGTGTGTGTGTGTGTGTGTGTGTGTGTGTGTGTGTGTGTGTGTGTGTGTGTGTGTGTGTGTGTGTGTGTGTGTGTGTGTGTGTGTGTGTGTGTGTGTGTGTGTGTGTGTGTGTGTGTGTGTGTGTGTGTGTGTGTGTGTGTGTGTGTGTGTGTGTGTGTGTGTGTGTGTGCGTGCGTGCGTGCGTGCGTGCGTGCGTGCGTGCGTGCGTGCGTGCGTGCGTGCGTGCGTGCGTGCGTGCGTGCGTGCGTGCGTGCGTGCGTGCGTGTGTGTGTGTGTGTGTGTGTGTGTGTGTGTGTGTGTGTGTGTGTGTGTGTGTGTGTGTGTGTGTGTGTGTGTGTGTGTGTGTGTGTGTGTGTGTGTGCGTGCGTGCGTGTGTGTGTGTGTGTGTGTGTGTGTGTGTGTGTGTGTGTGTGTGTGTGTGTGTGTGTGTGTGTGTGTGTGTGTGTGTGTGTGTGTGCTCGTGCGTGCGTGCGTGCGTGCGTGCGTGCGTGCGTGTGTGTGTGTGTGTGTGTGTGTGTGTGTGTGCGCGCGTGCGTGCGTGTGCGTGTGTGTGAGTGGGTGGGTGGGTGCGCGTGTGCACGCTTGTGTGTGCGTGTACTCGCAGATGGTACAGAAAATCCCAGTTATATCGCAAGAAAAATAGGATGAGGCCGTCAAACGGCCATAGCACACAGCAAGCCGTGCACCACCATGTCAGACACCCCTATGCTAGACATGTCGTCTGTTTTATGTCGTCTAATTCCTAGTGCAGCGCGTTAATTAAATCAAAAAGGTTTATCCAACCAGCACCATTCTTACGTTGCTTATTCTTTCACGTGCATTACCATCGCACCGCACACGAGCATCTTTTTTGATTCATCTCCACCGAAACACGGCGGCCGCGTTTCGATGGAGGCGAAGCGCATGAAATACCCGTGTGCTCTGAGGACCCCTCTCGGACCATTTGTGACGTTTGATTGGAGATATAGGTTAATGAATTCCTGAGCAGACGTGCACAGAACATCAGAGAGGCCCTAGGTGGTTGAAATTTATTAGAAGCCTCCAAATAAGACGCGTAATGCCATCTCCTTTTTCACTCCCTCTATTCTTCAGCTCACGGCGAGATTGGCACAATCACTGCTATGGGGACAGTTACTGCGCCTTTCCTTTACACAGAAAAATACATAAAAAGGAATTGCTCTGCTTTATCCGGTTTAACAGCCCCCGAAGCGACTCAGTCTGTGAAGGTCGGCTCCCATTAATTTCTACCCACGGTTCTGTAACCTGCACTTCCGTCGCACCAAAATAGACGCCCCTTCAGCCTTTCGCCTACATCAAATGCGACAGCCGTTGCCGGGATCGAACCAGCGTCTTTCTTGTCAGCAGCAGAGCACCATAACCACTGTGAAACCGTGGCGGCATAAACAAGTGAAAGGAAATCCCCGGTAGCAGTGTTATAACGAGTGGACACCTGGACCACACAATGAAGAAAGGGGTTAAGGTAAGTTTGAAGCGGACAGGTTAAATATTTGGAACAGATAACATTTCTGCTTGCTCTGTGGAAAAACTCTTGCAATCTTCCCCAAAAGTGTCCTCACTCTGCATTTTTAAATATATAGACTTGAGCTCATCAAAGTACTGCTGTCTCTTTTTATGTTTCTTCGTGGTTCAACTTTTGCTTGGACGGCGAAATTTTTCGCTTAGTTTTTTTCACAGTGCATCCCAGATTACACGTCCCTCGTTTCTGCGACGACTAGTTTTACTACGAACTAGCGGGGATCCGGTGAAGTTTTCAAGGAAACAAGAAAATGAAGGCCTGGACAATTGCACGGCCTCAAGGATGCCACCGACACAGATAGGCTGCAACCAGAATTATTTTTAACAACAATAAGGCGGAGACACGCGTAAGGCTGTGATTTGGCGCTCGATTGACCGTAATGACGGTTTGAACGCTGGTTCGGAACGGCGCTTCGCGCACGCAACTCGCAGCCGTTAGTGCGAGGGTCTCTCACATGGCATGCTTTTTCAGTCGTTTCGCTGCCTACGGCACCACTATGGCACCTATTTCATTCTTTTTTCTTTCACTCCTCCTTTATTCCTTCCCTTACGGCGCGGTTCAGGTGCCCGCCGATATGTAGGACAGATATTTTGCCATTTCCATTCCTCAGAAAGCAATTTTCAAGTTGTCCGATGCTTCAGAACACTACGCCATATCCACAGCTTTTTTAAGCGTGGTGTTTATTACATTGAAAATATATTCTATTTGCAATAATTAAATTATTTAAGAAGCTTTCAGGAAACGCCTCGAAACATCGCAAAATAACAGAGCATTACAGCACTGGAAACAAGCTAATGCTGAGCACATTAACAAGAGGGAATGCCACTTCGATTTAAAGTCGGTCGGTTCATACACTTCCCTCAGATGAACAATCAGTTGAGAGAAATCTTAACATCCTTCCTGTATGAACTGCCAAGCTTTTTATCTGTGCTTGCAATGTCGTCGCCTTTGTCACGTACCCACGTTCACTTTTTTGAACTGCCAGTCTCTCAAGCTGTAGGTTCAAGGTGTGGGCTTCATCATGTTCCATGCGTTCGCGTGGATGGGCCATCAGACGATTGTGCAGCAAACCGCACGAAATGGTGGGTGATTGGAAGGAGTGAAATTCAGAATACCCTGTGCTATCGCAATGTCGTCGGGCAATGGTAATTTAGCGACCTACAAGCTTTCCTTGTTCTTAGTATATTCTGTGCTCAGCACTTATTGTAATTATTGTGGTAAATACTTCGGCATTGTTTTCTAAATCTTCTTGGCATACATTAGCTTTTCTACAAAGACCACAACGCGCCGACTCATTTTAGCAGTGCTTATAGATAGCAATGAAATTCTATAAGTGCGGTGCGCATGTAAGCACGCAGTGCGCGCCAGACGTAAAGGCACAGTGATATTTTGGGGCTCAACTCGTAACTGTCTCGCTTCTGTCTCACGTATCAGATAAAGCAATGCACACACATGTACATGGACACACACAATATAAGGACTTAGCCTCTCGTCCAATGGTGACTTGAGGGCTCGTATTATATGTTTATTACTCAGTAATACCGCCAGAAGCTTCAAAAAACAACTCGAGTTTTAAAACGACTTTTCATGAGGATGAGGGAGGGCCGACAATGTGAGGACGAGGGCGAGGGAAGATCAGCAATTTTTTTGAAGTGAGGATGAGGTTGAGTGAGGACAGGATAACTTTTAAAAATGAGTGCGAGGGCGAGGGACGGCCATGGATTCAAAAGTGAGGGTGAGGGAGGAAAATTAAAAAGGAGGGCATTCGGCCACCTCTGGACGCGACACCTGCATTATCGCTGCTGTTCATGCCATTAAGCGCATGTAGAGGAACAGCTGTGCGAACAAATTATAAATATTAAGCTATGTACGTTCGCCTAAACATTGGCTGCGACATGTTTTTTCTGCCGCCAACTTAAAATCTTTTACGATACACTGTTGCGTTCTTTGCAACACACCAGTCAGAAAAATCACCCCAATCGCTTGAGGTTGTATAGCTTCTTTCACGCCGCGAATATAAATCATTCAAAAAAATGGCTGTGGTTTTGCTCTGGTTAAACCTTTGCAAGCAATCTAAACAACATTTTTTGTTCATGATCACTAGTGGCATTGTTTTGTGCCTTTTCTGCTAATCCCACCCCTTATGTAATACCCCGCGAGGGGTCTTTAAGGTAATAAAATGAAATGAAATGAAATGAAATGAACTCTCTCAGTCGAATTGCAATGTCAGTTTTTCCCCGCTCCGTTTCGCTGGGCGTTGCTTCATCTTCATCCCGGAACGTGGATTCTTCTCTCCCCCTCTTCACTCCCCCTTCAGTTTCGCCGGTGCGCCGCGCCGCCGGCACGTGCTCCGCACCCCGTGACCAACCACTTGACCAGCCGCGGCGCCGCCACGCTGAAGGCTCGAAATGCTAGCTTAATGTAGCTGTCGCTACAAAAGTTTCGTACATCTGGTAATGTTTCACCCCCTTTAGGAAACCAGGGACATCATTTGTGAGCTAACATCCCCTGACAATAGCAGCCGAGTGTCGCTGATAGGCTGCGTCTCATCTGCCTCACAAGCGCGGCAGTGGCGGAGCTGTCAAACGACTCACAGCACCATACCATGGGGGTTGCTATCATTGATCAAGTGATCAACCCGCCATTACACGCCTCCTGACATAGACTGCTCGGCGCCTGCCTCATCGCGACGCCTGCTCGTCTTATGGTTCGGTTTCGAATTCCGACAGCCAGTATTTAGCCTAATACGGTTGTAAAGGATTGGGAAGACGATTGTAGGGTTTCGCCAAAACGTCTGAGAACCCTAATTTGATCACTTGAACGAAAACGCGATCGGGTTTAATGTCACTGAGAGCCTCAGCTCTCTATCTCTTTGACTCAACGAACCAATCGCTTGAGAGCTTCACTTTACTTCCGCAGAAGGCCTTAATGTTTTTCACTGTTTAAAACGGCAAGGCTTAATACCCCTGCGGCACCGTAGGCCGTTGTCGTATTGTGTACATGCATGCGGCCGTCGCTCTAAAACATTCCCATGGACATCGTGCGCAAATGTTTACAACCTGTTAGCAGTGTTTAGGAAACAAATATTTTCTACCAGCTTGTTAAACACAGAAAGGCGACAAAAATAAATATATACGAAAATATTAACTATCATGGCAGCAGAACCAAGCATCAATCAGCCTTCAAGAGCTGGTGTGCAGTCGTTTCGAAGGATTCCCCGATGTAGTTGTAATAACGCGCGCATGGCAACGTGTTCAGGCAACACGAGCTTTACAATTATGTCAGCCTTATACACAAAATTCTGGTACGCTCCATACCCGATATCCGGATATGGAAGTGCTCGAGGTCTGGTTGGTGGTAAGTAATCAACTTCGGTTTGAGCGCTGCCTTGTGAAATCACATTTAGTGACTGTCTCGCACCACGGACAGCGTGGAAGGGGCCATCACCCAGCCAGCAGCCGTAACACAAATGCTTTATTTCGAATATCTGCGTTTTTATGGAGGAAAAACGCTAAGGCGCCCGTGTGCTGTGCGATGTCAGTGCACGTTAAAGATCCCCAGGTGGTCGAAATTATGCCGGAGCCCTCCACTACGGCACCTATTCTACCTTTCTTCTTTCACTCCCTCCTTATCCCTTCCCTTACGGCGCGGTTCAGGTGTCCAAAGATATATGAGACAGATACTGCGTCATTTCTTTTCCCCAAAAACCAATTAAAAAAAATTAAAAAAAAAATCGAATATGGCCCACGAAAGCCGCGCAGTTCAAGGATAAGTTCGACTGGTAGCCCCAAGACGGCATGCTATAGACGGAGTGACGGTAAGCGTTGTGCGCTCGCCCGGCTGTGCGCTGCGTAGTCTGCAGTAGCGGTTGGTAGGAGAGCATGTCGTCCTTTACCGTTTCTAATTCGGCCTCGGGTTCTCCTGCTACTAATGGCAGCAGCCTTATGAGCAACAGAGACTCGCCAAACACGCAGAGTCAACTGGCAGCAACTGAAAGCACGCCGTCACGGCTTCGGCGGCGGTACACAGCTTGTTCGTGCAGCTAAATGGTGTACTTACCCTGGCAGACTTTCCAATACCAAAACTTTTCTTTCTAGAGTGGCTTCCCAGCGCTGGCGGACATGTTTGTGGCGCTCGCCCGTTTCGGAAAGCGCGTATGGCGAAAGGGTGCGAACAGGGGCAGTACCACGGCTGCTCAATGGTGACGCACTGGGCGTTTCCATTGAGAGGTCTCGGCAGCACATCCTTGAGCAGTAAAGTTCTGTGGCTCTCGCGAATTCTCAACACAGCACGTATTTCGTCTGGCAAAACACATTTTTGTACAAAGAA
Source organism: Amblyomma americanum (assembly GCF_052857255.1). NCBI lineage: Eukaryota > Metazoa > Arthropoda > Arachnida > Ixodida > Ixodidae > Amblyomma > Amblyomma americanum. Next base: position 473,210,189 of record NC_135497.1, read on the forward strand.
AACATTCGGCAGCCACTCGCGACAGTTCCACTGCTGCATGCCTGCGCGCACGCCAGCAAGATACGAGGTCCATAACGGCGCCGTGTTGTAAGCGTGCCTGTGGCGCAATCTGGCATTAAACGGAAGAACTGTGTGCTGTCAACCGTTTGTCCTGAGACCAGGCTCTGGCGGCCTCTGGCCCGGGGTTCACGAAGGAGCGCGTGCATACTTTTAGCGAGCTGACGCGAGGCCTGCATGGCCTCGCGTCAGCTAACCCGCCTTGCAGAAGTCCTTCAGCAATCGAAAGGCAACCCTTTGGCGCAAATCACAAAAACACACGCTCTCCTTTTCTCTCGATCCTTCTCACTTTCTCTCTTTTGTCCTCACTTCGCCCTGTACTCTCTCTCCCGAAACTCTCGATTCTGATCTCCATCTTTTTTCTCATTTCACGGCGGATCCTCCCCCACAAGGCCTATAGCTCCTCAAGACCTGCGAGGATTGGGAGAATCTTCTGCCCTCTGAGGTACCTATCGTGCAGACCATCGGTCACAGCCGGACGGCTGGCATTATTAACCGCACTAACATAAACGCTTGAGTGGAATGGGGCCCAGGAGCCAACGTGCTCGAAACTCCTGAGTTTTTATTAAAGTTTTTGATGCTGGTGAGTCTTGCTTTCCTATTGATGTCTTCTCTTCCTCCCATCCATCACGGCGCGTCTATGGTATGCACTTCAAAGTGGCACAGTTCCTGCGCCATTTCCTTTCCTCAAAAACCGATGTTATTACACTGAGTCAGTAAAAAAAAGAAATCACAGTAATTACGACAAACAATTTTATGTTGCTAATCAACGACAGTTAAGCTTTAAAATGATTCACGTCTCGTGTAGACACTCGGTGGAAAATATTTTCGGCCGCGAAAATAAGTTTCTCTCATACACCCAAGGAATCATAGCAGGAGGCTCGAAATAAAGCTAGTGTAGCGTAGGAAGTTTTGTGTCTCAACGTAAGAGCACTTTAAAGAAGACAATAGGCACCAATCGCACTCCACTTTAAAATTCGTTCCGTTTCTTGCGAAGGAGAAAACCCGTTTTTTTCTGACCACTGTCGCTACACATGCAGCACTGTCCGCGGCGGAGCTTAATCCATCCTAAAGTCATGCCCTCCCCTTCAGATCATTTCGTGGCCCTCTGCAAATTCCGATCCGTTTCTTGGACGCAGCGAGCGCGCTTGGAGTGCTATTCGAGCAGAGCGGCGTGTCTCCCCCTAGGAGGGATGTCGTCGCTCGAACGACAAGCGTGCTCACAGTGGCGGCCACAAGTTGATCTTTATCTGGGAGCCAAGATGCCGATGGTGAAGACTCGTGCCAGCTACTTAGCTCTCTACGTAGCTCGAGTCGGTGTTCGGGCGCGGCCAACAGCCGGTATCCTTGCGTTCCTTGTCGGCGCCTTCATCTGGCACGGGTACGGCACTCATTGCGCGTCGCTTACTGTACCCTTACAGAGAACAGAGGTTGACTCGGGCTGCCTTGTGTAGCCTCGGTAGCTCAGGTGTTCAGCGCAAGTGGGTGGGCACGCTCGTTGCAAACGTGTCTTACCCGTGGTGTACGCTGCTTCTGCAGTGGCTGAGCTCCGCTCGGCGAGCGTTCGTCCCGGGCCCGCATACAGGACCGCAGGCAGAGAGACCGCAGGCGTTCTACAGCGGCGCCGCAGCCTTCCCGTTGGTATTGGCAGCCGATTTGCCTTACTTCGAGATGACAGACTCGCCAGCTATGCGTATTCAGCTGATCGCGGGAGCGCCACTCAGCCCAGATGACCGAAGGCGCACCGCTCATCGGAATGGAGAGCGTGGGCAGCGAGCTCTATTCCCACGGAAGTTCGAGACCTGGAAAAGAAGAGACGGCAGTGGGGTGTCCTTCCGACGCAACACCGTCTCGTGGTGTGGGGTATCGTACCAAGCGATCGGAACCTCACGTCTTTTTCGAGTATTCTGTCGCTCGCATGTTGTGGCGCGTAGCTTGGCGTATCACGGCGCACACTCGTTTCTTCGTTGTGTGGGGGAGCAGGCCAGAGATGCGAAGCTTGCTTCACTATAACCTCTCAAGTGGTTTTAAGTGTTCTTAGGTTAGAGGAAATAACACCTCCCCCGCCCTCCTTATTTTTTGTGATGACCCCCATTTTGAGGAGTGTGTACGGCCGGTTTATTCGCGCCTTTCAGTGCAGCGGGGCGTTCTATACAGCTCATTTATCTGAATGCTCGTTCCGATGGCTGCCATGTTAGGCTGCCACTTTCTCCCAATCCGTGCATGTTTTGTTGTATTTATTTTTGACTTGCCTTAATGACTGCCAGTTAAGCGTGCGCTTCCAGTAATCTTTTGTTTCGATTTTCTTATTGTTTTCGGTATGTTTCTACAATAACCAGGGGGACACAATATATGTTCTGAATTATTGGATTCTGCGAAATAAAATCTTTGTCCCGTGGTTTTCACTAGACCAAGTTGAAGGCTTTAAGCGAATAATACGATCTTAAGAGGAGAAGGCACGTTTGAAAAAAAGAAAGGCTTGATAAATGCATCACTCCGGGCGAATACTTCAGCGGAAGACGTAAGAGTGTGCAGGAGCATACCGCTAACCCTCTTTGGCGTTAAACACATCCCCGTTAAAAGTGATAGAAAGAAAACATTTAAAATTATATTCCTAGACTGTCGCTTTTTTGTCGTGCTTTGGTGAAAGGCACTGTAACAATCAGATAACTCAAAAATATAAACCTTGCATAGGACGGTCGCTCTGTCAAAGTACCCTCAGGCCTCTCCCTTTAGATTTCCCTGGTCTATCAGGTAAAGCTATTCTCTGGCTGATGGGTTTAGAGTGGGGGGCTCCAAGAAGGTGGGGTGGGTGACTGCATTGGTGGGACACAGATTGGATATGAGCAATCTCAGATATAGTGACAGAGTGTGTCGGGACTGGCTCCACAGGTGGTACAGTATAGAGGAAAAAGGGTAAGGCGTAACCAGAAGATGAAATGAGCAGATAGGACTAAGTGGGATTGGTGTCTCCAGCGTGTGTTGCAGGTAACGCCTCAACATCCGCGTTGTTAGCGGCCGGGCAGCCAGTGTTGTGGACCTTAGGAACATAAACAATTTAGTGCAGTTGGGTCTTGCGGAAACCCAGCGGTCTGTCCCCAATTCCTTTCTAATAATCAAGTTTTTCTTATCTCTCTTTCCTGTGCGTGCTTTTTAAGAAGTCTAATGAGGAGGAGAGTGCGTCAGCCTTGATTGTTGTGCTTTAATAGGACCGAGCCGAAACGCAGAAGACGCCGGAGTTGTTGTTTTTAAGACTGAAGGAAGAATGAAAAGGAAAGCGCACGCGGCGAGCCCACTGGCTAAAGCAGAACCACATTCGTTGCTACGCGCATGGAGTAGGAGAGATTCAAGAGGAAGATTCAAGACTGCGACGCGCGTCGCAACAACCGCGTTACCTGAAGCGATCACGAGGGCTCAACAAGAGATGCCCCCGTGACAAAGAGCCCTCGCCACATTGGTGAGAGCTCCTACGGGCTAGGGCCACCTACCCCACATTGGGGCCTCTGCAGCTTGCAGACATTGGTGAGCAGTCTTCACCATTATCCCCCGGAGGGGGATATTGGTGAAGAGTGCATCACCACGTACCCGAGCACCTGCGCTCACCGTGCGCGGCATCGCCGTGTCCGTGGAAAATGAGATCCTGGCGTTTGGACCTTTAACGACCCTCTGCGCAAGCAACAAATCAATTTGGCCCCTGGTTCCTGCAGGCGGCACCTCCGGTCTGACCCGACCGGGGGAAATCGGCAGTGGCCTTTTCCTGTCCTCCCCTTGATTTTTCACTTTCGCATCTTCTCAATCGCAACTCTCCTGTCTTCTCCTCTCTTAATTACTTTTTCCCTTCTTCCTGGCAGCGAAGTTTAACAATGTGGGACCAACTACCCTAAGTTGTGTTATATTTGGTTATAGTTGAGGTGTACAGCTGGCGTGGGCAGGACTTGCTGGCAAGTTTCTGTCCTGTCCCCTCGGTGGGCGGCTGGCATCATGACCGAACCTGTAGCACACTTTATGGCACCGCCTCCTTCATAAAATGATCGCGGTTTAAAAAGAGTGCGGACCGAAGGCATAACTTCACAGTGCTTCCAAAACACAAAAGAACATTTCCATAGGCATCAAGTCATACCTAGTGAAGATGCAGAGCAAATAGCGAGAAAACTGTCTCCGTTCATTGTTTCTAAAAATCTTACCGACGCCCTGTGCCTCAGCTGCAAGGTGAGGAAGTTAGCCAGTGGCGACCTCCTCATTCAAATCCGAGACAAAGCACAATACTCAAAACTCCCACCCTTAGTGTGTTTCGGAGACATCTGTTTATCAGTGACTACCCACCGATCACTGAACACAATCAAGGGCGTAATATCCGAACACGACTTTCTCGACCTCTCAGAACAAGAAATTCTGGAGGGTCTGAAAAACCTGAACGTTACTGATGTCCACCGCATCAAAATCCGAAAAGACGACAAGGATCTTCCCAGAAAACGTATTGTAGTGACCTTTGTCCCCAGCTAACTTCCCGAAACTATAGAAGTACGATATCTTAAAAGAAATATAAGACCATACATTCGAAATCTCAGACGATGCTTAAATGTCAAAGATTCGGTCATGGCTCACAAAGCTGTCGCAGCCGCCAAAAATGTGCCAAATGTTCTTCCAACAGTCATGAATTCGTGGACTGCAACACTTCAGCACTGTCCGCGAACTGCGAAGGAGACCAACCCGCGTACTCGAGGTCGCGCCCGACCTGGAAGAGAGAGCAGGAAATTATAACAATAAAGACAAAGGAAAACATAACTCACCAAGAAGCATGAAAAAGAAGACTCCCCTCAGCCTTCCAGTTCACACCAAAAACAAATTTCGCCGATGTGGTGCGCAGGGACGGCACAACACACCAAGCTTCGGCCACTGCCCAGGCAAAACCTGAGGCAGGGCCAGCCCCGTTCCCGGCAGACGCAGTGAATTCTGCCCTGCAAACTCTAAAAAAGGGCCCGCCGGCCCCTCTGTCGATCGACCGCAAGGCTTCTCCTAGTCGGGAAGGGCCCACAAACCGTACAGTCGCGGGTTCACCGCGGAAGTCCTGAGCCTCTAGTGAGGCGATGGACATAACACAGAACTCGCCAACGCAGCAGCACAGGCACAGCTCCCTTGACCGAAAATGACAAGAGAAGACCTCAGTATTGGCACCCCCAAAGCCGGTATCCTAATTTTTTTAAACTATACTCGACAAACATGGAGTTCATTAAACAGGGGAACTGCCGAGGACTAATGATTAACTACGGTGGCATAAAATAGCATTTCAACACACTGTCCCCGGCGGCTTTATGCTTATAGAAGACCAACTTGGGTCCAAAATAAAAAAAAATATTTTTAAAGAAGTATAATGTCTTTCGGTGTGACCAAGAGCAAACAAGCAAGCTATCTGGAGGTTTTGCTTTTGTCATCCTGAATGGTGTAGCAACCCGCAAAATCAAACATAAAATCAAATACGAAGCCGTCGCAGTCACCATCATTCATTTTAAAGCAATCGCAATATGTACCATATATATTGCCGCGAATATTTGCAGTGTTTGTTCGTTTTTCAAATCTACCGCCACATCACTTTATGGCTTTGTTTGTGACGCAAGACGCGACTAGATTTATCTCGATTGATCGCAGCCAGGCAGAGCTGATTCTACGTTGTTCCGGAATGTTCTAGTAACTTTGCGCTCTTTATCTCGAAAGTTCGCTGTCAGCTTTAAATTGAGCACGACCGACAGCGGCCGGCATTCTGTTCGACGACCGCCGAGCACGCTTGTCGCTTCGCCGCCGCCGAGTGATTCAGTCCATTTTGGGTGCAAGTAAGCCCAATAAACAGTTCTTTTAGAAGACCCTTTCATCCGTCTTCATCGCTCATTTGACTGCCGTCACCACTACGTGACATCGGGTGGATGTGCGGGGTAGCCTTCCATGTTCCGGACGCCCCCTTCAAGTCGTGAGGCCAGCCCTCAGAGCTTCGCACCCGAGGACGAGCCAGCAGATCAGCGAGCCAGCCGACGTCTCAAGGGAGAAGAGCCTGAGTTTGTTAAACTGCCAGACCACACCAGACAGCGAAAAGACGCTGCTACGAGCACCGCAAACTCGCCGAAGATGTCGACACCAATCATACTACAGCAGCCGCGAATTCCGCCAACTTTCAATGGATCCCAAGGCGAAGACCCTGAAGAATAGTTGGATCAATTTGAGCGCGTGGCGTCATTCAACAAGTGGGATGATGCGGTAAAAATTGGACACGTGTTCTTCTATTTGGAAGGCTCCGCACGCACGTGGTACAAAAACTACGAGCCGTCCCTTACGACATGGGAGCTATTCAAGAGAGAACTATAGAAGGTATTCACCAGTGTCGTGAGGAAAGAAAGAGCCGAACGACTCCTCGAGTCCAGGATCCAGCTTCCGAATGAGCCCGTCCGCGTTTACGTCGAGAAGATGAAGCGCCTATTTCGCCGCGCCGACCCCGGGATGACCGAGGAAAAGAAAGTTCAGTTTTTAATGCACGACGTAAAAAAACAACTCTTGGCACCCTCGTCCGCCAGCCGCCAAAAACGGTCGAGGAATTCATGCAAGAAGCCTGCACGATTGAGAAGACCCTGGACGTCCGAGCTCGGCAGTACAACCGCCCTTCCTATCACTATGCAATCTGTTGGGACTCGCCGGCCACCACCAGCGACAGCTTGCGGGAAGTTATCCGCGAAATCGTCCGAGAGGAGCTAAGCCGATTACTGCCATCCTCCCCACAGCCACAAGCAGCGACTCTGATGGACGTGGTACGGGAAGAAGTGCAACAGGCACTTGGCACCCCGACGGCCACAGAACCCCAGGCCATGACCTACGCCGCTGCAGTAGGGACTGCCCAGCCCCAACGACAACCCCCACGTCCTCCCCGAGATGAGCTACTTGTTCCACAACGCCGCCTCCCATTCCCCGCCCGCCCAGCCTATGACCGACGCTCAAGCCCCAGGAAATGCGACGCCTGGAGGACTTCCGACAACCGGCCGTTGTGCTTCCATTGCGGTGGGGCCGGCCATATTCTTCGTCACTGCCCGTACCGACGTATCGGTCTTCGAGGATTTGCCATTAACGCCCCACGACCACGCTTCGGGCAACGTCCGCAGGAAATCGACGAGTACCTGCGTCGAGAAGAGTACACGCCGAACCGCTTTTCGCGCTCACCATCGCCGTCAACCTCGCGCTTTGTGTCGCCACGCCGCAGCTACGCAGCCGCGGTACGAGGAAGGTCTCCTAGCCCCCGTAGGGGAGACTAAAAGCAGCAACCTCTGGAGGTGAGGTTGATCACGAGCGAAACGCCGAATATCCTCCATCGACCACGCCCCATGAAGACGCTGCACCCGCGACAAAGCATGAAGAACCGACACTCGACGCACCGACGCCGCACACAATGAGAACCCCGAGCACGACGCAAGCTGCCTTGAAAACGACGCCGCCACACAGAAGAGCTTCGACCACACGCCCCACCCGCGACTCGCATACGCGACGAAGCCGTGACCCAACGCCGAGAGCGACATGCAATGCAAGAGCCAGGACCTCCGACTTAGAAGTGACTGTCGACGGCAGGAAACTTACCGCTCTAGTCGACACATAAGCCGATTACTCGGTGATGAATTAAACCTTCGCTGCGCAGCTGAGAAAGGTCACAACGGCCAGGGAAGGCCCACAAATTCGCACCGCAGGGGTCACCTCATTACGCCATCAGGATGATGCACAGGGCGAGTGACTGTAAAAGGACATACCTATCCTGCGACCTTTGTTGTGCTACCGCAATGCTCCCGCGAAGTGATCTTGGGTATGAATTTCCTTAATTAGCATCAGGCGATCACCGACCTGCGATCCAAGCTGATCACGCTCTCGACGGACGAAGCCATCGCTTCGAAGAAAACTCGGGAAAATCACGTTGCCCTGAGTGTCCTGGAGGAAGAAGTGAGCGTCCCAACCCGATCAAGCGTTATCGTGACCAGGGGCGCCACGAAAGCCATTAACGCTGAAGCCATCATCGAGGGCAACATGCAGTTGCTCCTAGACCGAGGAATCAGCATCACAAGAGGCATCGCACATTTGCGCAATGGCCAGGCCGAAGTACTGCTCACTAACTTCAGCGAAGAGTACCGGCACATTAACAGAGGAACGACGAGTGCTTTCTTCGACGAAATATCCGACGTACGAGAATCCTTCGCCCTCTCCGACCCCTCCGCAGAAGATTCGCCTGACCAAGAGAACTCGCCCACTTTCGACATCAACCCAGCCCTGCACTGGAACAGACAAGATCAGATCCGCAATCTGCTTTAAAGCTACAGTGAGTGTTTTTCGACATCGCCGAAGGTGCGACAGACGCCAATTGCCAAGCATCGCATTATAACGGACCAACACGTCCGTCCTCTTCGTCAAAGCCCCTACCGTGTGTCACCGCGAGAACAACAAGCCTTCCGGAACAAAGTCGAAGAAATGCTTCGCGACGACGTCATCCAGCCTTCAAACATCCCATGGGCGGCACCGGTTGTTCTAGTGAGAAAGACAGCGCACTATGATTATGCGTGGATTACCGCCGCTTGAACAACATAACAAAGAAGGACGTCTACCCCCTTCCCCGCATCGACGACACACTGGACCGCCTCTGCAACGCCAAATATTTCTCATCGATGGACCTCAAGAGCGGGTACTGGCAAATTGAGGTCGACGAAAAAGATCGCGAGAAGACTGCATTCATCATTCCGGATGGGCTGTTTGAGTTCAAGGTGATGCCATTTGGTCTCTGTACCGCACCAGCGACGTTTCAGCGAGTAATGGATACAGTGCTGGCAGGCCTGAAGTGGCAAATTTGTCTGGTATATTTAGATGACGTCGTTGTCTTCGCCTCGAACTTTGAAGAGCACCTCAAAAGAGTTCGAACAGAACTAGACGCAATCAAGTCGTCTGGCCTAGCCTTGAAAGCAGAGAAATGCCACTTTGCTTACGAACACCTGCTGTTTCTAGGCCACATCGTTAGCAAGGAAGGAGTACGCCCAGACCCGCAGAAAACAGCTGCTATTGAACAGTTCCCACCGCCGGCCGATTAGAAAGGAGTGCGCAGATTTCTCGGACTGTGCGCATACTACCGACGATTTGTGAAAAAAATTTCGCGCATCGCCGAGCCCCTGACCCAACTGACGAAGGCAAACGTGCCATTTAAATGGGAAGCGCCGCAAGCAGAAGCCTTCAAGGAACTTCAGTGTCGATTACAGTCCCCACCGATCCTTGCGCATTTTGATGAAAACGCCGATACTGAAGTTCATACCGACGCAAGCAGCGTGGGACTAGGTGCCGTCCTCGTTCAAAAAAGCGACAGGCTCGAGAAAGTCATCGCATACGCTAGCCGTTCCCTTTCCAAGGCCGATGCTATCTATTCGACAACTGAGAAGGAGTGCCTTGCCATAATCTGGGCTACGTCAAAATTCCGCCCCTACCTCTACGGACGGCCGTTCAAGGTGGTCAGCGACCACCACGCGCTCTGCTGGCTTGCCAATTTGAAGGCCCGCTCTGGCCGACTCGCTCGATGGAGTCTGCGTGTCCAGGAGTTTGACGTCATCGTCGTTTACAAGTCCCGACGCAATCACTCTGACGCCGATTGCCTCTCACGAGCCCCTGTAGATGCACCGCCGCCGGACGACGATGAGGACGCCTTCCTGGGACCCATCAGCCCCAGCTATTTTGCTCAGCAGCAACGCTCGGACCCCGACCTAAAAGGCCTCATCTAGTACCTGGAAGGCAAGGTTTCTTCACCCCCCGCTTCATTCAAGCGAGCACTGTCTTCCTTCTGTGTGCAGAATGAGGTCCTTGTGAAGAAGAACTTTACAGAAAACAAAACAGCCTACCTCCTTGTTGTACCTACTTGTCTCCGCGAACAAGTTCTACAGGCTTCACACGACGAGCCGACAGCTGGACATCCCGGGTTTATTCGCACCCTCCGCCGCATTCAAGACAAGTATTACTGGCCACGACTGTCTGCCGATGTCGCACACTATGTGAAAACCTGCCGAGATTGTCAGCGACGAAAGACTCCTCCCACACGACCAGCAGGATTTCTGAGCCCCATTGAACCTCCCTCAAGACCCTTTCAGCAGATTGGCATGGACTTGCTTGGCCGTTTTCCAACGTCAACATCTGGAAATAAGTGGATCATGATAGCAACCGACTACCTGACCCGCTACGCCGAGGCGAAAGCCCTACCAAACGGAACAGCAGCAGAAGTCGCCAAATTTTTCGTGGAGTGCATTCTTCTTCGACACGGCACCCCCGATGCGCTCATCACGGACAGAGGAACAGCATTCACGGCGGAACTAACGCAAGCCATCCTGCGCTAGAGCCAAACCAGCCACTGGAGGACAACTGCATACCATCCGCAGAGCAACGGACTGACCGAGCGCCTGAACAAAACCATCGCCGATATGCTCGCTATGTATGTCGATGCCGAACACAAAACCTGGGATGTCATCCTGCCTTACGTCGTCTTCGCCTACAACACCGCAGTGCAGGAGACCACCCAGATGACGCCTTTTAGGCTCGTCCATGGCAGGTAGGCCACGACCACGCTAGACGCCATGCTGGCCAGCGTTACAGAAGAAGAGAACGTCGATGTTGCCGCCTACCTTCAAGCGCAGAAGAAGCTCGAAGGCTTGCCCGATTACGGATCAAAGATCAGCAGCGGTCCGACGCCAGACGCTACAACCTACGAAGACGCAACGCGGAATACAAGCCAGGAGACCAAGTCTGGGTGTGGACGCCCATTCACCGCCGTGGATTGAGTGAAAAGCTTTTGCGCCGCTATTTCGGCCCGTACAAAGTTCTTCGTCGGCTGGGTGAACTGGATTATGACGTCATCCATGACGCAATGACTGAATCCCAGCGACGCCGCGTACGACCAGAAGTTGTCCATGTAGTCCGTCTGAAGCCGTATTATGTGCACTAAAGGCCGCTGCATTTCCATGCTCTATTTTCGCAAGATCCGTTTTTTTTCCTTACAAGTCGCATTATTTGTTTTAATGCATCGGGTCGATGCTTCTTTGAGAGGGGAGTAATGCCGCGAATATTTGCAGTGTTTGTTCGCTTTTCAAATCTGCCGCCACATCACTTTATCGCTTTGTTTGCGACGCAAGACGCGACTAGATTTATCTCGATTGATCGCAGCCAGGCAGAGCTGATTCTACGTTGTTCCGGAATGTTCTAGTAACTTTGCGCTCTTTATCTCGAAAGTTCGCTATCAGCTTTAAATTGAGCACGGCCGACAGCGGCCGGCATTCTGTTTGACGACCGCCCAGCACGCTTGTCGCTTCGCCGCCGCCGAGTGATTCAGTCCATTTTGGGTGCAAGTCAGCCCAATAAACAGTTCTTTTAGAAGACCTTTTCGTCCGTCTTCATCGCTGCTTCGACTGCCGTCACCACTACGTGACAATATTGAGCCACACCTAACAGTAACTCTTCATGATTTACAATCCTTTTTGAACAGCTACGAGAGCCATATCGGTTAGTTGGTGATTTTAATCCCCACTACGGTTTTTGGTGAAGCGCACACTGTGATGCAAGAAAGATTTATTTCTATGTAAAACCGTTTGCCTCCTAAACGACGGCAAAGATACATGCTGCTCTGCGAGCACGGGAAAAATGAGTTCCAAAAATTTGTCTTTTAGTTCACTCCCTCTATTTTGTGATTTCAATTGGGACGTCATCGATAACCCATACGGCAGCGATCACCTCCCTGCATTAATCAGCCTAACATCCCCAAGGCAAGTCGTCCCAACGAATTCACGACGGTAGGAGTTACATTTAGCCGACTCCACTTTTTAGTGAAAGGACCACTTAAGATAAATTAGTTTCAGATGATCTCAGCACAGACGAACTGAATGAAGCTATCACAAACTGTTTTTTTAACCGCTGCACGCCTAGCAATTCCTCATTCGTCTGGAGGGGTTAAACAGAATCACAAAATTTGGTATACACAAGAATGCCGAAATGTAAACATTAAACAAAACAAAGCTTGGGGAATTTTTGGTAGGTACCCAACGCAGGAGATTTCATTAAGTGCAAAAGTTCAGAGCAAAAGCTCGATATATTCGCTGTAATGCAGAAAAAAAACTTCATGGCAAGGTTACGTGTCCTCAATAAACAGCTCAATTAAATCAAAACAAATGTCGAAGATGGTAAAAAAGATAAATGGTAGCTACTCCCACTTCACAGTTCCGTTTCTCTCAACCTCGGGTATACAGATAAATATAGAAGACCAGGCGAATATTTTGGGTGAATATTTTTCTGCAGTCTTCAGTTCATCTCTCTATACAGAATCATTTCTCAAATACAAAACCGGCTGAAAAAAAAGACTGCCGACAAGTGGCGGTACAAATGAATCCTATAATAATTTGCTTACAGTTCAGGAAATTAATAAGGTATTGTCCGCTGGTAAGTAAACTGCACCTGGCCCAGAAGAAATACATTATCAAATGTTAGCTCAACTCTCTGAACCGGCTGTGGAGGCACTTTTAAAATTTTTTACCAAAGTTTGGGTATCGGAAAACTTCCTGAAGCCTGGAAGATTACCATAATTGTTCCATTATTAAAACCTCAAAAACCCTCTACCCTTCCTAGCAGCTATAGGCCCATAGCTCAGACTAGCTGTCTAGCGAAAATATTTCAAAGTGTATTGAATATCAGAATAACATTCATGTTAGAAGATGGGGACCATCTTGGTGTCCATGAACGCGGTTTTAAAAAGTCTTGCTCCACCACCGATCACCTGCGTCGTCTTGAAAATACTGTTCGTGAAGCTTTTAAGCACGGACAACACTGTCTAGCTGTCGTCTTTGCTTTAGAGAAGGCAAATAACACAACGTGTAGGTTTGAAATTATTCAGGGCCTGGCTTAAATGGGAATCCACGGCAGGGTGTTCAGCTGCCTTAAAGAAATTTTGTCTAACCGTACATGTTATGTCAGCCTAGGCTCAACCCTTTCAGAGAATATTATTCAAAAAAATGTAGTACCCCAAGAATGTTTTTGAGCTCAACACTCTTTATTGTAAAAATGAATTCTCTCAGGAAATCAATACCAAGGTCCATTATGTATTCTGTATATGTAGATAATCTCCAGATAGCTTGCACATCCTCGAACACATCAACATGCGAACGACAAATACAACTAACAATAAAGTGGCAACATTGGCAGACAGAAATGACTTCCGTTTTTCTCCACAAAAATCGGTGGCCATTCTTTTCTCTATCAAACGAGGCATACAGATAGGTCCCAACATACACCTGAACGAAGCCGACTTACCCGTGAAAATGGAACATAAATTTCTAGGTATAAAATTTGACACGAAGCTAGCCTTTCAGTCTCATATAAATGCGTTGAAAACGAAAACCTCTGGATTCGTGAACATACTTCAAGTGCTGTTGAGAAAAGACTGGGGAGCCGATACGACATGTCTCATGCAAATTTACCGCTCTGTAGTGCGCTTTACCCTGCATTAGGAATGTATAGTGTATGGGTCAGCGAGACCATCGTACCTTAATCAGCTAGATAAAGTACTCTGTGTAGGTTTGCGTCTCTTCACTGGTGCCTACAGAAAATCAACATGTAGAAACCAATGAACCATCGATGACAGATAGAAGAACCATATTCACATGCTCGTTCATTCTAAAAATCCGTTCACTGCATAAGCGTGTATGTTACCTATCGCTACAAGTTGCCTTTCTAGGACACTCTTCAAAAAAAAGCCACAGGCTACTCGGTCACTCCTGTTGCGATTTGAAGAGATGTGCCGAAACCTCGGCATACTAGACATATTTCCAAACATTGCCCGAAGGCGAGGTCTACTCGCGCCATGACACAATTCCCTCAAATCTGTAATTTAACTCTTACACAGTTCTGTAATAAACATATTCCACAACAACATATAATAAAAGAATTCCTCACACTTGAGGAAAAGTATAGTAATTTCGCACATTTTTATACAGATGGCTCATAAACAGATGCTTACATTGGAAGCGCAGTTGTACAGGGGAACTGAAATAAAATAGTAAGACTTCCACAGTGTGCTGCCATCTTCACTGCGGAATGTTACGCCATCTGCGTAGGCATCGAAAAAATAGTAAATGAGAACCTCGCCAACAGTATTATTTACAATGACGTGCTAATTGTGCTCACAGCCCTTCATTCTAGAAACTCAACACCTCCGCTGCTTGGCGACCTCATACACAACTTTAAACACCCATAGCTCAAGGACAAAACATATAACTCTGCAGGGTACCAAGTCAAGTCGGCATAAAAGGCAACGAAAGAGCAGATTCGTGCACTGCTCAAGTTTGTGACAAGCAAATGAAAAGTTTAAATATGCCCTATATGAACGTACTATATATTAATGCAATAATAATAACTTTATAACTTTATTTGCATCACACGTACATGATGCCGGAGGCCAGCAGAAAAAGCTGTCATTAAGGCAGCTTGACAAGGCCGCAGGCCCCCACATTGGCAACTACAGGTAGCGGTCAGCAACCACAAAACAAATGCATGAAAGTGTGAAACCGCAAACAAAAGCTGTACATTGAAAAAAAGGAAGTTTCCACGAAAACCTGACTGCAACAAGAGGGCACACACTTTCAACAAATCTCATCGCCGGAGATATATAGACAGCATAGCAAAATGAAAGTGACGCTTTGAGATAGAATATTGTGAGACTATTTTGTTGTTCTTATTTTTAGTTCGTAAAGTAGTGGCGAAGTTTCTTGAAAGTAATATTTTCGGGTTGTATGTTTTTCTTATGCAACGTATTTAAAAGCCTTGGTAACCGGTTTTTTAACATTTGTAATCCATATGTTGTCCTACATGTTTCAACTTTCCACCTCTCAAAATTTCGCGTGTTGTATGCTTTAGGATGACTACTTATGTTGGCTATCTGACGCAAGAAACAAGTACCATTTTTTATCTCTTGTTTGTATTGTTTGCACAGACGATAACCATAAATCTTCGTAACAGGCATCACGTTATACATGTGAAATAATGGTTCCGAGGGATAGCACATGGGGACACTTGCAACGGCACGTAGAAACTTTTTTTGCAGAATATGAATTTTGTGTATATTGTTTTGCGTCGTAGAGGCCCAAACTAAATGGCAATAATTAAGTCTTGAACAAAACAAGGTATTATACAGCATTATCATTACATTACGCGGTAGTACACTTGCATTTCGATATATGAGGCCGACTACTTGAGAAAGTTTTTTGGTTAAGCAGTTAATATGTGCATCCCAAGATAAGTTCTCATGAAACGTAACACCTAATGTTTTAATCCAAGGCACTATTTCAACTGGGGTTGATTTGAGCAAAACACTGTGGCTAGTTGTTATAGTTTTATTTCTGGCGTGAAATAGAACTGCCTTTGTTTTTTGTATGTTTATTTTTAAAAGGTTTTCTTCAGTCCATTTCTCTAGCTTGGCTAGGCTTTCATTCGCATGGCGAATTAATTGATCAGGATCATTTGCTGAAAAGAATAGACTCGTATCATCTGCGTAAATGACAAATTTTGTGGATGGGGTTACGCTGACTATGTCATTCACGTAGAGATTAAAAAGGAATGGCCCCAAAATACTGCCTTGCGGCACGCCACAGTTAACTGCTAGTGAATCCGAACAAAATCCCTCTATATCTACAATTTGCTTCCTATTGGTTAAATATGATCGGATTAACGCCGCAGCCACACCCCGAAAGCCATATCTTTCTAGCTTCGTGATCAGTATCTGATGATTTATGAGGTCAAAGGCTCTTGAAAAATCTATAAATATGCCTAATATTACGTTTTCTTGTTCAATGTGGTCTAAAATATACTCTTTTTGGGCAAGAAGTGCCGACTCGGTGCTAACTCCCTTTCGGAATCCATACTGGCAATCAACTATGAGGTTATGTTTCTCTTCAAATTTCGAAAATCGCTTGAGAATGATTTTTTCGAATGCCTTTGATAGGACAGGTAGTATGGAAACAGGCCTGTAATTCCCCATATCATTCTTATCACCTTTCTTGTACAATACCTTCACACGTGCAACTTGCATTTGGTGTGGAAATACCGCTTGTTCAAGGCATAAATTGAAAACGTAATTTATGCAGGGAGCAAGGACACAGATGACGTGTTTCAAAGGTTTCACTTGCATGCCATCAACATCAATAGCGCTGCTGTTATTAAGACTTTTTATTACTTCCGTCACTTCGGCTTCGCTGACAGGATCAAGAAAAACTGAGCCATTATTGTAGTGAACATTGTCTAGATTAATATTCACTGTTATTTGAGCGGCAGTATTTACAATGTGGCTATTGAAGGCATTGGCTAAGGCTTTGCCTGACAGCACGGTACCATTGTATTTTATTTCACGAACTGAGTCATTCTTAACATTATAGTTTAATACTGAGCGCAGGTTTTTCCACAGAGCATGTGTGCGTCCAGAAAGAGAGGTGAATAAGTTGTTAAAATGCTGTTTTCGTGCCCTTTTCAGCTCTTTATCTAAACGATTACGGCAAGTTCTAAACTGCTTCAACGCGTCTGGATCCTTGCTCTTGATAAACCTGCTGAACATTTTATTTTTCTCACGTATTTTCGCTGCCAGGTCGGGTGTTATCCACGGTTTGCGGATTTTTGTGTTTACTTTCAATCGCACAAAAGGGAAACAATCTGCGTATATAGGTTTAAGAATGTTAAGCAGTTCTTCGTAAGCTGCGCTAGCATCAGTTTTTTTGTACACACTATCCCATGATGCCAGTGAAACTTTTTCCAGAAATGTGGAAAGATTTTTTTGTGACACACGTTGTATTAAGCTTGCAGGCACGTTTTTCTTTATGTTGACCTTTTTGGTACAGCACAAAAAAATAGGCAAATGATCACTCAGCTCAGCCACAATAACGCCTGCTCTGATTCTCTCCGGAGTTATATTTGTAACAAAAATATCTATTAATGTTGATGTATTTAGTGTCACTCTTGTTGGGAGATTTATGACATTTGTGAGACCATTCGCCCTCATTAGAACATCCAGTTTCAGTTTGGAGGAATCATTGCCTAACATGTTTATATTCACGTCGCCACCAAAAATAATGTCAAAGTGAGAATTGTTTACAAATTCAAAAACATTTTCTAAGTAATCTAAGAACGATGCCACCACCCCATTCGGAGGTCGATAACCAACGGCAAGTACAGTGTTTTGCAATTTCAGTGCCATAAATTCACAGTCACCTGTACTTGTACAGAAAGTTTCGAGTAGTTCACATTGGAGATCATTTTTTACCAAGAGGCACACTCCACCACCGCGACCAGTTGCCCTATTTAAGTAAAACGTCTGGTAGGAAGGTAAACGAAAAACATTCGTATCATCTGTGCTCCATGTTTCTGTGAGCATTATCACATTAAACATGTTATCGTGTTGTTGAAAAAAGAGGCCAAGTTCAGATTCTTTATGCTTTACTGATCGTATGTTAAGGTGAAAGCACTTCAAAGACTTCAAAGAACAGCGAACTAAATAACAAGCTACAATTAATAAAACCAGTTCTAGGTGAATGAAAGTCGTGTTTGAAGGAAGTCATTATCTGCCGTCTCTGTCTAGATTACACGCATAGTACACACAGCTTTCTGATAATTATGAAGACAAACCAGTTTGTATATGCGGCAATCGATTTACGGTCAATCACATTTCAATTTCATGCTCTAAACTGGAAAAGCTACAGAAAAAGTGCTTTTCTCCGTTTTGTAACCAATGCATTACTTTTCACCCAGCACTGCTTTTGAGTGATAATGCAACTGTGGACATGTCTTGCGCTTTTAGTTTTTTAACAGACGCTGGTTTTCTTAAAAATATGTAAATCGTGATGCAGTATTTTGCCTCATACACATCAGCCATTTCTCATACCTGAGAAAAAGGCAGAGGTCTTTATTTGATTGTTTGGGAGCCTCGACATCCTTACCCTGGCGAGGATGGCCGCTGAGGTTACCGACCTCCTTTAAAAGTTTTTTAATAGTGCCCGCTTCTAGAATCTTTTTCCTTCGTCATCACGATGTAGTTCTAAATATTTAAGCACTCTACAGCACCGACGATTTTTCACATCTCTATTAAATTATCCAGAAATTTCTCCTATACCTCGAGCTTGGCGCATGGTGCTCTTAGTTGCCTATGCGACTTACAACACAACACCCCGGAATCGACCTGTCCGATATCAGTGACTGTTAAAAATTCCACGGTAGTTGAAATTATTCCGACGTCCTCCAGAACGGCACCTTCGCTCTTTTTTTTAAATCCCCCTTTCTGCCTACCTCAAGGTGCGATTGAGGCGTCCACTCTTTTCACTCTTATTTCACTCTCACCTTACTCCTTTCCCTCACGGCGCCACTCGGGTGTCCCTCGTGGCATGAAAATTATTGCACAATTTTCCTTCCTCAAAAATCGTTATTTTAAGCACACAAAAACAATAATAATTGGTCTTTGGAGAAAGGAAATGACGCAGTATCTGTCTCATATATCGTTGGACGCCTGAACCGCGCCATAAGGGAAGGAATAAAGGAGGGAGTGAAAGAAGAAAGCAAGAAAGGGGTGCCGTAGTGGTGGGCTCCTGAATAATTTCTACCACTTGGGGATCTTTAACGGGCACGGACATTGCACAGCACACGGGCGTCTTGCCTCCATAAAAAATAATGTGGATTAGCTCAGCTAATCCAGGATATACAAATGGAAAATTGTCGGCGTTGACAATGTTCTAGACGGCGATGGCTTTGAGCAAAGGAAGGGCGCATAACTGTCCCCCTGGTTTGGTTTATGGGGGTTTAACGTCCCAAAGCGACTCAGGCTATGAGGGACGCCGTAGTGAAGGGCTCGGGAAATTTTGAAGACCTGGAGTTCTTTACCGTACACTGATATCGCACAGTACACGGGCCTCTAGAATTTCGCCTCCATTGAAATGCGACCGCCGCGGCCGGGATCGAACACAAGTCTTTCGGGCTAGCAGCCGAGCTCCATAACCACTCATCCACCGCGCCGGCCACAACTGGCCCCCTGGACATGCGGACGCCTCATTCGTGCTTTGACACATGTGGCGGTGGTGACAGAGAGAGATTTGGCCTGAATGCATTAGCGCTGACCCCGTTAAGGCTGACATGCGGCTCTGCAGCAATAGCTAGGCCGCAGCGTTCATTTGGTGATCAATCTCTCGCGATCAACCAATAACTGCCTGCCACCTTCCAGGGTGGCAGGGCGGACGCACTACCTATCCAGTCTGCGGAAGACAATAATAATAATAATTAATTTGTGGGGAAAGTAAATGGCTCAGTATCTGTCTCGTATATCGTTGGACACCGGAACCGCGCCGTAAGGGAAGGGAAGAACGAAAGATTGAAAGAAGGAAGAAAGTGGTGCCGTAGTGGAGGGCTCCGGAATCATTTCGACCACCTGGGGTTCTTAAACGGGCACTGACATACGTTAAAGATCCCCAGGTGGTCGAAATTATTCTGGAGCCCTCTACTACGGAGCCACTTTCTTCCTTTCTTCTTTCACACAATCAAAGCATGTTTTTGCAGTTGCACACCAACGCCACGTACATGAAGACGAGATTGAGGTCCTCACCGAGCCACGGAACTGGTTGTGAGCATTTCCTCTCGTGAAAATGAACAGCCTTTGCAAAATTGTCAACGCCATTGAACTTTATGAACACCATCGGCTCACTTGTTTGGTTATTGAGGAAATGAAATGGCACAGTAACCGCCTCGCTTATCTTGGACTCGGAGGACACCAGAACAGCGCCGTAAAAGAAGGGATAAAGGCGGGAGGGAAAGAAGAAAGAGAAAACTGAAAATTGAAATTTGGATTTTGAGGAAAGCCGCGGCGCTGCGCAGCGGCGGGACACCTGTGGCGCGGTGCTACTCGTTGCGCATGCGCAGTATAGTGATTATGGAGCGAGACAGGGAAACAGGCAGCGTGGTCGGCGGAGGCCACCTGCGCCATGCGTGACGTCAATCGTGCTCCGACATACGCCGGCTCGCTCGAAGCGCAGTGCTGACTAGCGTAGTGTAGTGTTCCTGTATATGCTCCCGCAGGGAGCAGAGTTGCGCGTCTGTTTTCCCTCGCCGCTCCGAACACCATTCGCCGAGAGGCGATCACATGATTTTCGTGACGTCACGCATTCAACCTTCCGCGGGGAAGCTGACTCCACCGGCGCAATGCCGAGGGACTCCTCTTCATCTCGGTGCCATTTTTGAGATCATGCTGTTGACTAGATTTCACACATTTTCCGTGCACACCTGTGGCTTCAGGTTTGGTGTCCTGCTGTGGTAGTGAGGGATGCAGTCGTCAGCTACGACTGGGTGCAGTGCGCCAAACTGCTGCAACCACATTGTAAACGGCAAAGCTTTTTACGAATTGCCATTTGGAAGGTCGCAGCTGAAGTTCGCCGGCGATTGAAGTGGCTTTTGAGAATAGGCCGCGATAAGCGCGCCAAACTATAAATTAATAACTCAGACGAATGCGTAATGCTTTTTTAATAAAAATTAGGAAAGCTAATAATTACAATGAGAAAGAGGCCTTTCAATGTACTTTAAAGATTCGTCATTTCACTGCCATTAGCAGCGGGGTAGAATTTGTGAAATATTTTATGCAACTAATTGAGTTTGAAATTTTTTCGTTAGGTCACACTAGTCTGTTCAATACTTCGGTGTTGCTTTCGTCTGCTTGGCTGCAACAAGCTGCAGAATCATTTCAATGTGAGGCTAGGGAGATGCGTCTTCGTATTTTCCGCGCATAACGCGCTCAGAACACGCGGTGGTGCTAGTTGCGAAAAAAAGTAATTCATCGCTATGCTTTTTTTTTCTCAAGACGAGCACGCAAGAAGACTGAAGGGGACTGACGCTGTCTCATCCGGGACGGGGCTGCTCGTTCATCTGAAATTACTTGTTGCAGAACAAAAAAAAATCCTCGTACGCCCGTTACTGCTAGTATTTTCCGTCATTTTGTCATGACTACAATATTCTGTGAACCATTGGCGATTTTTTTTCGTGCTGTATGTACACCCTCGGAAAATCAGAGAATAGTTTACGGCGTCACGTTTAAATATATAATGTGGAATAGCCCAGCTGATCCACGTTATACCAAGCGAAAGCGAGATTGAGGTCTCCAGTGGCCCACGGAGCCGGTTGTGAGCCGTTCCTTTCCTGAAAATGAACGGTCTTTGTAATGTTGCAAACTCTAATGGACTCTATGAACGCCGTTGGCTCACTTCTTTTGTTTGGCTTTTGAGGAAAGGTAATGGCAAAGTAACCGTTTCACATATCTCGGTGGACAACCGAACCGTGCCGTAAAGGAAGGGATAAAGAAAGAAGAGAAAGAGGAAAGAAAAACTGAAAATCGAAAGTTGGAAAGCGGCGGAACACCTGTAGCTCGGTGCTACCAGTGGCGCATGCGCTCTAGTGACTAGGGAGCGAGAGAGAGAAACTGCGCCGTTCGTGATGTGACTCGTGCTGCGACATATATGCCGGCTCGCGCGAAGCGCGGTGTTGAATAGCGTAGTGAAGCTTTTTGCTTCAAAACTTCTAATCGAGTGCAATTTGTACGCAAGTAAAAAAAACAAGTGCTCTACAAAGCGAGCCCATGAACGCAGCCCCTGTACGCACGAGCAGTGGCTTTCCCGCACAGCTTGAAACATGATGGCGGACCTTCGCGCCACTATGCTCCCTGCGGGAGCATATACAGGAACACTATCGTAGTGAGGCTTTTCGCTTCAAAAACACAGCCGCCACGGTCGGGTTCGAACCCGGGAACCCCTGATCAGGAGCCGAGCGCCCTAACAACTGAGCCACCGCGGCGAATGCACGCAAAAAAACAAAAATCGCGCCCCGAGAGAAAAGCCTGCCTAATTCCGGGTAGCTATCCACCGAGAGAGCGCATGCAGTTAACACAACCACTTCTGATCGGACTGGAAAATTGGTTAAACACGGTACACTTTCAAACGAGCAGTGTGAAAAAAAAAATACTCCGCGAACACTGCCTCAACCCTCCGCGGTGGCTCAGTGGTTAGGGCGCTCGAGTACTGATCCGGAGTTCCCAGGTTCGAACCCGACCGCGGCGGCTGCATTTTTATGGAGGAAAAACGCTAAGGCGCCCGTGTGCTGTGCGATGTCAGTGCACGTTAAAGATCACCAGGTGATCGAAATTATTCCGGAGCCCTCCACTACGGCACCTCCTTCTCTTCTTCTTTCACTCCTTGTCCCTTCCCTTACGGCGCGGTTCAGGTGTCCAACGATATATGAGACAGATACTGCGCCATTTCCTTTCCCCCAAAAATAATTATTAACACTGCCTGAGTGATCGACTTAAGAGCTCTACCTATTTGAGCTTCATGTATTTACATCGGTGTGCACAGCAAATGTGGAGAAAACCAAATCCAACATACGCGCATATTTCCATTCCGGAAAACATCCCTTCTAATTAGGGTGCGTGATGCCCTCTCCCTTCCGCTTTCAGGGTGAGAATACCCTTGCACTGCAAAGGGACACCGCTTATTTGGTCTTCATTGATAGTGACAATATTGACTAAGTTAGGGTCACCGCCTTTCATATGATTATGATGCTTTCCTTGTTTTTAACGTAGGTACTGTTCTCAAGGCCCCAAGAGCACGGACGATGACCTGCCAAATATAGGAATATTGCGTATTTAACGCCCACTTTTCACAAAATTCTGTGAAGTGCGTTTGGCTTATTACCGCACTGTATGCGAAAAATTCCCCGTAGTAATCTGAAATTTTTCCTCGAAGCTCTCCGTCGCCTCACTGCTCTCAAGTGAAATGCTGAGGACACGTCTGAAACCAAATGCCATATTTTCTGAACTGCTTTCCTTATTGGCTTGCACTGCAAAAAAATAATTTAGATGGCTGCGGTTTTCTTTGCCTGGTGTTGACTACAAGTATCCTCATGATGCGATGCGACGACGTCTTCCTGATATGTAGTGACTAAGCCGCTTTATTCGAGGGCAAATTTAAGTAAAGAATTTTCCCCGCAGGGGGGCATCCGCAGCTTGCAGGCGTTGGTGAGTGGCGACACCACGGGTTCCCGAGCATCCGCAGGGACATCCCCCAGGGGGATGATGGTGAACAGTGCATCACCACGGACCCGGGCACCCGCGATTCGCCGTGCGTGGCATCGCCGTGTCCGGGGAAAAGGGTATCCTGGTGGTTAAGCCGATGCTAAGCGTTTCGACCTTTAAGGCCCCTCGGCGGAGGCAACACACCACTTTGGCCCCTGCTTCCTGTAGACGGCACCTCCGTCCTGACCCCACCGGGGGAAATCGGCAGTCGCTTTTTCCTGTCCTCCTCTCCAACTTTTACTTTCCTATCGTCTTTCTCAAAACTCTCCTGTCTCCTCCTCTCTTCCCGTTTTTTTTCTTACATATTTCATAGGCGGCAAGGGTTAACTTTGTGTGGCGTAACTACCCTGAGTTGTCCATATTTGGCAATAGCAGTGGTGTACAGCTGGCGTGGGCAGGACTTACAAGTTCCTGTCGCGTCCTCTTGATGGGCTTCATGGTGGGTGGCTGGCATCATGGCCGAAAAACGCACTTTTTTATGGCTACCTCTCTACTTTCAAATCATCGCCCTCTGAAAAGAGGGTGGACCGATGTCACATCTCAGTTTTTTGGCAAAAAGAAAACGACCTTCCCAAAGTACCGCATCGTTCATAGCGAACAAAAAGAGAAGGCAGCCAGACTTATATCACCGTTTCTAGTATCCGAAGTTCTAACAGATTTTCTGGGCCCTAACTATAAGGTGACAAAACTAGCTAGTGGTGACCTTTTGCTCGAACTGATCGATATCACTCAGATTTCAAAGCTGGCAAGCATCGAAACTTTTGGTAATATCCCTGTCTCCGTGACTCCACACAGATCTCTAAACACAGTGCGCGGTGTCATTTCTGACAATGACTTCTTGCAACTAACCGAAGAAGAAATGCTCGAAGGATTGTCAGATCAGAATATGACTAATGTACGCTGAATCAAAATCCGTAAAGAAGACAAGGAAATTCCGAAAAAGCACCTGGTTTTGACCTTCGCCTCCTGTACCTTGCCCCAGTCAATCGAGGTAGGATATGCAAAAATCTCCGTTCGTCCATATATACCTAACCCTCGATGCTGCTTCAAATGCCAGAGGTTTGGCCACGGCTCCCAAATCTGCCGCGGCCGCGATACCTGCGCCAAATGTGCCTCCAATGATCATCAATAAAACGACTGCGATGCTGCGCCGCGCTCTGCAGACTGCGAAGGCAACAGCGCCGCTTATTCAAGGTCGTCTCCCGCATGGAAAAAATAAAAGGAAATAATTACCATAAAGACCAAAGAAAATGTAACATTTAAAGAGGCAAGACAGCGTTACGCAACGACTCAGGGCACATTCCTTTTCACTGCGCGTACAAACATCGCCGATGTGGTGCGTGGGCGCGGCACACCACAGCGGCCTTCGGCAACAGCGGTCTTCGGCACTTGCCCAGCTCTAGCCTAGTGAGACTCAGGCAGGGCCATCCGCGCCCCTGGCAGATGCAGCGAAAGCTGCTATGCCACTTCCAAAAAAGAGCCCGCCGGCCACCAAGTCGGCAGCCCGCAAGACTTTCCCTCTTCGGGAGAAGCCCCCCCCCCCCCTGCCCGTGGGTTCCCCATGGCACTCCAGCGCCTCCATTGAGGCGATGGATACAACTCAGAGCTCACCTCGGCCGCAACGGCGGCGGAGCTCCCTTGATCGCAAAAAAAGAAAAAGTTTAATAACAGGCCCTCAGGAAGGAGGGACCAAACGTCTCAATACAATCCCCCCCCCCTAAAAAAAAATCATCATGGCGTTCCTTATCCACTTGCACTGCAGTGGAATTCTAAAGATCTATTGTGACGCGACAGATATCCTAAATTCTCTATCTTCTGTAGCAGTGTGTCTGCAGGAGACAAACTTGGGAACTTCTAATAAAAATATTTTTAAAAAGTATAGTCTTTCGCCGTGACCGTGAGCAAGCAAATAGGATCTCTGGAGGCGTTGCTGTTGTAGTTCAGAGCGGCATTGCACCCCATGAAATAAAGCTCCAGACAAATTATGAAGCCGTTGCAGTCACTATTCTATTCTTCAAAACAATTACCATATGCTCTATATATCTTCCACCACATCTCAATGTTACACTACAAGGTCTAGAGGCGCTTTTTAGGCAGCTACCAGAGCCATATCTTGTAGTCGGGGATTTTAACTCGCACTCCTCGTTTTGGGGGAGTGAACAGAGAGACACTAGAGGTCAGATTTTAGAAGATTTTATTCTGTGCAACAACGTATGCTTGCTCAATAAAGGCAAACCCACATATTGCTCTTCATCCTCAGATAAGGTGAGTTGCATAGACTTGTCTTTTGGCTCTCCATCCGTTTTTACCGATTTTAAGTGGGGTATTCTTGGTAACCCGTACGGAAGTGATCACTTTCTAGTGATAATTACCTGTGCATCACCACCACCAATAATCCCAACAAAAACCATGCCGTTGGAAGCTGAACATAGCGGACTGGCCACTATTTCAAGAAAAGAAATGTCTAGATAAAAAATTTTCTGATAATCTTAGCGTTGACGAACTAAATGAAAATTTTACAACAGGTATCATTGCGGCTGCACGTCTAGCCGTTCCTCAATCTTCAGGAATTGTACGGCAAAATACAAAAAATGCTGGTACAAATAAGAGTGCATAGAAGCAAAAAGAAACAAAACAAAGCCTGGGAGCTTTCCGACGGTACCCCACACATAACAACCTCATAAATTTTAAAAAGGCGAGAGCAAAAGCACAGTACATACGTCGCAATGCTGAGAAAACTTCATGGAAAAACTGTGTGTCGTCCATAAATAGTTCAGTTACATCGATACAAATGTGGGAGCAATTCCGCAAACTTAATGGCAGCTTTACTCCTTTCACAATTATTTTCCTAACACCTCCGGATACACAAACAAGCATTAGTGAACAGGCCGACAAACTTGGGGCACACTTCGCCACAGTTTCTAGCTCCTCACGCTACTCCCAATCATTTTTAAAGCACAAGAACACAACTGAAAAACAACGACTGCCGAGAAGTGGCAGTGCAAATGAACATTACAATAAATTAATTACACTACAAGAAATCCGTACAGTACATTCGGCCGGCAAACAGACAGCACCACGCCATGAAGAAATTCATTATGAAATGCTTGCTCACCTCTCCGAAGATGCCGTAGAAGCTCTTCTAAAATTCTTCAGTTAGATATGGTAGTCCATAAAAATGCCAGAGGCGTGAAAAAACGCCGTGGTTGTGCCAGTCCTGAAATCTGGAAAACCGCCAACTTCGGCTGGTAGTTACAGGCTAATAGCACTTACGAGTTGTCTTGCTAAAAGTTTTGAAAGTGTGCTAAATATTCGGTTAATGTTCATCCTTGAATCGCGAAAACTTCTTGATATCCACCAATGTGGTTTTAAAAAACCATGCTGTACAAACGATCATCTCGTTCGTCTTGAAAACACATTCCGTGAAGCATTCATACACAAACAGCACTGTCTGCAATATTTTGTTACTTCGAAAAAGCTTATGATATCACCTTGAGGTATGGAATTCTTCGTGACCTCGCGGATCTAGGCATCTGTGGCAGGATGCTGAACTGTCTAAAAGACTTTCTTTCTGACCGTTCCTTTCGTGTACGTCTAGGCTGCACGCTTTCGAAAAAATTCATCCAAGAAAACGGCGTACCGCAGGGCTGTATTCTAAGTACCAGACTCTTTATTGTAAAAATGAACTCAATATTGCAAATAATTCCGAAGACCATCATGTATTCTGTATATGTTGACGACCTTCAAATTTCTTGCACATCTTCCAGCTTATCAACATGCGAAAGTCAGATACAACTTACAATAAACAAACTAGCAACTTGGGCAGACCAAAATGGATTTATGTTCTCTCTACAAAGAACTGTTGGTGTCCCTTTCTCACTGAAAAGAGGCATACAAATTGATCCCATCCTGCACATGAATGAAAGTGCTCTACAAATAAAACAAGAGCTTAAATTCCTAGGCATAACATTTCACCGAAAGCTCACATTCTTACCCCACATAAACACCCTCAAAGAGAAAGCTTCTCGATCTCTCAATATACTGAAGGTACTCCCACGAAATCACGGGGTCCGGCAGGTTATGCCTCTTAGAGATCTACCGCTCCGTAGTACGGTCAACTTTGGACTACGAATGCATTGAGTATGTGTCTGCAAGCCCATTATACCTCAAGAAACTAGATCCTGTACATACCCTCGGTCTTCGTATATCAACTGGTGCATACAGGACATCCCCTATAAATAGTCTATATGCAGAAACAAATGAACCATATCTTGCAAACAGAAGAACAATACTTACCTGTGCATATGTACTAAATGTAAGATCCTTTGCAAAACACCTTTGTTACCCCGTAGTTACCAAATGCGCATCTAGAAGACTGTTCAAAAATAAACCACAATCAATCATACCTTTGTTATTACGCTTTGAAGATATGTCATGAACTGGGAATATTGAACATCTACTACAAGAATACTTGGCTTTTAAAGAGAAATATT
This sequence comes from Amblyomma americanum, assembly GCF_052857255.1. Lineage (NCBI taxonomy): Eukaryota > Metazoa > Arthropoda > Arachnida > Ixodida > Ixodidae > Amblyomma > Amblyomma americanum. The sequence goes on from NC_135497.1 coordinate 473,237,897, forward strand.
CAAGTTACATAGAGTTTTACACAGATGACTCCAAAACAGCGATGCATGTTGGAAGTGCCGTAGTACAGGGGAAATGGGAAAAAATAGTAAGATTACCAAGTTATGTATCAATTTTTACTGCCGAATGTTATGCAGTCTGTATGGCTGTGGAAAAAATAGAACGTGAAAACATGGAAAACACTATAATATACACCGATTCCTTGAGCCTACTCACAGCTCTGCAGTAAAGAAATCAAGTTGAACCCTTATTAGGAGGGATCATACACAATATAGAAAATTTCATAACACAAGGACATATGATAAGGTTCTGCTGGGTCCCAAGCCACGTCGGCGTAGAGGGTAACGAGAGAGCAGACGCAGCAGCAGTACGAGCTCAAAATACTGAAATGAAAAATGTGGACATAACTTTTAAAGACGACATGAAGTTGATACATAACAAATTAAAAAACAAATGGCAGAAAGAGTGGGATAATGAACTCAACAGGAAACTACACTTTATAAAGCCCACCTGGGGGAATGGAATTCATGCAGGCACCAGGAACGCTTCACTGAAGTAATCTTATGTCGCCTTCGCATAGGACACACACACTTGACACAAAACTAATTCTTCACGAAAGAAGCCAAACCCGTTTCTGAAAGATGCGGCGACGACCTCACACTAAACCATATCTTATTTACATTTTCAAATCTAGAAAAGATAAGAAAGAAGTATTTCAGTCAATATTATAATCAATGCTTTCCATTTCGCCCAGCACTACTCTTTAGTGATAATGCAATTGTAGACATTTCTTATGTTTTTGACTTTTTACGAGAGGTTGGTTGTCCTAATGAACTGTGAATACATCAGTTATGGGAAACACCTCAGCCACTTTCTGATTCTTGAGAAGTATGCTGAGGTGTGTATTTCATTGGATGGGGGCCTCGACAGCCTTCCTCTGCAAAGGATGGCCGCTGAGGTTACCTGACCTTTTTTAAGGCTTTAACATTGGCCATTTAGAACATTCTGCCTTTTACCTTCACTAGATGGTGTGAAATAACATTTTATGTCCTTTACACCACCGCTTCATTTGTGTCATATAAAATCCGGCGCAAAACAATCAATTATACCTTGCGTTTGGCGCATGATGTCCTTAGCCGATTATGTGCCATAAAACCCAACACAACACAACACATAAGTGAAGAATTTATTTTTAGCATTTTAAAACGTTAAGAAAAATTCTTGATAGAGACAGATTCACAAAGGGAACTCACAAATTCAGGCTCTCATAACTACTCATTTTGAACACCGCTAAAGCCCCACCAGGCTAAACTAAGAGGACCCTGAGCAACACGGCCGCCTTACTCGCTTCCGTGGAACCGTCTCCTCCAGTTGCCAAGAGACGCTGGCTTGTTGCATCACTCGATGTTCGCCGGACAGGGCAATATATCTGTCATTAAGGAATCAGTCTGGGCTTGTTGGAAAACCACGCTTTAAGTAAAGCGCGCAGGAAGACGCGTGCTATAGTGAACACGACCCCAACCAGCTCTCACCACTGCTGCTGTCGTGAGGACTATGGTAGCTGTACAGTTCTTTATATATATATATATATATATATATATATATATATATATATATATATAAGGCTCATCTGCAAACTGATTCCGCAGTGCCTGATTGACTGCAGAGGTTTCCACTGAGTCGAGTGCTTTCTCATAATCAATGAAGGCTATATACAAGGGTTGGTTATAGTCTGCGCATTGCTTTATCATCAGATTGATAGTGTGAATATGACCTATATTTGAATATCCTTCACGAAAGCCTGTCTGATCACTTGGTTGATTAAAGTCTAAGGTTGCCCTGACTCTATTAGCGATTACCTTAGTAAATACATTGTAGGCAACGCACAGTAAGCTGAATAGTCCATAAATTTTCAAGTCCTTGGCGTCGCCTTTCTTATTAAGAAATATGTTTTCCTTTTTCCAAGTATCTGTTACGGTCGAGGTAATAATGCTTTACGTATACAGGGCGGCTGTTTTTTTTCCATGAACAAACGGTCCACACAGGTGAGCAGATAAGAATTCCGTTCGTGATAACGGGAGTGGTCCAACAATGTCTATCTGCACGTGGGAAAACCGTGCTTCAGGCGGCCGGAAAGGAGAGGAAGGCGTGACTGTATGCTGGTGAACTTTGACGCTCTGCCAATGAAGGCAGGTTCGTGCCCTGTGGCCGACGGCATTGATGCGTGACCAAATGAAACGAGATGTGACCAGCTTCAGCGTAGCAAAAATACAAGGGTGCCTCTGGCGGCGCAGTTTTTCAAAATTAGTGCGAAGGAAAGCAAAAGGTACGAAGGGGCGAGAGACACCAGTTGTTGTCTCGCACGTAATGAACTGGGAGGTTAACAGCAGTGGACATTCGGCGAAGGACAGGGACGTGGATGAGGAGTGAAGACGTTGCAGCTCTGGATCATTGCGCTGTGCAGCTGCCCGCTCCTCTATATCCACTGCTGGTTAGGACGCCATGGCACTAACACGGGAAAGCGCATCAGCAGCAGTACTCTCCGCGCCATTGACGTGACGGAGATCCACTGTAAACTCGGAGATAAAACAGTTGGCGCATCAAGCATGCAGTGTAGGCGCTGTGGCTCCTTTGGAAGGCAAACGTCAAATGCTTGTGGTCCGTGATGACGTGAATGTCCCGGCCCTCCAGGAAGTGGTGAAAGTGCTTGATGGCAATGCAGCGAGCAAATATTGACCGAAAGTTCTGTATTTAGTCTCAAGTGGCTGGAACGTTTGGGGAAAACCTGAGGGGCTGTCATCTAGCGACGGGCTGGTCGAGAACTGCGCCGACGGTAATGCTCGAGGCGTCGGTGACGACGCGCAATGAAGGATCAGGAAGCTGATGTAGGAGCATAGTGGTGTCTGCGAGCGGCTTCTTGGCAGCAGCAAATGCAGCTGCAGCGTCATCAGTCCACCCAAATGGCACAACAGAATCTTTTTTCTCAGCAGAAAAATCGGTCACGGTCTTCAGGAAAGAGGCGCACTTCGCGAGAAAGCGGCGATAAAAGTTCAGGAGACCCAAGAATTCTCTGAGCTTTTTTAGTGACGTGGGGGCGGGAAAATCTTGAATGGCTTTGACTTTGCTGTCGAGAGGCCGAATCCCCTGTGGAGTGACAAGGTGGCCGAGGAACTCAATTGTAGCTGCGCCAAAGAGGCACATGTTCGGGTTGCTGACGAGCCCCTTATTCACCAGACGGTGGAAGAGGGCGCGCCGATGAGCTTCATGCTCCATACTGGATGAACTTGCTTCGAGGAAATCATCGATGTAAGCGAACACGAAGTCGAGGCGCGCGTATCCTCGTTGATTGATCGCTGATAGGTGTGCGCAGCGTTGCACAAGCTAAATCGGCATCCGCATGTAATCAAAGAGGCCGAAAGATGTAGCAGTGGCCGTCTTCGGAATATCAGCGGGCTTTACAGGAATTGGACGATAAGCCTTGGCTAAGTAAATTTTAGAGACGATCGAGCACACAGCTAGATTTGATTTGAAGGTTTTAAGTCTTATATGTGAGGAAGTGGATAGCGGTCTGGTAAAGTGTGATCTGTGATGGCGTGGTAATCTCCACATAGCCTCCAGTCGCCCGGAATTTTCTTCGGCACCATGTGAAGTGGCGATGCCCAGCTGCTGAAGGAAGGCCGTACTATGCCGAATACCAGCATGAGCAAATATCTCAAAAAGCAGATGTTTATGACAAGGATTCCACAGATTCAACAAAAGGAAACTACTGCCTCAATTCGACCGTTCCATCCACTTACTGATATTTCATCTACCCTTCGACATGAAAGCCAATAGGAGGAGTGATCAAAACGTGACCAGATTGTCATTATGAGGCGAACTCTTAGGCCCAGGATGAACCATAGCCTCCGAGGAAACATCGAAAAGCAAGTGCACCGGTGTCTTCCATCAACGCAGCGAAGGTGACCGCTGTCGGGAGCAGAAGGGACGCCAAAGCATATTTAGCCGCGTCAGCAAATTTGGCCACACCAGCGTTCAAAGTACAGTTCGCAGAGCTGATCTTGTCGTCGTACAGCGTCCGCGACAATGTATTCTGCGCAAGGAAGAACATATTTACAGTGTGGACTCAATATTTCTAGGGTGCATGCACAGCAACGCGGAACAACCGCAGTAAGAGAAGTACAAGAAGAGCCAGCGTGGTAGGAAAAGTTACCTATAATGAGTACATGGTCAAGAAGCAATGCCCATCACGAAAACATGTACATCTCCCAACAGCCCAAGCTGCTATTACCTTCATAGTGTACCTCGGCTCAGCAGTTTTCGTAACCGACGAAGAGTTCATGGCAATTATTTCTCAAGCATGACACTACTGAAAGCTCCAAAAGCCAAGCTATCGTAATATTTCGAGCACCCCGTCATAGCATTCAGTTTCCTCACCGCACCAAGAAAATTAAAAAAGTGTAGCCGTTCCATTATCCTTTACTCTTAGTAAAAAAAATTTGTCTGATGGTTCTTGGCAATCACAATGTGATCACTGGAGGAAAACCTAAGGGCACGTGTCGACGTTTCGACAGGAAGAATTCTTTTCATCTTTTCAAACCGTTCATCCCTGGCGGGTTTAGATAGGGTCGTCTCTCCGAGGAGGAAAGTCCGGCGAGGGGGAGGAGGGTGTGAAGTGGGAATGTTGCTAGTGTGGGGAGCGTCAATATTGTACAGGCATAATGGCTGCTCACGTTGATTAACCTGTCGACTTGCAAAACTCTCAAAAGAAAATTCCTTAATGCCAAATCCTTCCATTATTCTAGTTCTTTATCTCAGTTTTTGAGGTCATAGCAGCCAGCCATACCAAGCCACCTGCCGCTGCTGAACACCAGCCTTTCAAGCCCACGTCCGTTATCTCTCCACGCTTCACACCCCCGATTCCTTTCTGATTCACAATTTTGCTGGTAAGCCGGTTAATCACATTTAGCAGCCGTCATGCCTGGACAAGATTAACCGTCCCCATCATAACACTTTTTCTACTTCACTCCCTCCTCCACCTCACCTGGTCTTCCTTCTCCGAGGGTTGACCCTATATAAACCCCGCCAATAATGAACGCTTTGCTCAGACGAAGACAAGTCCACTTGTCGAAACGTTGGCAAGCGCCCTGTGATTATACTTGGACCAAGTTTCCCGAGCGCAAGCGCGGGTATGCTGGGTTTTACAAGTCACTACACAGGCTTCCATCGGCCGCGGCCGCGGCCGCACTGGCTGTTCCTGCTTCGATCTTGGCAGGGTTCTGCGCTTGGTAAGCTTTTAGGGCAGAGCTAGCCTGGCTTCTTGTTGTTCGGGGTTCCTCGGCAGGCTGTCTGGCTCGGCTGCGGCTTGCCAACGACCGACATCGATTGGATGATCCGATTCGGCCTCACGCTTGAGCTGAAAGAAATTCACTGACTGCCCAGCCAGCCGCACACCGTTCATGCCCTGACTGCGCGGCCAAAGTCGCGAAGCAGCTGCTTACCCCCTGTAAAGCACGATAAGTTATTTCGCGGCGTAACATCACTCGCCAGTTCGGTCGGCAGCAATACGTAGCAAGGTGTAAAGCAGCAGAGCGCAGTCATCCTAGCGTAGACGTAACCGGCTTTCTGGACGCCGGCCCTCACATGCGCAGTGCCTCAAACTGTCCTCGCCACTGCGTTAGCGCTTGCGTAATGAACTTCCGGTTACCCGGTGTACATCTATAGGCTAGTACGACTCCGATCTGCTCATTCTTTCTACTTCAGCGAGAATGAGAAGCGAGAGCCGCGGCGCAGCTCTCAGTCATGTGATAGCGAGGCGTGATGTCACTTCTATATGCCAGAGTCTCGCTGATACGGCTCAAGGACTAACCGGAGATGTACGACTTTGCAAAACCGGGCGTAGTAGAGCATATGCTTTAAAAAATTGCTAATGCCCCAGCTGTGCTAGGCCAGGACATACGTATCGAAAGCGCGGAGCCGCCGCGGTGGCTGAGTGGGTATGGCGCTCGGCTGCCGGTCCGAATGACGCGGGTTCGTTCCCGGCTGCGGCGGTCGAATTTTGATGGAGGCGAAATTCCAGAGGCCCGTGTACTGTACCATGTCAGAGCACGTTAAAGGACGACAGGTGGTCGAAATTTCCGGAGCAATTCACTACGGCGTATCTCATAGCCTGAGTTGCTTTGGGACGTTAAACCTCTACAAACCAAACCAAACCGAAAACACGGCGACTTCTGGATCAAAAGTTATTGTATTAAACCTGTGCATTCAGTAGATACGCCTTTATTCATTATCTATTCTTCAGTCATCTTGGCGGAGTGCTAGCGCCTGTGCCTCAAACGCCGAAGGCCCTGGTTCGATTACTAGCTTGGACGCATGTTTTTTTTCTTTATTCAGTGAGTGTGCGGGGGGTATCAGTGGCTCCCATAGATGCCGCAACCGAATACGTTGGTTAGCTCTTAAGCGCGTAAGGGCGGGTAAGGGTGAGGGCGGCTCTGCGGTGAGGCGTGCGGTTTGACGTCATGGAAGATGCACGGAGAGCGCGTTGCTTCCTCCCAGCTGCGGCGGTTGCTAGGCAACAGCTTAAGGTCTGTCTCTTGGCTCCCACGGAGCACCGCCTCAGCGAAATCGCATGTTCGTGGCCAATAAAGCTTATGCATTAAAACAAGTCCGCTGCTTTTCTGCGTCATTTAGGAAGCAACTAAGTTTAACACCCTCCACTCAATGTGAACTCGTAGCTTCTTCAATGTAGCAACCACATTATGGTGCTTGCAAAGAGTCGCAGAGCCAAGCTCGACGCGGCTTCGGCATGCACTAAGTTTCGAATTCTTATCACTTTTTTTACAGGTAGCTGTGATGCCAATGGGCTCCAACGCGAAGTGAGCGTCCGAACACCCGTTAAAAAAGTGGCACCGAGGCTGCGTCGTATGCCACTTGCTATCAGACCCCAAGTCTCTCACGAAGAAGACCACCCGACAAAGAACAGTAAAAATCGGTTGAATTATGCTGTTCTCTATAAATTGAGTGGAACGATTTGTTCGCGCGTCGATCTACGGGAGTTGAAGGTCATAGTCCGGTACACATATTTCCCACTTCCACACACAGAGGAAGGCTTCAGCTTATCACCAGACCACTTTCTAACCAGATAATGGTGTGTGTGTGTGGGGGGGGGTGCGTATGCGTGTGCGTTGGTCTGTGCGTGTGCGTGTGTGTGTGCGTGTACTCGCAGATGGTACAGAAAATCTCAGTTATATCGCAAGAAAAATAGGATGAGGTCGTCAAAAGGCCATAGCACACAGCAAGCAGAGCACCACCATGTCAGACAGCCCTATGCTATACATGTCGTCCGTTTTATGTCGTCTAATTCCTAGTGCAGCGCGTTAATTAAATCAAAAATGTATATCCAACCAGCACCATTGTTACCTTGCTTATTCTTAGACGTGCGTTATCATCGCACCGCACACGGGCATCTTTTTTGATTCATCTCCACCGAAACACGGCGGCCGGGTTTCGATGGAGGCAAAGCGCATGAAATACCCGTGTGCTCTGGGGACCCCTCTCGGATCATTTGTGACGTTTGATTGGAGATATAGGTTAATGAATTCCTGAGCAGACGTGCACAGAACATCAGAGAGGCCCTAGGTGGTTGAAATTTATTAGAAGCCTCCAAATAAGACGCGTAATGCCATCTTCTCCTTTTTCACTCCCTCTATTCTTCAGCTCACGGCGAGATTGGCACAATCACTGCAATGGGGACAGTTACTGCGCCTTTCCTTTACACAGAAAAATACATAAAAAGGAATTGCTCTGCTTTATCGGGTTTAACAGCCCCCGAAGCGACTCAGTCTGTGAAGGTCGGCTCCCATTAATTTCTACCCACGGTTCTGTAACCTGCACTTCCGTCGCACCAAAATAGACGCCCCTTCTCCCTTTCGCCTACATCAAATGCGACAGCCGTTGCCGGGATCGAACCCGCGTCTTTCTTGTCAGCAGCAGAGCACCATAACCACTGAGAAACCGTGGCGGCATAAACAAGTGAAAGGAAATCCCCGGTAGCAGTGTTATAACGAGTGGACACCTGGACCACACAATGAAGAAAGGGGTTAAGGTAAGTTTGAAGCGGACAGGTTAAATATTTGGAACAGATAACATTTCTGCTTGCTCTGTGGAAAAACTCGTGCAATCTTCCCCAAAAGTGTCCTCACTCTGCATTTTTAAATATATAGACTTGAGCTCATCAAAGTACTGCTGTCTCTTTTTATGTTTCTTCGTGGTTCAACTTTTGCTTGGACGGCGAAATTTTTCGCTTAGTTTTTTTCACAGTGCATCCCAGATTACACGTCCCTCGTTTCTGCGACGACTAGTTTTACTACGAACTAGCGGGGATTCGGTGAAGTTTTCAAGGAAACAAGAAAATGAAGGTCTGGACAATTGCACGGCCTCAAGGATGCCACCGACACAGATAGGCTGCAACCAGAATTATTTTTAACAACAATAAGGCGGAGACACGCGTAAGGCTGTGATTTGGCGCTCGATTGACCGTAATGACGGTTTGAACGCTGGTTCGGAACGGCGCTTCGCGCACGCAACTCGCAGCCGTTGGTGCGAGGGTCTCTCACATGGCATGCTTTTTCAGTCGTTTCGCTGCCTACGGCACCACTATGGCACCTATTTCATTCTTTTTTCTTTCACTCCTCCTTTATTCCTTCTCTTACGGCGCGGTTCAGGTGCCCGCCGATATGTAGGACAGATATTGTGCCATTTCCATTCCTCAGAAAGCAATTTTCAAGTTGTCCGATGCTTCAGAACACTACGCCATATCCACAGCTTTTTTAAGCGTGGTGTTTATTACATTGAAAATATATTCTATTTTCAATAATTAAATTATTTAAGAAGCTTTCAGGAAACGCCACGAAACATCGCAAAATAACAGAGCATTACAGCACTGGAAACAAGCTAATGCTGAGCACATTAACAAGAGGGAATGCCACTTCGATTTAAAGTCGGTCGGTTCATACACTTCCCTCAGATGAACAATCAGTTGAGAGAAATCTTAACATCCTTCCTGTATGAACTGCCAAGCTTTTTATCTGTGCTTGCAATGTCGTCGCCTTTGTCACGTACCCACGTTCACTTTTTTGAACTGCCAGTCTCTCAAGCTGTAGGTTCAAGGTGTGGGCTTCATCATGTTCCATGCGTTCGCGTGGATGGGCCATCAGACGATTGTGCAGCAAACCGCACGAAATGGTGGGTGATTGGAAGGAGTGAAATTCAGAATACCCTGTGCTATCGCAATGTCGTCGGGCAATGGTAATTTAGCGACCTACAAGCTTTCCTTGTTCTTAGTAAATTCTGTGCTCAGCACTTATTGTAATTATTGTGGTAAATACTTCGGCATTGTTTTCTAAATCTTCTTGGCATACATTAGCTTTTCTACAAAGACCACAACGCGCCGACTCATTTTAGCAGTGCTTATAGATAGCAATGAAATTCTATAAGTGCGGTGCGCATGTAAGCACGCAGTGCGTGCCAGACGTAAAGGCACAGTGATATTTTGGGGCTCAACTCGTAACTGTCTCGCTTCTGTCTCACGTATTAGATAAAGCAATGCACACACATGTACATGGACACACACACAATATAAGGACTTAGCCTCTCGTCCAATGGTGACTTGAGGGCTCGTATTATATGTTTATTACTCAGTAATACCGCCAGAAGCTTCAAAAAACAACTCGAGTTTTAAAACGACTTTTCATGAGGATGAGGGAGGGCCGACAATGTGAGGACGAGAGCTAGAGAAGAAAAGCAAATTTTTGGAAGTGAGGTTGAGGTTGAGGGAGGACCGGATAACTTTTCAAAATGAGGGCGAGGGCGAGGGACGGCCATGGATTCAAAAGTGAGGGTGAGGGAGGAAAATTAAAAGGGAGGGCATTCGACCACCTCTGGACGCGACACCTGCATTATAGCTGCTGTTCATGCTATTAATCGCATGTAGAGGAACAGCTGTGCGAACAAATTATAAATATTAAGCTATGTACGTTCCCCTAAACATAGGCTGTGACATGTTTTTACTGCCGCCAACTTACAATCTTTTACAATACACTGTTGCGTTTTTTGCAACACATCTGTCAGAAAAATCACCCCAATCGCTTGAGGTTGTATAGCTTCTTTCACGTCGCGAATATAAATCATTCAAAAAAATCGCTGTGGTTTTGCTCTGGTTAAACCTGGAGTAACGCCATAGCCACGGCCGAGTGGAACTCTCTCAGTCGAATTGCAATGTCAGTTTTTCCCCGCTCCGTTTCGCTGGGCGTTCATTCTTCATCTTCATCCCGGAACGTGGATTCTTCTCTCCCCCTCTTCACTCCCCCTTCAGTTTCGCCGGTGCGCCGCTCCGCCGGCACCTGCTCCGCACCACGTGACCAACCACTTGACCAGCCGCGGCGCCGCCACACTGAAGGCTCGAAACGCTAGCGTAATGTAGCTGTCGCAACAAAAGTTTCGTGCATCTGGTAATGTTTCACCCCTTTTTGGAAATCAGGGACATCATTTGTGAGCTAATATCTCCCGGCAATAGCAGCCGAGTGTCACTGATAGGCTCCTTCTTATCTGGCTCACAAGCGCGGCAGTGGCGGAGCTGTCAAACGACTCACAGCACCATACCATGGGGGTTGCTATCATTGATCAAGTGATCACGCCGCCATTACACGCCTCCTGACATAGACTCATCGGCGGGGCCTCATCGCGACGCCTGCTCGTCTTGAGGTTCGGTTTCGAATTCCGACAGCCAGTATTTAGCCTAATACAGTTGTAAAGGATTGGGAAGACGACAGTAGGGTTTCGCCAAAACGCCTGAGAACACTAGTTTGATCACTTGAACGAAAACGCGATCGGGTTTGATGTCACTGAGAGCCGTTCAGCTCTCTATCTCTTAGAGTCAACGAAACAATCGCCTGAGAGCTTCAGTTTACTTCCGCTGAAGGCTTTCCTTAATGTTTTTCACTGTTATCTAAAACGGCAAGGCTTAGTACCCCTGCGGCAGCGTAGGCCGTTGTCGTATTGTGTCCATGCATTGGGCCGTCGCTCTAAAACAATCACATGGACATCGTGCGCAATTGTTTACAACCTGTTAGCAGTGCTTAGGAAACAAATATTTTCTACCAGCTTGTTAAACACAGGAAGGCGACAAAAATAAATATATACGAAAATATTAACTATCATGGCAGCAGAACCAAGCATCAAGCAGCCTTCAAGAGCTGGTGTGCAGTCGTTTCGAAGGATTCCCCGATGTAGTTGTAATAACGCGCGTACGGCAACGTGTTCAGGCTACACGAGCTTTACAATTATGTCAGGCTTACACATAAAATTCTGGTACGCTTCATACCCGATATCCGGATATGGAAGTGCTCCAGGTCTGGTTGGTGGTAAGTAATCAGCTTCAGTTTGAGCGCTGCCTTGTGCAATCACTTTTAGTGACTGTCTCGCACGGACCGCGTGGAAGGGGCCATCACCCAGCCAGCAGCCGTAACACAAATGCTTTATTTCGAATATGACCCACGAAAACCGCGCAGCTCAAGGATAAGTTCGACTGGTAGCCCCAAGACGGCATGCTATAGACAGAGTGACGGTAAGCGTTGTGCGCTCGCCCGGCTGTGCGCTGCGTAGTCTGCAGTAGCGGTTGATAGGAGAGCATGTCGTCCTTCTTTACCGTTTCTAATTCTGCCTCAGGTGCTCCTGCTACTAATCGCCGCTGCCTTGTGAGCAACAGAGACTCGCCACACATGCAGACTCAACTGGCAGCAACTGAAAGCACGCCGTCACGGTTTCGGCGGTGGTACACAGCTTGTTCGTGCAGCTAAATGGTGCACTTACCCTGGCAGACTTTTCAAGACCGAAACCTTTCTTTCTAGATTGGCTACCTAGCGCAAGCGGACGTGTTTGTGGCGCTCGCCCGTTTCGGAAAGCGCATATGGCGAAAGGGTGCGAACAGGGTCAGTACCACGGCTGCTCAATGGTGACGCACTGGGTGTTTCCATTGAGAGGTCTCGGCAGCACATCCTTGAGCAGTAAAGTTATATGGCGCTCGCGAATTCTCAACACAGCACGTATTTCATCTGGCTAAACACATTTTTGTACAAAGAAAACATTCGGCAGCCACTCGCGACAGTTCCACTGCAGCATGCCTTCGCGCACGCCAGCAAGATACGAGGTCCATAACGGCACCGTGTTCTAAGCGTGCCTGTGGCGCCATCTGGCATTAAACGGAAGAACTGTGTGCTGTCAACCGTTTGTCCTGAGACCAGGCTCTTGCGGCCTCTGGGCCGGGGATCACGAAGGAACGCGTGCATACTTTCAGCGAGCTGACGCGAGGCCTGCTTGGCCTCGCGTCAGCTAACCCGCCTTGCAGAAGTCCTTCTGCAATCGAAAGGCAACCCTTTGGCGCAAATCACAAACACACACTCTCTCCTTTTCTGTCGATCCTTCTCACTTTCTCTCTTTTGTCCTACTTCGCCCTGTGCTCTCTGTACCGAAACTCTCGATTCTGCTTTCCATCTCTTTTCTCATTTCACGGCGGATCCTCCCCCACAAGGCCTAGAGCTCCTCAAGACCTGCGAGGACTTGGAGAATTCTCAGCCCTCTGAGGAACCTATCGTGCAGACCATCGCTCACAGCCGGACGGCTGGCGTTATTAACCGCACTAACATAAACGCTTGAGTGGAATGGGGCCCAGGAGCCAACGTGGCGAAACTCCTGAGTTTTTAATAAAGTTTTTGATGCTGGTGAGTCTTGCTTTCGTATTGATGTCTCCCCTTCCTCCCATCCATCACGGCGCGTCTATGGTATGCACTTCGAATTGGCACAGTTACTGCGCCATTTCCTTTCCTCAAAAACCGATGTTATTACACTGAGTCGGTAAAAACAAATGAAATCACAGTAGTTACGACAAACAATTTTATGTTGTTAATCAATGACAGTTAAGCTTTAAAATGATTCACGTCTCGTGTAGAAACACGGTGGAAAATATTTTCGGCCGCGAAAATAAGTTTCCCTCATACACCCAAGGAATCATAGCGGGAGGCTAGAAATGGAGCTAGTGTAGCGTAGGCAGATTTGTGTCTCAACTTAAGAGCGCTTTAAACAATACATCATCATCATCATCATCATCATCAGCCTTACTACACCCACTGCAGGGCAAAGGCCTCTCCCATGTCTCTCCAATTAACCCTATCCTTTGCCAGCTGCATCCACCCTTTGCCTGCAAACTTCTTAATCTCATCCGCCCATCTAACCTTCTGCCTCCCTCTACTACGCTTATTTTCTCTTGGAACCCACTCCGTTACCCTTAAAGACCAGCGGTTATCTTGCCTTCGGATCACATGCCCTGCCCAAGCCCATTTCTTTCTCTTGATTTCGACTAGGATGTCATTAACCCGTGTTTGTTCCCTCACCCACTCTGCCCGCTTCCGATCTCTTAACGTTACACCTATCATTTTTCTTTCCATGGCTCGCTGCGTTGTCCTTAACTTAAGCTGAACTCTTTTCGTTAGCCTCCACGTTTCTGCCCCGTAGGTGAGTACCGGTAAGATTATGCTGTTGTACACTTTCCTCTTGAGGGAAATTGGTACACTGCCACTCATGATCTGCGAGAATTTGCCATATGCGCTCCACCCCATTCTTATCCTTCTAGTTATCTCCCTCTCATGATCCGGATCAGCTGTCACTACCTGCCCTAAGTAGACGTATTCCGGCACAATTTCTAGGCTCTCGCTGCCAATTGTGAACTGTTGTTCCCTTGCTAGACTGTTGAACATTACCTTGGTTTTCTGCATGTTAATTTTTAGACCCATCGATCTGCTCTGCCTGTCTAACTCGTTGATCATGATTTGCAGTTCACCTCCTGAGTGACTCAGCAAGGCAATGTCATCAGCAAATCTCAGATTATTTAGGTATTCTCCATTTATTCTTATTCCCAACTGTTCCCAATTCAGGCCTCGAAATACCTCCTGCAAACATGCGGTGAACAGCATTGGCGATATCGTGTCTCCTTGCCTGACGCCCTTCCTTATTGGAATTTTATTGATGACTTTATGGAGGACTATAGTAGCTGTGCAGTTGCTATATATATCTTCCAGTATTTTGACATAAGGCTCTTCTACCCCCTGATTACGCAATGCCTGTATGACTGCTGAGGTTTCTACTGAGTCGAATGCTTTCTCGTAATCAATGAAAGCTATATATAGAGGTTGGTTATATTCTGCGCATTTCTCTATCACCTGATTGATAGTGTGAATATGATCTATTGTGGAATATCCTTTAAGAAAGCCTGCCTGATCATTTGGTTGATTAAAGTCTAACGTTGCCCTGACTCTATTAGCGATTACCTTAGTAAATACTTTGTAGGCAGCGGATAGTAAGCTGATCGGCCTGTAATTTTTCAAGTCCTTGGCGTCTCCCTTCTTATGAATTAAGATAATGTTTGCATTCTTCCAAGCTTCTGGTACAGTCGAGGTCATAATGCATTGCGTATACAGGGTGGCTAGTTTTTCTAGCACGATGTCCCCTCCATCCTTCAACAGATCTGCTGTTACCTGATCCTCCCCAGCTGCTTTTCCCCTTTTCATTGCTTCTAAGGCTTTCTTTACTTCATCTTTCGTTACTGGCGGGATGACGCATTGCTGTGCACTGCTGTCTTTCTCATTGGCGCTCTGATTACAATGGCTACTGTACAGCTCTGTGTAGAACTCTTCGGCTACGTTAACTATCTTATCCATATTGCTAATGACATTGCCCTGCTTGTCTCTTAATGCATACATCTGGTTTTTACCTATGCCTAGTTTCCTCTTCACTGTTTTTAGGCTACCTCCGTTCTTTATAGCATGCTCGATTCTCTCCATATTAAACTTCCTTATGTCGGCTACCTTGCGCTTATTTATTAACTTTGATAGCTCCGTTAGTTCTATTCTATCGGTAGTGTTAGATGCCTTCATGTTTTGGCGCTTCTTAATCAGATCTTTCGTCACCTGAGATAGCTTCCCGGTATCTTTTCGAACTGTCCTACCGCCTACTTCTACTGCGCACTCCGTAATTATTGATGTCAGGTTATCGTGCATTGAATGAACATCAAGATCAGCTTCCTCAGTTAAAGCCGAGTATCTGTTTTGCAGCGCTATCCTAAACTCCTGTGCTTTCCCTCTTACGGCTAACTCGTTAATGGTCTTCTTCTTCGCTAGCTTCTTCCGTTCCCTCTTCAAGTCTAAGCTAATTCTAGACCTTACCATTCTATGGTCGCTGCAACGCACCCTCCCGAGGACGGCCACATCCTGAATGATGCCAGGTTTAGCGCATAGTATGAAGTCGATTTCATTTTTAATCTCACCATTGGGACTCTTCCAGGTCCACTTCCTGTTTTCTCGTTTGCGGAAGAAGGTATTCATGATCCGTAAATTATTTCTATCCGCAAATTCGACTAATAACTCTCCCCTGCTATTTCTAGAGCCTATCCCATAGTCACCTACCGCGTGGTCGTCAGCCTGCTTCTTGCCCATCTTCGCATTAAAGTCGCCCATCAGTACAGTGTACTGCGATTTTACTCTATTCATTGCTGATTCTACGTCCTCATAGAAGCTTTCAACGGTCTGGTCATCATGGCTGGATGTGGGTGCGTAGGCCTGCACCACTTTCAGCTTGTACCTCCTATTCAGCGTAATTACTATTGCTGCTACCCTCTCGTTAATACTGTAGAGCTCCTCTACGTTGCCAGCCATATCCTTATTAATGAGGAAACCCACACCTAGTTCTCGTCTATCCTTTAACCCGCGATAGCACAGTATGTGTCCGTCCTTTAGCACTGTATACGCCTCACCTGTCCTCCTAACTTCGCTAAGCCCTATCACATCCCATTTAATTTCCGCTAGTTCCTCGAACAGCACTGCTAGGCTAGCCTCACTAGCTAAAGTTCTAGCGTTAAACGTTGCCAGGTTCAGATTCCAATGGCGGCCTGTCCGGAGCCAGAGATTCTTAGCACCCTCCGCTGCGTCACAGGTCTGACCGCCGCCGTGGTCAGTTGCTCTGCAGCCGCTGGGGACTGAGGGCCGAGGGTTAATTGGTTTGATCATAGAAGGTTGTGGCCAAGTACTACACCAGGGTGGCCAAATCCTGCTCTGGTGAGAGAGTGCGTTGTCGGTTCTGGTCACCGAGATAAGGCCGCACTCCAGGCCTGGGTATGCAATTCCATCGACACGCGGATTTTTTTTTTTTAAACCCGGTGGAGAATTGCGCGGCACCAGGATTTGAACCCCGGTCCTCTTGCACGCGAGGCGGATGTTCTACCTCTACGCCATCGCTGCATCCAGTACAACAATACAATAGGCACCAATCGATCTCCACTTTAAAATTCGTTCCGTTTCTTGCGAAGGAGAGCGAAACCTTCTGTTATTTTCTGACCACTGTCGCTACACATGCAGCACTGTCCGCGGCAGAGCTTAATCCATCCTAGAGCCATGCCCTCCGCTTCAGATCATTTCGTGGCCCTCTGCAAATTCCGATCCCTTTCTTGGACGCAGCGAGCGCGCTTGGAGTGCTATTCGAGCAGAGCGGCGTGTCTCCCCCTAGGAGGGATGTCGTCGCTCGAACGACAAGCGTGCTCACAGTGGCGGCCACAAGTTGATCTTTCTCTGGGAGCCAAGATGCCGTGGGTGAAGCCTCGTGCCAGCTACTTAGCTCTCTACGTAGGTCGAGTCGGTGTTCGGGCGCGGCCAACAGCCGGTATGCTTGCGTTCCTTGTCGGCGCCTTCATCTGGCACGGGTACGGCACTCATTGAGCGTCGCTTACTGTACCCTTCCAGAGAACAGAGGTTGACTCGGGCTGCCTTGTGTAGCCTCGGTAGCTCAGGCGTTCAGCGCAAGTGGGTGGGCACGCTCGTCGCAAACGTGTCTTACCCGTGGTGTACGCTGCTTCTGCAGTGCCTGAGCTCCGCTCGGCGAGCGTTCGTCCCGGGCCCGCATACAGGAGCGCAGGCAGAGAGACCGCAGGCCTTCTACAGCGGCGCCGCAGCCTTCCCGTTGGTATTGGCAGGCGATTTGCCTTACTTCGAGATGACAGACTCGCCAGCTATGCGTAGTACTTCAGCTGATCACGGGAGCGCCACTCAGCCCAGATGACCGAAGGCGCACCGCTCATCGGAATGGAGAGCGTGGGCAGCGAGCTCAATTCCCGCGGAAGTTCGAGACCTGGAATAGAAGAGACGACAATGAGGTGTCCTTCCGACGCAACACCGTCTCGTGGCGTGGCGTACCGTACCAAGCGATCGGTACCTCACGTCTTTTTCGAGTATTCCGTCGCTCGCGTGTTGTGGCGCGTAGCTTGGCGTATCACGGCGCACACTCATTTCTACGTTGTGCGAGGTAGCAGGCCGGAGATGCGAACCTTGTTGCACTATAACCTCTCAAGTGGTTTTAAGTGTTCTTAGGTTAGAGGAAATAACATCTCCCCCGCCCTTCTTATTTTTTGTGATGACCCCCATTTTGAGGATTGTGTATGGCCGGTTTATTCGCGCCTTTCACTGCAGCGGAGCGTTCTATACAGCTCATTCATGTGAATGCTCGTTCCGATGGCTGCCATGTTAGGCTGCCACTCCGTGCCCAATCCGTGCATGTTTTGTTGTATTTATTTCTGACTTGCCTTAATGACTGCCAGTTAAGCGTGCGCTTCCAGTAATTTTTTGCTTCGATTTTATTATTGTTTTCAGTATGTTTCTGCAATAACCAGGGGGACACAATACATGTTCTGAATTAAAGGTTTCTGCGAAATAAAATCTCTTTGTCCCGTGGTTTTCACTAGACCAAGTTGAAGACATTTAGCGAATTATAAGATCCTAAGAGGAGAAGCCACGTTTGAAAAAAAGAAAGGCTTGATAAATGCATCACTCTGGGCGAATACTTCAGCGGAAGATGTAAGAGTGCGCAGGAGCATACCGCTTACCCTCTTTGGCGTTAAACACA
This sequence comes from Amblyomma americanum, assembly GCF_052857255.1. NCBI lineage: Eukaryota > Metazoa > Arthropoda > Arachnida > Ixodida > Ixodidae > Amblyomma > Amblyomma americanum. The sequence continues at coordinate 473,255,889 of NC_135497.1, forward strand.
TCCCTGTTAAAAGTGATAGAAAGAAAACATTTAAAATTATATTCCTAGACTCGCTTTTTAGTCGTGCTTTGGTGAAAGGCACTGTAACAATCAGATAGCTTAAAAATATAAACCCTGCATAGGACGGTCGCTCAGTCAAAGTACCCTCAGGCCTCTCCCTTTAGATTGCCCTGGTCTATCAGGTAGAGCTATTCTCTGGCTGATGGGTTTAGAGTGGGGTGCTACCAGAAGGTGGGGTGGGTTGCTGCATTTTTGGGACACAGATTGGATGTGAGCAATCCCAGATATAGTGACAGAGTGTGACGGGACTGGCTCCACAGGTGGTACAGTATAGAGGGAAAGGGGTAAGGCGGAACAAGAAGGTGAAATGAGCGGATTGGACTAAGTAGGATTGGTGTCTCCAGCGTGTGTTGCAGGTAACGCCTCAACATCCGCGTTGTTAGCGGCCGGGCTGCCAGTGTTCTGGTCCTTAGGAACATAAACCATTGAGTGCAGTTGGGTCTTGTGGAAACCCAGTGGCCTGTCCCCAATTCCTTTCTAATAATCAAGTTTTTCTTATCTCTCTTTCCTGTGCGTGCTTTTTAAGAAGTCTAATGAGGAGGAGAGTGCGTCAGCCTTGATTGTTGTGCTTAATATGACCGGGACGAAACGCAGAAGACGCCGGAGTTGTAGTTGTTTTTAAGAGTGAAGGAAGAATGAAAAGGAAAGCGCACGGGGCGAGCCCACTGGATAAAGCAGAACCACATTCGCTGCTACGCGCATGGAGTAGGAGAGATTCAAGAGGAAGATTGAAGACTGCGACGCGCGTCGCAACAACCGCGTTACCTGAAGCGATAACGGTGGTCCAACAACAGATGCCCCCGTGACAAGGAGCCCTCGCCACATTGGTGAGAGCTCCTACGGGCTAAGGCCACCTACCCCGCATGGGGGCCTCTGCAGCTTGCAGACATTGGTGAGCACTCTTCACCATTATCCCCCAGAGGGGTGTAATGGTGAAGAGTGCATCACCACATACCCGAGCACCTGCGCTCGCCGTGCGCGGAATCGCCGTGTCCGTGGAAAACGGGATCCTGGTGGATGAGCCGATGCCGAGCGTTTGCACCTTTAAGGACCCTCTGCGCAAGCAACAAATCAATTTGGCCCCTGGTTCCTGCAGGCGGCACATCCGGTCTGACCCGACCGGGGGAAATCGGCAGTGGCCTTTTCCTGTCCTCCCCTTGATCTTTCACCTTCGTATCTTCTCTCTCGCAACTCTCCTGTCTTCTCCTCTCTTAATTACTTTTGTCCCTTCTTCCTGGCAGCGAAGGTTAACCTTGTGGGACCAACTACCCTAAGTTGTGTCATATTTGGTTATAGTTAATGTGTACAACTGGCGTGGGCAGGACTTTCTGGCATGTTTCTGTCCAGTCCCCTAGGTGGGCGGCTGGCATCATGACCGAACGTGTAACACACTTTATGGCATCGCCTCCTTCACAAAATGATCACGGTTTAAAACGAGTGCGGACCGAAGGCATAACTTCACAGTGCTTCCAAAACACAAAAGAACATTTCCCTAGGTATCAAGTTATACCTATTGAAGATGCAGAGCAAATTGCGAGAAAACTGTCTCCGTTCATTGTTTCTAAATCTCTTACTGACGTCCTGTGCCTTGGCTACAAGGTGAGGAAGTTAGCCAATGGCGACTTCCTCACTGAAATCCGAGACAAAGCACAATACTCAAAGCTCTCACCCTTAGTGTCTTTCGGAGACATCTGTGTATCAGTGACTGCCCACCAATCACTGAACACAATCAAAGGCGTAATATCTGAACACGACTTTCTCGACCTCTCAGAACAAGAAATTCTGGAGCGTCTGAAAGACCTGAACGTTACTGATGTCCACCGCATCAAAATCCGAAAGGACGACAAGGATCTTCCCAGAAAACGCATAGTAGTGACCTTTGTCCCCAGCTAACTTCCCGAAACTATAGAAGTACGATATCTTAAAAGAAATATAAGACCATACATTCGAAATCTCAGACGATGCTTAAATGTCAAAGATTCGGTCATGGCTCACAAAGCTGTCGCAGCCGCCAAAAATGTGCCAAATGTTCTTCCAACAGTCATGAATCCGTGGACTGCAACGCTTCAGCAATGTGCGCGAACTGCGAAGGAGATCAACCCGCGTACTCGAGGTCGTGCCCGACCTGGAAGAGAGAGCAGGAAATTATAACAATAAAGACAAAGGAAAACATAACTTACCAAGAAGCATGAAAAAGACTCCCCTCAGCCTTTCACTTCACACCAAAACAAATTTCGCCGATGTGGTGCGCAGGGACGGCACACCACACCAAGCTTCGGCCACTGCCCAGGAAAACCTGAGGCACGGTCAGCCCCGTTCCCGGCAGACGCAGTGAATTCTGCCCTGCCAACTCTGAAAAAGGGCCCGCCGTCCCCTCTGTCGATCGACCGCAAGGCTTCTCCTAGTCGGGAGGGGCCCACAAAACGTACACTTGCGGGTTCACCGCGGACGTTCTGAGCCTCTAGTGCGGCGATGGACATAACACAGAACTCGCCAACGCAGCAGCAGACGCACAGCTCCCTTGACCGAAAAAGAGAAGAGAAGACCCCAGTATTGGCTCCCCAAAACCGGTATCCTAATTTTTTTACCTACACTCGACAAACATGGAGTTCATTGAACAGGGGAACTGCCGAGGACTAATGATTAACTGCGGTGGCCTAAAATAGCATTTCAACACAATGTCCCCGGCGGCTTTATGCTTACAGAAGAACAACTTGGGTCTAAAATAAAAAAAATATTTCAAAGAAATATAATGTCTTTCGGTGTGACCAAGAGCAAACAAGCAAGGTATCTGGAGGTTTTGCTTTTGTCATCCAGAAGGGTGTACCAACCCGCGAAATCAAACATAAAATCAAATACGAAGCCGTCGCAATCACCATCCTTCATTTTAAAGCACTCACAATATGTACCATATATATTGAGCCACACCTAACAGTAACTCTTCATGATTTAGAATCCTTTTTTGAACAGCAACGAGAGCCATATCGGCTAGTTGGTGATTTTAATCCCCACTCCGGTTTTTGGTGAAGCGCACACTGATGCAAGAAAGATTTATTTCTATGTAAAACCGTTTGCCTCCTGAACACCGGCAAAGATACAAGCTGCTCTGCGAGCACGGGAAAAATGAGTTCCATAAATTTGTCTTTTAGTTCAACCTCTCTATTTTGTGATTTCAATTGGGACGTCATTGATAACCCATACGGCAGCGATCACCTCCCTGCATTATTAAGCCTAACAACCCAGGGCAAGTCGTCCCAACGAATTCACGACGGTAGGAGTTACATTTACCCGACTCCACTTTTTAGTGAAAGAACCACTTAAGATAAATTAGTCTCAGATGATATCAGCACAGACGAACTGAATGAAGCTATCACAAACTGTTTTTTAACCGCTGCACGCCTAGCAATTCCTCATTCGTCTGGAGTGGTTAAACAGAATCACAAAATTTGGTATACACAAGAATGCCGAAATGTAAAAATTAAACAAAACAAAGCTTGGGGAATTTTTCGTAGTTACCAAACGCAGGAGATTTCATAAAGTTCAAACGTTCAGAGCAAAAGCTCGATATATTCGCTGTAATGCAGAAAAAAACTTCATGGCAAGGTTACATGTGCTCAATAAACAGCTCAATTACATCAAAACAAATGTCGGAGATGGTAAAAAAGATAAATGGCAGCTACTCCCACTTCACAATTTCGTTTCTCTAAACCTCTGGTGTACAGATAAATATAGAAGACCAGGCAAAAATTTGGGTGAATATTTTTCTGCAGTCTTCAGTTGATCTCTCTACACAGAATCATTTCTCAAATACAAAAACAGCTGAAAGACTGCCGACAAGTGGCGGTACAAAAGAATCCTATAATAATTTACTCACTGTTCATGAAATTAATAATGTATTGTCCGCTGGTAAGTAAACTGCACCTGTCCCAGAAGCAATACATTATCAGATGTTAGCTCAACTTCCTGAACCGGCTGTGGAGGCACTTTTAAATTTTTTTACCAAAGTTTGGGTATCGGGGAAACTTCCTGAAGCCTGGAAGATTACCATAATTGTTCCATTATTAAAACCCGAAAAACCCCCTACCCTTCCTAGCAGGTATAGGCCCATAGCTCTGACTAGCTGTCTAATGAAATTTTTTGAAAGTGTATTGAATATCAGAATAACATTCATGTTAGAAGATGGGGACCTTCTGGATGTTCATGAATGCGGCTTTAAAAAGTCTTGCTCCACCACCGACCACCTGCGTCGTCTTGAAAATACTGTTCGTGAAGCTTTTAAGCACAGACAACACTGTCTAGCTGTCGTCTTTGCTTTAGAGAAAGCATATAACACAACCTGTAGATTTGAAATTATTCAGGGCCTGGCTGAACTGGGCATCCACGGCAGGGTGTTCAGCTGCCGTAAAGAAATTTTGTCTAACCGTACATGTTATGTCAGCCTAGGCTCAACCCTTTCAAGGAATATTATTAAAAAAATGGAGTACCCCAATAATGTTTTTGAGCTCAACACTCTTTATTGTAAAAATGAATTCTCTCAGGAAAATAATACAAAGGCCCGCTATGTATTCTGTATATGTAGACGATCTCCAGTTAGCTTGCACATCCTCGAACACATCAACATGCGAACGACAAATACAACTAACAATAAATAAAGTGGCAACATGGGCAGACAGAAATGACTTCCGTTTTTCTCCACAAAAATCGGTGGCTATTCTTTTCTCTATCAAACGAGGCATACAGATAGGTCCCACCATACACCTGAACGAAGTCGACTTACCCGTGAAAATGGAACATAATTTTCTAGGCATAAAATTTGACATAAAGCTAGCCTTTCTGTCTCATATAAATGCGTTGAAAACGAAAACTTCTTGATTCGTGAATATACTTCAAGTGCTGTTGAGAAAACACTGGGGAGCCGATACGACATGTGTCTTGCAAATTTACCGCTCTGTAGTGCGCTCTACCCTGGATTAGGAATGTATAGTGTATGGGTCAGCGAGACCATCGTACCTTATTCTGCTAGATAAAGTACTCTATGTAGGTTTGCGTCTCTTCACTGGTGCTACAGAAAATCAACATGTAGAAACCAATGAACCATCGATTACAGATAGAAGAACCATACTCACATGCTCGTTCATTCTAAAAATCCGTTCACTGCATAAGCGTCTATGTTACCTATCGCTACAAGTTGCTTTTCTAGAACACTCTTCAAAAACAAGCCACAAGCTACTCGGTCACTCCTGTTGCGAGTTGAAGAGATGTGCCGAAACCTCGGCATACTAGACATATTTCCAAACATTGCCCGAAGGCGAGGTCTACTCGCGCCATGACACAATTTCTCAAATCTGTGATTTAACTCTTACACAGTTCTGTAATAAACATATTCCGCAACAACATATAATAAAAGAATTCCTCAAACTTGAGGAAAAGTACAGTAATTTCGCAGATTTTTATACAGATGGCTCATAAACAGATGCTTACTTTGGAAGCGCAGTTGAACAGGGGAACTGAAATAAAATAGTAAGACTTCCACAGTGTGCTTCCATCTTCACTGCGGAATGTTACGCCATCTGCGTAGGCATAGAAAAAATAGTAAATGAGAACCTCGCCAACAGTATTATTTACAATGCCGCGCTGATTGTGCTCAGAGCCCTTCATTATAGAAACTCAACACCTCCGCTGCTTGGCGACCTCATACACAACTTTAAAACAGCCATAGCTCAATGACAAAACATAAAACTCTGCAGTGTACCAAGACAAGTCGGCATAAAAGGCAACGAAAGAGCAGATTCGTGCACTGCTCAAGCTTGTGGCAAGCAAATGAAAAAATTAAATATGCCCTATATGAGCGTACTACATATTAATATAATGAAAAAATGGCACTCCACTTAGCGAAATAAATATTAAGCTACAATTAATAAAACCAGTTCTAGGTGAATGAAAGTCGTGTGCAAAAGAAAGGTTTGAAGGAAGTCATTATATGCCGTCTCCGTCTAGATTACACACATATTACACACATCTTTCTGATAAATATGAAGACAAACCAGTTTGTAGATGCGGCAATCGATTTACGGTCAATCGCATTTCAATTTCCTGCTCTAAACAGGAAAAGCTAAAGAAAAAGTGCTTTTCTCCGTTTTATAACCAATGCATTACTTTTCACCCAGCACTGCTCTTGAGTGATAAATCAACTGTGGACATGTCTTGCGCTTTTAGTTTTTTAACAGAAGCTGTTTTTTTTTAAATATGTAAATCGTGATGAAGTATTTTGCCTCATACAAATCAGCCATTTCTCATACCTGAGAAAAAGGCAGAAGTCTTTATTTGATTGCTTGGGAGCCTCGACATTCTTACCCTGGCGAAGATGGCCGCTGAGGTTACCGACCTCTTTTAAAAGTTTTTTAATAGTGCCCGCTTTTAGAATCTTTTTCCTTCGTCATCACGAGGTAGTTCTAAATATTTAAGCACTCTACATCACCGACCACTTTTCACATTTCTATTAAATTATCCAGAAATTTCTCCTATACGTCGAGCTTGGCGCACGGTGGTCTGAGTTGCCTATGCGACTTAAAACACAACACCCAGGAATCGACCTGTCCGACATGAGTGACTGTTAAAAATTCCACGGTAGTTGAAATTATTCCGACCTCCTCCAGAACGGCACCTTCTTCGCTCTATTTTTAAATCCCCATTTCTGCCTACCTCAAGGTGCGATTGAGGCGTCCACTCTTTTCTCTCTTATTTCACTCTCACCTTGCTCCTTTTCCTCACGGCGCGACTCGGGTATCCCTCGTGGCGTGAAAATTATTGCACAATTTCCTTTAATCAAAAACCGTTACTTTAAAGCACGCAAAAACAATAATAATTGGTCTTTGGGGAAAGGAAATGGCGCAGTATCTGTCTCATATATCGTTGGACGCCTGAAACGCGCCATAAGGGAAGGGATACAGGAGGGAGTGAAAGAAGAAAGCAAGTAAGAGGTGCCGTAGTGGTGGGCTCCTGAATAATTTCTACCACTTGGGGATCTTTAACGTGCACTGACATCGCACAGCACACGGGCGTCTTGCCTCCATAAAAAAATAATGTGGATTAGCTCAGCTAATCCAGGATATACAAAGGGAAAGTTGTCGGCGTTCACTCTGTTCATTGGCGTTGACAATGTTCTAGACGGCGATGGCTTTGAGCAAAGGAAGGCGCATAACTGTCCCCCTTGTTTGGTTTATGGGGGTTTAACGTCCCAAAGCGACTCAGGCTATGAGGGACGCTCGGGAAATTTTGAACACCTGGGGTTCTTTAACGTGCACGGATATCGCACAGTACACGGGCCTCTAGAATTTCGCCTCCATTGAAATTCGACCGCCGCGGCCGGGTTCGAACACAAGTCTTTCGGGCTAGCAGCCGAGATTCATAACCACTCAGCCACCGCGACGGCCACAACTGGCACCCTGGATATGCGGACGCCTCATTCGTGCTTTGACACATGTGGCGGTGGTGAGAGAGAGAGATTTGGCCTGGCTGCATTAGCGCTGACCCCGTTAAGGCTGACACGCGGCTCTGCCGCAATAGCTAGGCCGCAGCGTTCATTTGCTGATCAATCTCTCGCGATCAACCATTAACTGCATGTCACCTTCCAGGGTGGCAGGAAGGACGCACTGCTTATCCAGTGTGCGGAAGACAATAATAATAATAATGTAGAGCGGTTTATTGGCACGATGGAAGCGCCGGCTACGAAGACCTTGGCACAGGCAATCTACGAGGCAGAGAGCCGAGAGACCAGACACAAGCGGCCGTGTTCCATCCAGCACGAGCATTCAAGCGGCGGCGCGAGCGCTTCGTCATCGTTGGCTTCGGGGCTGGTTCATCTTCATTCCAAGTGCCCCGGCGGAAAGAGGGAGCCATCCTGGCGACTCAGGGAGAGGAGACTACGAGGGGGCTATAATACGGCTTCAAGCGGCTGACGTGAACGACGTCGCGGCCACGGCGGCGATGGTCCGAAGAAGGTGTCACCGGTTCGATAATGTAGTTGACCGGTTACGTACGCTCCAAGATGCGGTAAGGGCCGATGTGCTTGGCCGAAATTTTGGACGTATTCGGAACAGAGAGCCAGGCCAGTGAGCCAGTGGAGAAGTGAACCGCGGGCGTGTCTTGATCGGAAGCATGGGTACGAAGACCTTTACGTTCGGCGGTGAAGGAGCGAGCCAACTGGCGGCACTGCTCAGCATGGCGGGTGATGTAAGAGAGGGAAGCATATTCCGAGCTGTCGGGGTTGTAGGGAAGGATTGTATCCAACATACAAGAAGGTTCGCGTCCGAATAAAGGAAAGAATGGGGAAAAGCCGGTGGTTGCTTGAGAGGCGGTGTTATATGCATAGGTGACGAACGGAAGAACCTGATCCCAATTGGAGCTGTCGGAGTGAATGTACATGGCGATCATGTCCCCAAGAGTATGGTTGAAGCGTTCGGAGAGGCCGTTGGTTTGAGGGTGGTAAGCAGTAGTGGTGCGGTGGACTGTGTGGCACGCAGCGAGAAGCTCGTGAAGAACTTCAGACAAGAAAACACGGCCGCGGTCACTGAGAAGTTCGCGAGGAGCGCCGTGACGCAGGACAAAGTGATGAAGAAGGAAGAAGGCTACATCGCGAGCAGTAGCCGCAGGTAGGGCAGCGGTCTCAGCATACCGTGTGAGGTGGTCCACGGCGACTATGATCCAGCGATTCCCAGCGGTCGTGAAGGGAAGTGGCCCATATAGGTCGATGCCCACACGATCAAAAGGGCGAGCCGGACACGGTATTGGCTGTAACGGGGCAGTCGAAGGGCGAGGTGTCGACTTCCGCTGCTGACAGGCCGTGCAGGAACGAACATAGCGACGAACAAAGTTGTACATGCCCCGCCAATAGTACCTCTGGCGTAGTCGCTCGTACGTTTTCAGCGAGCCAGCGTGAGCGCTCTGAGGATCGGCATGGTGGTGTTCACAAATCTCTCAGTGCGGAGATGTCGGGGAATCACGAAAAGCCACTTGCGGCCATCTGGACGATAGTTGCGTCGGTACAGAAGACCGTCGCGAAGGGAAAATGGGAAGCCTGGCGACGAAGTGCTCGAGGGAAGGAGGCCGTAGAGGGCGCACGAAGTACGTCGAGCAACGATGAAATCCATGGATCTTGGCGTTGTTGATGGGACATGTCCATGGTAGTGAGCGCTGCGAGCAGGGATGCAGATATTGGCGAAGAGTGCGCAGGAGAGGGCAGTGGGGAGCGGGACAAGGCGTCGGCGTCGGAGTGCTTGCGGCCCGATCGGCAAACTACGGTGATATCGAATTCCTGAAGACGGAGGGCCGAGCAGCCTAGGCGCCCTGAGGGATCTTTGAGTGAAGCCAACCAGCACAAAGCGTGATGATCGGTGACGACGGTGAACGGGCGGCAATATAAGTATGGGCGGAATTTTCTTAGAGCCCACACTACGGCGAGACACTCCTTTTCCGTCACGGTGTAGTTCGACTCAGCCTTGGTGAGGGCACGGCTGGCGTACGCAACGACGTATTCAGGAAATTCGGGCTTGCGAATTGTGGGGAAATTTGTGGGGAAAGGAAATGGCTCAGTATCTGTCTCGTATATCGTTGGACACCGGAACCGCGCAGTAAGGGAAGGGAAGAACGAAAGAGTGAAAGAAGGAAGAAAGTGGTGCCGTAGTGGAGGGCTCCGGAATGATTTCGACCACCTGGGGATCTTAAACGGGCACTGAAATACGTTAAAGATCCCCAGGTAGTCGAAATTGTTCCGCAGAGAGAGAGAGAGAAAACTTTATTGGGAATATATATGGAGGAAGTATGAGAGGGCCCTGAAGGGACCCTCCCTTAGAAACCCTAGGTGGGCTCCTCGTTACAGAAGCCCATTGGCCTCCAGGGCTGCTCGGGCTCGGACGACTAGGGCCCTTTGGCTCGTTAGGTCGGAGCAGTTGAGCAGGGCTGCCTCCCAGTCCTCCGGGGTGGGGTTGGGTTTGGGGTCTAGGTTCGGGTTGACTGGCATGCCCACACCATGTGGTAGATATTGTGAGGACTTCTCCTCACAGTGTGGGCATTATCCTGTGCAAGCGGGATCAAAGAATTTCAGAACTGCCGGGCACAGCAGAGTTTTGGGGAAGAGACGGAGGAGAATGTGTTCCTCCGGCTTAGTGAGGTCCTTGCATGGTTTGCGAAAGATTGAATGTTCAGATTGGTAAAGTTTTGTTATTTCCTTAAAGGTAAAGACGGGCTTGGGATCGGGATCCGCTGCGGTAGGGTTAGAAGGCGTTGTTACTCGGAGAGTGAGCGCGCGGGCGGAGGCATCTGCCATTTCATTGACTTCGAGTCCTAGATGAGCGCGAGCCCATACTATCGTTCGGGGAGCGGGGGCCCCGGGATAGTCACTGTTTTGAAGAATGCGGTAAGCTAGGAAATGAATGTATCCCTGTTCAATGTTTCTACAGGCCCCTCTTGAGTCAGTAATGATGACCCGCGAGTCCCGGTCTGCGGCGGCTAGTGCGATAGCGACCTCTTCCGCATGAGTTTTGTTTTGAGCTCGGAACGTAAGTCCGTTCACCGTAGCTTTCTTGTGTACGACTGCGGCCGTGTACCACCCCCCACGGTGGGGGCCGGAGGCGTCCACGTAAAAGACTCCGTGTTTGTCACCGTAGTGGTAGGCTAGAGATTCCGCCCGCGCGAGGCGTCTGCCACTATGGTCTTCCTTTGACATTTTGGCCGGGAGAGGTCGCACGTTCAGGGCGAGTCTCCAAATCTCGGGGACACGTGCGCGCTCATCCACGAGTATTGTGTGATGGCGAATGTGCAGTCGGGCTAGTAGGCGGCGACCCGATGGCATTTTCGAGAGTCTAGTGTATTGGTTCATCAAGTCGGCTTCCCGAAGCTCGGCGAATGTGTTAACCATCCCCAGGCCCATGAGGCGTTGGTTAGACGCGTTTGCCGGGAAGTTCAGGGCACACTTGTACATTTTTCTGAGGACTAGCTCGAGGGCATTTTCGTCAGATTTCCGAAGGGGAAGGTAGGGGGTCGAGTAGATGACTCTACTGGTTACGAAGGCATGCGCCAGACGCAAGGCGTCTTTGCATCGTAGCCCCCTACGTTTGTTGGAGACCGGGCGGACCATTCGGCCTACCTGAGTTCCTACCTTGCGCAGTCTGGCTAGTGTTGTTTCAACTCGTCTATGTTTGTGGATGAAAAGACCAAGTACTCTGATCTCGTCGTGTTCGGGTATGGGGCCGTTAGGCAGGGATAGTTCCAGTTTGGTATCGCACTTTGGTGATGACGAATGTGCACAAATTCAGACTTAGCCGGGGAGCACTGAAGACCGCAATGGCGAGCGTAGGCATCTACGATCGCTGCCGCTTGCTGCAGGTGGGTTTCTATGTCACCGACTGTGCCGTGTTTGGCCCAGATGGTTATGTCGTCAGCACACAGCGCATGCTGAATGCCTTCGACTTTCGCCAGCTGGGCCGGGAGATTCATCATGGCGAGATTGAAAAAGGGGCGGAGAAAGAACCGCGCCCTGCGGGGTTCCTCGCGTTCCTAGCTGGTAAGGGCCGTGTTCTTCGTCTTGCATCCTGATGATGGATTGTCGCTCAGATAGGAATTGTTTGACGTACTGAAAGGTTCTGCGACCGCAATTGGTCTGGGAAAGATGTTGTAAGATGCTTTCGTGTTTGACATTGTCGAAGGCGCCCTTTAAGTCTAAGGCGAGTACTACCTTGTCGCTTAGGGGGTATTCGACGGGGTTGAGAATTTCTCGATCGAGTTGTAGCAGAATGTCCTGCGCGGATCGGTGCGGGCGAAAACCGTACATGGTGTCACCGAATGCGTTGTGGTTTTCCAAAAACTCGGACAATCTATCTCGCACCATCGTTTCCATAAGCTTTCCCGCACAAGACGTAATGGAGATGGGGCGAAGGTTGTCCGTGTTTATGGCTTTGCTGGGTTTGGGAATGAAAGACACCAGAGCGGTCTTTCATTCGATTGGGAGGGGTTCCTCGCCTAGCCACATAGAATTGATGTACGCGAGGAGGTCTTCGTAGGCGGGGTCGGGGAGGTTGGCAAGATGTTTCGCGGTAATTTTGTCCCTTCCCGGCGCCGTTCCTCGCTTCATTTTACCCAGTGCCACCTTCAGGTCGGACAGTTGGAACGGTTGATCCAACTCCGCGTTCTCGGAACCTGCATAAGAGTACGCGGGCCCTCGGGGGTCCTGTTGAGTGCAAAGGTATTGGTCTCGTAGTTGTTCTGCCAATTGAGAAGTATCTCCATCGAAGCTGTGGATAGCGCGTTGGAGATGCTTTTGCGTCTCTGCACGAGTCTGTGTTGGGTCGATTAGGGCGCGAAAAAGGCGCCACGTACTTCGGTTTGACATTTTCCTAGCTACCGTGTTACGGCGATCTACCCAGTTCGAGTCGGCGAGTTGGGCCGCGTACTCTGCCGCTCGCTGGGTGAGCTCGTTGATCCCGGCTTCAAGTTTCCTGTTGTGTTTCTGTCGGCGCCATCTGCGGACCAGGCTATGCCGCGCCTCCCAGAGGCGCAGGAGGTGGTTATCCACCTCCGGCGTGGCCTCCGAGAGTTGAATTTCTTTCTGTGTCGAACGAAGGTGTGTAACCACTTCCCGAGTCCACGCGGGGTATCCTCGCTTGCGAATGGTGGCCGGGTTTGTGTAAGATAGCCGGAACTCATTCCAGTCGGGGAGTCGGGCTTGCGCGTGGGGTCTTGCCAACGGTTGAGTCCTAACGGTGATTTGGATGAAGCAGTGGTCGCTGCTGAGGGTTTCCTCGGTGTTTGTCCACTCAGAATGTCTGATGTTCTTGGTGAAGGTAAGATCCGAACACGTGTCACGGGTCACGGAGTTACCCACTCGCGTTGGGTATGCAGGGTCTGTGTGGAGAGTTAGGCCTAGCGTGGACGCGAGGTCCGCCAGCTTGCGTCCTCGCTTCTCTTCGCGCACGTATCCCCAAAGGAAGCTGGGGGCGTTAAAGTCGCCCAGGATTACTAGGGGGTCCCTGCCGGCTGTTTTTAGGGCCCGACTAAAGAGCGTCGCGAAAGTGGCATTTTTGATCTTTGGGGGCAGTAAACGTTGAGTATGTGGAGTGGTGCGTTTCTTTTCCTGAGCGGAAGGAGGGTCACCATCACGCACGAGAAATCGGTTTGGAGGTCGAGGTCGACTAAATTGGCTGTGTAACTTTTATGCACGCAGATGCAGGAAGAGGGGTCCTGCTGGAAGGTGATATAATTTGTAAGAGTGGCGCCACTCCCTGGCTCCTGGAGGGCAACCACTGCCGGGAGAGAATCGAGGGTTGATAGGAAAAGTCTGAGGTCCGCCCGCTTAGCACGGGAGCGGAACGCGCGGCAGTTCCATTGGGCAATTTGGACAGGGGAGACCGGATTGGGTTTGGGGGGTTGTTTAGTCTTAGGGTTGTTGCAAGCCATGATTGTTGTTTATGTTAGCGAAAGGACGTAACGGTGCTATCCCGGGGCCAGTGCTGTCGGAGGTTTGAGTGTCCTCCGAGCCGGTGAGCGAACAGCTATCGTTTTCGCCTTCTGAAATAATGGTTTTGGTAGTAGTTTTGCGGCGTTTATTCGAGGCGATTTGTCGAGTAATCAACCCGGGGATCGTCTGGGCAAACTGGGTGATTTGCTGGACGATCATCTCGGGGATTTGAGCAAATTGTTGGGTAACTTGCTCTTGAAAAGTGGAGCAGGCTTGGACGAGCTTTGAAATTTGGTTCTCAATAGCGGTGAATCGTGCCTCGAAACGTGCTTCGATGGCGGTAAATCGTGCCTAGAAACGTGCTTCGAGACGGGCCTCGAGTGAGGTTTCTGCTTTTTGGGTCGCCTTAGGCGCCGCGGGCTCACTCTCCATAACCTCGACCGCAGGGGGAACTGAGGGAAGAGGAGGGGTGATTTTCTTTAACAGTAGCGCATTTTGTGTCAGCAGCTTCTCATTTTGGGCCCTAAGTGCTGCCATTTCTTGGTTTTGCCCGACACTTTGTGTCTTAAGGAGGGGAGTGGAAGGAGAGGGGGAGGGAGCAGCAGCCCCGCTCGAACCGCTCACCTGGTGTCCGTTTTTGACGACGTTGGCCCCGGCCCTGGGGGCTCCGTGTTGCGTCTGCGTTGTTTGCCGTTTCTTCTCCGGGTCGTTGTGTGGTTTAGGTGACCCCTCCGGTGGTTGTTTCCCATCGGTGGTGAGTTGCGGCTGTTTCTTGGTATTGGAGATTCCCTGGCTGGCCTCTTCACCTCCTCCTCCGGGAGGGCCTGAGGTGGCGGGTTTCCTCTTGGGCGCCGTCTTGTTGCTCTTTGCCCCCATGAGGGCAGCCATTTTTGGTGAGCGGTATTTTGCCGCACATTCGCGGGAGTTGGTGACGTGGGCGCCGCCGCACACGGAGCCTCGCGGATTGCATTCATGAGGTGCCCGCACCCCCTCTACTAAAGGGACTGGGGTTCCACAGGTTCCGCAGATGTCCGGTCGCAGGTTAGGACACGTGTCCGATCGATGCCCAACGATTCCACACTTGTCGCAGGCAGGGATGGTCTTGTAATAGTTTCGCACAGGTGTAAGGACGCTTTCGTAGTGCACGTATCGGGGCTTCTCCTTCCATTCTAAAGTCCTGCGCGCTTTGTTTGACTTGCCGAATTTTCGGATTTCTTTGATGGTACCGGTGCGCCTTTGTTACTTATGTTGGAGGGTTTCGGAGGTGTCCTCGTTGAGGACCGTGATTACTCCGTGGCAGATGTCTTCGGAGTCCTGTTTTATGTACCCGTAAAGTGGGACTGATCCATTGGCGTGAGGAAGGATCTTGCCAACAACGGGCACCCGAAAAATATGATAATCACTGCAGAACGCCGCTGTTCACGTCGAAACGCGGAAACAACGGCCACCAAGAAAAGCAAGCGAGCAAACATCCCCTACGCTCCAGGAATGAGCGAGGCCTTATCCAGAGTCTTCAAGGACTACAATGTCCATATCGCCCACGTGCCACCAAGTACGCTGAAGCAAAAACTTGTCAGAGTTAAAGACCGGGTTGAAAGAAACAGATTCCCCGGAGTGGTGTACAATATCCCCTGCAAGGACTGCAAAGCTGCATACATCGGCGAATCAGGCAATTTTATCAGGCGCTTAAAACAACATCAAAATGACGTCGCCAGAGGCCGCACGAAAGAAAATGCCTTGGCTGAACACTATCAAGATGCATCCCATGCCATCGATTGGAACAACGCCTCAGTCATCACGACGAAGAAGTATTTATCGTCCCGTTTACTTCTAGAATCACTTCACATCCAAACGACACCACATGTATTAAACCGAACGAGGGGTAATCTTCCTGAGATCTACCCATGCTCATTACGTCACCCGCACCGTACATAAGTAACCACCTTCGCCCATTGTGAACAAGGGACCCGCACGGGCCCCGAAACGCCTTTGTTTTTCTTTTTTTTCCTTTTTTCTTTTTTGTCGAGTGCTCTTCTTTTTCTGCAATTATGTTCCCTCCTCGCCAGACGGGATTCCGTCAAACCCTCGACTACGTTACTCTCCGCGGAAAATATGGGCAAGCCTTGATAACGAAGATCCGTAATTTCGTCACGCTCAAGACAAGTTTGGCATCTTTTCTGTGCCATCTTCACTTCAATTTGCGCTGCAAGAACCATGGCCTTATTCCCAAGTCCCTTAGACTGCCACTTCGGGTCTGCACGCCTTATGGAAGGCAAGTGATTGCGCAAGCTGAGAAGCGTCTACTTCAAGCCCGTATTTTGGATACCAGATGCACTATCAAACGCCTGAAAAATGTTTTCTTCGCGCAACGCATGCTGGACGATTGCCTCAACAGCGATTTTCCCAGCGTCCTGCTTCACGTCAACAGTGCTGCTGCCATGTCCCGTCAAGAGAGAAGCAGAGCCCAAGAAGCCAAGTTCTGTTCGTTGCTGGACAACAGCGTCGTTTCTCGTGCTGCATTCGGGATACACCACCTATCTTCCCACCACCTGGACCCTACAGAATTGAGCCTCCTAAGCCGAGACCTTAATTTCAATACCGGCGCTCAGCCAAACGGGCGTAGAATGGCCTGCGCTGTGGAGCAGGCAGTCCGCAAGGTAGATTCTGGTAAGCGGGAAGAAGCTCGTTGCCGTGCCATCGGGGTCCTTTCGAAGCGTTGCCGGAGAAAAACAGAAACGTTGACTTCCCCTGAAATGCATGCCTTGAAAAGGCTCCAAGAGAACGAAGACATTGTCGTCCTGCCTGCTGATAAGGGGAATTCAACCGTCATTCTCAACAATCGGACTACATCCAAAAACTGACGACGCTTCTCCAGGACGAGGTGATGTACGAAAAAGTTAAACGTGACCCCACAAACAAGGTAGAGACAGAACTTTAAAGTCTACTTTCCGACGTCTTCAATTTCATCCCACCAGAGAATAAGCACCTCTATTTTCGGCTGCTGTGCCACAACGGTTCGGCACCTGCTATCTACGGCCTTCCTAAGGTGCACAAGCCGGACGTACCACTATGTCCTATCGTAGACTTTACGCGCTCTCCTCTGCACGCGCTCTCCGGATACTTACATCAACTGATTCGCCCTCTGGTTGGAAGAACAACGACGTATGTAAAGCACTCCTCCCATTTCATCAACAAGCTTAAGGACGTCACTATAGACGACGAGGATGTCCTAGTCTCTTTCGACGTGAAGTCAACGTTTACGTCAGTCCCGGTAGACTTCGCAATTTCATCCTGCAAACGCCTTTTAGAAAACGACGCCTCGCTCCCTTCACGTACGCCTTTCGAGGTTGTTGACCTTTGTCGTCTGCTCGATTTCTGCTTGCGCAACACGTATTTTGCATTTAGGAAACAAAACTACAGACAACTTTTTGGCACAGCCATGGGTGCTTCCGTCTCCGTCGTGTGCGCAAACATTGTTCTTGGACGCATTGAAGAAGAGGCACTTGGTTCATTTCATCCAGCCCCTAAACTGTTTCTCCGGTACGTCGATGACTGTTTTTGTGTGATTCGCCGACTGGATGCAAGCCATTTCCTTGAGCACCTGAACTCCTTTCAGCCCACAGTTCAATTCACCAAAGTATAACAACAGAATGGAGCCATTCCCTTCCTGGATGTGCTTGTGAAAAGAACAAGCAATGGGCTCGCAACGAGCGTGTACCGCAAGCCCACTCACACTGGTCGGTACCTGAGTTTTCATTCGGCACACCCTGTCGCACATAAACGCTCTGTTGCATCTGAACTTTTCGGCCGCGCTTTCCGCCTTTGTTCAAGCACGAGGACACTCAGATCCGAACTAAAGATTGTGAGGAAGGATCTTGCGAACAACGGGTACCCGAAAAATATGATAATCACTGCAGAACGCCGCTGTTCACGTCGAAACGGGGAAACAACGGCCACCAAGAAAAGCTAGCGAGCAAACATCCCCTACGCTCCAGGAATGAGCAAGACCTTAGCCAGGGTCTTCAAGGACTACAATGTCCATATCGCCCACGTGCCACCAAGTAAGCTGAAGCAAAAACTTGTCAGAGTTAAAGACCGGGTTGAAAGAAACAGATTCCCCGGAGTGGTGTACAAGATCCCCTGCAAGGACTGCAAAGCTGCATACATCGGCGAATCAGGCAATTTTATCAGGCGCTTAAAACAACATCAAAATGACGTCGCCAAAGGCCGCACGAAAAAAAATGCCTTGGCTGAACACTATCGAGTTGCATCCCATGCCATCAATTGGAACAACGCCTCAGTCATCACGACGGAGAAGTATTTATCGTCCCGTTTACTTCTAGAATCACTTCTCATCCAAACGACACCACATGTTTTAAACCGAACGAGGGGTAATCTTCCTGAGATCTACGCATGCTCATTACGTCACCTGCACCGTACATAAGTAACCACCTTCGCCCATCCGCTGCCATTGTGAACAAGGGACCCTTACGGGCCCCGAAACGACTTTGTTTTTCTTTTTTTCCTTTTTTTCTTTTTTGGCGAGTGCTCCTCTTTTTCTGCTATTATGTTCCCTCCTCGCCAGACGGGATTCCGTCAAACACTCGACTATGACAATATTGACTAAATTAGGGTCACCGCCTTTCATATGATTATGATGCTTTCCTTGTTTTTAATGACCATCATCATCATCATCATCATCATCATCAGCCTTACTACACCCACTGCAGGGCAAAGGCCTCTCCCATGTCTCTTCAATTAACCCTATCCTTTGCCAGCTGCATCCACCCTTTGCCTGCAAACTTAATCTCATCCGCCCACCTAACCTTCTGCCGCCCCCTGCTACGCTTACTTTCTCTTGGAATCCACTCCGTTACCCTTAAGGACCAGCGGTTATTGCCTTCGCATTACATGCCCTGCCCAAGCCCATTTCTTTCTCTTGATTTCGACTAGGATGTCATTAACCCGTGTTTGTTCCCTCACCCACTCTGCCCGCTTCCGATCTCTTAACGTTACACCTATCATTTTTCTTTCCATGGCTCGCTGCGTTGTCCTTAACTTAAGCTGAACTCTTTTCGTTAGCCTCCACGTTTCTGCCCCGTAGGTGAGTACCGGTAAGATTATGCTGTTGTACACTTTCCTCTTGAGGGAAATTGGTACACTGCCACTCATGATCTGCGAGAATTTGCCATATGCGCTCCACCCCATTCTTATCCTTCTAGTTATCTCCCTCTCATGATCCGGATCAGCTGTCACTACCTGCCCTAAGTAGACGTATTCCGTCACAATTTCTAGGCTCTCGCTGCCAATTGTGACTGTTGTTCCCTTGCTAGGCTGTTGAACATTACCTTGGTTTTCTGCATGTTAATTTTTAGACCCATCGATCTGCTCTGCCTGTCTAACTCGTTGATCATGATTTGCAGTTCACCTCCTGAGTGACTCAGCAAGGCAATGTCATCAGCAAATCTCAGATTATTTAGGTATTCTCCATTTATTCTTATTCCCAACTCTTCCCAATTCAGGCCTCGAAATACCTCCTGCAAACCTGCGGTGAACAGCTTTGGCGAGATCGTGTCTCCTTGCCTGACGCCCTTCCTTATTGGAATTTTATTGCTGACTTTATGGAGGACTATAGTAGCTGTGCAGTTGCTATATATATCTTCCAGTATTTTGACATAAGGCTCTTCTGCCCCCTGATTACGCAATGCCTGTATCACTGCTGAGGTTTCCACTGAGTCGAATGCTTTCTCGTAATCAATGAAAGCTATATATAAAGGTTGGTTATATTCTGCGCATTTCTCTATCACCTGATTGATAGTGTGAATATGATCTATTGTAGAATATCCTTTACGAAAGCCTGCCTGATCATTTGGTTGATTAAAGTCTAACGTTGCCCTGACTCTATTAGCGATTACCTTAGTAAATACTTTGTAGGCAACGGATAGTAAGCTGATCGGCCTGTATTTTTCAAGTCCTTGGCGTCTCCCTTCTTGCGAATTAAGATAGCGTTTGCATTCTTCCAAGCTTCTGGTACAGTCGAGGTCATAAGGCATTGCGTATACAGGGTGGCTAGTTTTTCTAGCACGATGTCCCCTCCATCCTTCAACAGATCTGCTGTTACCTGATCCTCCCCAGCTGCTTTTCCCCTTTTCATTGCTTCTAAGGCTTTCTTTACTTCATCTTTCGTCACTGGCGGGATGACGCATTGCTGTGCACTGTTGTCTTTCTCATTAACGCTCTGATTACATTGGCTACTGTACAGGTCTGTGTAGAACTCTTCGGCTACGTTAACTATCTTATCCATATTGCTAATGACATTGCCCTGCTTGTCTCTTAATGCATACATCTGGTTTTTACCTGTGCCTAGTTTCCTCTTCACTGTTTTTAGGCTACCTCCGTTCTTTATAGCATGCTCGATTCTCTCCATATTAAACTTCCTTATGTCGGCTACCTTGCGCTTATTTATTAACTTTGATAGCTCCGTTAGTTCTATTCTATCGGTAGGGTTAGATGCCCTCATGTTTTGGCGCTTCTTAATCAGATCTTTCGTCACCTGAGATAGCTTCGCGGTATCCTTTCGAACTGTCCTACCGCCTACTTCTAATGCGCACTCCGTAATTATTGATGTCAGATTATCCTGCATTGAATGAACATCAAGATCATCTTCCTCAGTTAAAGCCGAATATCTGTTTTGCAGCGCTATCCTAAACTCCTGTGCTTTCCCTCTTATTGCTAACTCGTTAATGGTCTTCTTCTTCACTAGCTTCTTCCGTTCCCTGTTCAAGTCTAAGCTAAGTCTAGACCTTACCATTCTGTGGTCGCTGCAACGCACCTTTCCGAGGACGGCCACATCCTGAATGATGCCAGGTTTAGCGCATAGTATGAAGTCGATTTCATTTTTAATCTCACCATTGGGGCTCTTCCAGGTCCACTTCCTGTTTTCTCGTTTGCGGAAGAAGGTACTCATGATCCGTAAATTATTTCTATCCGCGAATTCGACTAATAACTCTCCTCTGCTATTTCTAGAGCCTATTCCATAGTCACCTACCGCGTGGTCGTCAGCCTGATTCTTGCCCACCTTCGCATGGAAGTCGCCCATCAGTACAGTGTACTGCGATTTTACTTTATTCATTGCTGATTCTACGTCCTCATAGAAAATTTCAACGGTCTGGTCATCATGGCTGGATGTGGGTGCGTAGACCTGCACCACTTTCAGCTTGTACCTCCTATTCAGCCTAATTACTATACCTGCTACCCTCTCGTTAATACTGTAGAACTGCTCTACGTTGCCAGCTATATCCTTATTAATGAGGAATCCCACACCTAGTTCTCGTCTATCCTCTAACCCGCGATAGCACAGTATGTATCCTTCCTTTAGTACTGTATACGCCTCACCTGTCCTCCTAACTTCGCTAAGCCCTATCACATCCCATTTAATTCCCGCTATTTCCTCAAACAGCACTGCTAGGCTAGCCTCACTAGCTAAAGTTCTAGCGTTAAACGTTGCCAGGTTCAGATTCTAATGGCGGCCTGTCCGGAGCCAGAGATTCTTAGCACCCTCCGCTGCGTCACAGGTCTGACCGCCGCCGTGGTCAGTTGCTCCGCAGCCGCTGAGGACTGAGGGTCGAGGGTTAATTGGTTTGATCATAGCAGGTTGTGGCCGAGTACTACACCAGGGTGGCCAAATCCTGCTCTGGTGAGAGATTGCGTTGTCGGTTCTGGTCACCGAGATCAGACCGCACTCCAGGCCTGGTTATGCAATTCCATCGACACGCGGATATTTTTTTTGCGCGGCACCAGGATTTAAACCCCGGTCCTCTTGCACGCGAGGCGGATGTTCTACCTCTACGCCATCGCTGCGCGCTTTTTTAATGACAATATTGACTAAATTAGGGTCACCGCCTTTCATATGATTATGATGCTTTCCTTGTTTTTAACGTAGGTACTGTTCACAAGGCCCCAAGAGCACGGACGATGACCTGCCAAGTATAGGAATATTGCGTATTTAACACCCACTTTTCACAAAATTCTTTGAAGTGCGCTTGGCTTATTTCCGCACCGTATGCGAAAAATTCCCCGTAGTAATCGGAAATTTTTCTTCGAAGCTCTCCGTCGCCTCACTGCTCTAAAGTGAAAAGCTGAGGACACGTCTGAAACCAAATGCCATATTTTATGAACTGATTTCCTTATTGGCTTGCACTGCAACAGAATAATTTAGATGGCTGCGGTTTTCTTTGCCTGGTGTTGACTACAAGTATCCTCATGATGCGATGCGACGACGTCTTCCTGATATGTAGTGACTAAGCCGCTTTATTCGAGGGCAAATTTAAGTAAAGAATTTTCCCCGCAGGGGGCATCCGCAGCTTGCAGGCGTTGGTGAGTCGCGACACCACGGGTTCCCGAGCATCCGCAGGGACATCCCCCAGGGGGATAATGGTGAACAGTGCATCACCACGGACGCGGGCACCCGCGATTCGCCGTGCGTGGCATCGCCGTGTCCGGGGAAAAGGGGATCCTGGCGGTTGAGCCGATGCTGAGCGTTTCGACCTTTAAGGCCCCTCGGCGGAGGCAACACACCACTTTGGCCCCTGCTTCCTGTAGGCGGCACCTCCGGCCTGACCTTACCGGGGAAAATCGGCAGTCGCTTTTTCCTGTCCTCCTCTCCAACATTTACTTTCCTATCGTCTTTCTCACAACTCTCCTGTCTCCTCCTCTCTTCCCGTTTTTTTTCTTACATATTTCATAGGCGGCAAGGGTTAACTTTGTGTAACGTAACTATCCTGAGTTGTCCATATTTGGTTATAGCAGTGGTGTTCAGCTGGCGTGGGCAGGACTTACAAGTTCCTGTCCCGTCCTCTTGATGGGCTTCATGGTGGGTATCTGGTACCATAGCCGAAGAACGCACTTTTTTATGGCTACCTCTCTACTTTCAAATCATTGCCCTCTGAAAAGAGAGCGGACAGATGTATCCTCTCAGTTTTTCAGCAAAAACAAAACTACCTTCCCAAAGTACCCCATCGTTCATAGCGAACAAAAAGAGAAGGCAGCCAGACTTATATCACCGTTTCTAGTATCCGAAGTTCTAACAGATTTTCTGGGCTCTAACTATAAGGTGACAAAACAAGCTAGTGGTGACCTTTTGCTCGAACTGATCGATATCACTCAGATTTCAAAGCTGGCAAGCATCGAAACGTTTGGTAATATCCCTGTCTCCGTGACTTCACATAGATCTCTAAACACAATGCGCGGTGTCATTTCTGACAATGACTTCTTGCAACTGACCGAAGAAGAAATGCTCGAAGGATTGTCAGATCAGAATGTGACTAATGTACACAGAATCAAAATCCGTAAAGAAGACAAGGAAATTCAGAAAAAACACCTGGTTCTGACCATCGCCTCCTGTACCTTGCCCCAGTCAATCGAGGTAGGATATGCAAAAATCTCCGTTCGTCCATATATACCTAACCCTCGATGCTGCTTCAAATGCCAGAGGTTTGGCCACGGCTCCCGAAGCTGCCGCGGCCGCGATACCTGCGAAAAATGTGCCTCCAATGATCATCAATAAAACGACTGCGATGCTGCGCCGCGCTCTGCAGACTTCGAAGGCGACAGTGCCGCTTATTCAAGGTCGTGTCCCGCATGGAAAAAAGAAAAGGAAATAATTACCATAAAGACCAAAGAAAATGTAACATTTAAAGAGGCAAGACAGCGTTACGCAACGACTCAGGGCACATTCCTTTTCACTGCGCCTACAAACATCGCCGATGTGGTGCGTGGGCGCGGCACACCACAGCGGCCTTCGGCAACAGCGGTCTTCGGCACTTGCCCAGCTCAAGCCTAGTGAGACTGAAGCAGGGCCATCCGCGCCCCTGGCAGATGCAGCGAAAGCTGCTATGCCACTCCCAAAAAAGAGCCCACCGGCCACCAAGTCGGCAGCCCGCAAGACTTCCCTCTTCGGGAGAAGGCCCCCCCCCCCCCCCCCCCTGCCCGTCGGTTCCCCATGGAACTCCAGCGCCTCCACTGAGGCGATGGATACAACTCAGAGCTCACCTCGGCCGCAACGGCAGCGGGGCTCCCTTGATCGAAAAAAAAGAAAAACTTTAATAACAGGCCCTCAGTAAGGAGGGACCTAACATCTCAATATAATCCCCCCCCCCAAAAAAAAAATCATCATGGCATTCCTTATCCACTTGCACTGCTGTGGAATTCTAAATAACTGTAGTGACGTAACAGATATCTTGAATTCTCTATCTCCTGCAGCACTGTGTCTGCAGGAGAGAAACTTGGAACCTTCTAATAAAAATAATTTTAAAAAGTATAGTCTTTCGCCGTGACCGTGAGCAAGCAACTAGGCTCTCTGGAGGCGTTGCTGCTGTAGTTCAGAGCGGCATAGCACCCCATGAAATAAAGCTCCTGACGAATTATGAAGCTGTTGCAGTCACCGTCCTATGATTCAAACAATTACCGTATGCTCTATATATCTTCCACCACATCTCACTGTTACACTACAAGGTCTAGAGGCGTTTTTTAGGGAGCTACCAGAGCCATATCTGGTAGTCGGGGATTTTAACGCGCACTCCTCGTTTTGGGGGAGTGAACAGACAGGCACTAGAGGTCGGATTTTAGAAGATTTTATTACGTGCAACAACGTCTGTGTAACAGACTGACGCGTGAGTCACAATGCACAGACTCAAAAGCGCTTTATTCCAAGAACACGACTGCTTAAATAGCTGTGGCGGTGGCCCGTTATCAGCACAACCGGTGATAGCAACAGAGGCACAGAACTGGCGCATGCTCTCTTGTGGCACACCTACGCCACAGTGCGTGACTGCACAATCTACCACATCCCTTCCCCCTTAGTCATCGATGCCGTAACGTCGCACTGGGTTACGTTGGCGAGTGGAA
The DNA here is from genome assembly GCF_052857255.1 of Amblyomma americanum. Classification (NCBI taxonomy): domain Eukaryota; kingdom Metazoa; phylum Arthropoda; class Arachnida; order Ixodida; family Ixodidae; genus Amblyomma; species Amblyomma americanum. Next base: position 473,280,304 of record NC_135497.1, read on the forward strand.
CGCCGGAGCGGCTGAGACGTCTCGGGCTCCGGAGGTCCCAGTGCGCGGCTTGACATAGACAGCAGAGCGAACGAGGGACAGGTTTGCTGGTCTGTTGTCCGGGGATCAGAGCACCATGCTCTGCGAACGTGGTTGCGGTGGCGTCGGTGCACAGCTCCGTCTGCCGTACTCAGCTCGTACATGACGTGGCCTATCGGTCGCGACACGCGTGCAAACAACCACTTGGGCCCTGGCCGGAAGTTCCGCGCGTACACGGCGTCACCAGACTGGAAACCTCGTGGTGGCGGCTGCCGAAGGCAGCTTGCGTCACTCTCATCCGGGCGAAGGCTGGATAGGGCGGTCCTGAACTTCCGGCCCAGCATGACTTCGGCTGGAAATTTCCCGGTCTCGGCGTGCGGCGTAGAGTGCTGTTTGAATAGAAATCGTGCAACCTTGCATAATACGGTGCCCTGTCTCTGTTTCCGTAACGCACACTTCAGTTCTCGGACCATCCGCTCCGCCCTTCCGTTGCTCGCCGGGTGGTACGGCGCCGCATACATATAGCGTATACCATTCAGTTCCAGGAAAGCCTGAGTTTCTCTGCTTGCAAAAGCGGTGCCATTATCCGACACAACCAAGTCGGGCAAACCATGTGTTGCAAACATTTTGCGAAACTTTTCAATTACTGCAAATGACTGGAGAGACGGCATCACTTCAATTTCGGCCCAGTTTGACAGGGCGTCTACCACCACCAAAAAAACACGCCCTGGACGGGTCCTGCGAAATCCACGTGTATTCTACTCCACGGTCGTTCAGGCTTAGTCCAGAAATGCGTTGGTGTCCTTGGTTCACTCTGCCTGTTTTCCTGGCATGGCGTGCAGTGCCTCACAAACTCGACGATCTTTTCGTCCATCTTCGGCCACCACACGTACGACCTAGCGATTGCCTTCATGGCCGTCACTCCTGGATGGTTAGCATGCATAAGGCTTAGAACTTGCTTCTGCAGTGCCTCTGGAATAACTACGCGGCTCCCCCAGAGTACACAGTCACGATGTACGGACAACTCGTTTTGTCTTACCCAAAATGCAGAATACTTCAGGGCTACCCGTTCTCGCGGCCAGCCCTCCAGGATCCATTGCTTCACCTGGTACAGCAGGGGATCACCCCTGGTGAAAGCTGCCACTTCCATTGCGCTCACTGGAGGGTACTCCACAGCTTCCAGAAGGAGTATGTCGCCTGGCGCCTCGGTCTCTTGGCGGGTTAAGGGCCCCGGTAACCTGCTTAGGCAGTCGGCGTTTCCATGGTCCTTGGTTTTCCTGTACTCGAGCACGTAATCGTATGCCGACAGCATTAGCGTCCACCGCAACATGCGGGGAGAAATAACCGCCGGAATTTGCTTCTGCCTCTGGAAAATTCCTAGCAAGGGTTTGTGATCCGTGATAATGAGGAAATCTCGCCCACAAAGGTATTGGTGAAAATGTCGAACCCCAAAAACCACGGCAAGGGCCTCACGGTCAATCTGAGCATAATTGCGCTCCGCCCTAGATAGCGTTCTGGACGCATACGCCACAGGCTGCTCATTTCCTTTGCTGTCGCGATGAGCCAAAACAGCTCCTACACCCACAGATGATGCGTCGCATGACAACACTAACGGGACATCCGTCTTAAAATGCACCAGCAACGAGTTAGACGTTAGCAACTTCTTCAGGCTCTCAAACGCTTCCATATGCTCTGCACCCCAGTTCCATGCTACGTGGCTATCCAACAAACGATACAGCTTTTCCGCTACTTCTGTTCTTCCCTTCAAGAACCGATTATAGAAATTTATCATACCCAAAAAGGCTTGCAGTTTCTTTTTGTTCTTGGGTGCAGAAGCTTGCTGGATGGCCTCGACCTTGACCTTGGAGGGGTAGATGCCCTTTGCGTCAATCCGATGCCCTAGAATTTCAAGACTCTCCTTGAAAAATTCGCACTTTTCCGCTTGAACTTTGAGACCCGATTTGGCCAAGCGGCTGAGGACTTCAGCCAACATCCTTTCATGCTCCTCAATCGACTCGCTGGCAATCAGGATGTCGTCTATGTATGTCGCTACGTGCGGCATTCCAGCCAACACGGTGTCCATGGTTCTTTGAAAAACACCAGGAGCAACGGACACGCCGAACGGCAGACGACAAACCTTGTATAGCCCCTGCACGGTGTTAATCGTGAGCAACTCTGCCGTTTCTTCATCTACCAACAGTTGCTGATAGGCCTGCGTCAGATCCAGCTTGGAAAAAACACGCCCCCTTCCTAACCTCGCAAAAAGTTCTTTGCTTGTCGGAAGTGGGTACACATTGCTTTTGACGGCCTGGTTCACAGTGCTTCGATAATCCCCGCATATTCTGAGGGAGCCGTTTTTTTTCCGCACCACGACGATTGGCGTTGCCCAGTCGGAATACTGAGTGGGTTGTAGAATTCCCAGCTCCACCAAGCGGTCAAGCTCTGCCACGACTTCCTCCCTCATCGCAAACGGAATGCTACGACATTTCAGGAACCTGGCTTGGGCGCCCTCCTTGAGTTCAATGTGGATGCGGGGTAGGGCAGCCCCTGGAAACGTGTCACTGAACACCTCTGGAAACCTTTCCAAAATGCCTTCTGCTCTGGCGTGGACGCTGTAAAGGCCAGCTATGCTGATTTCCAGTGGCTGGAACCAATCCCGGCCTAGAAGAGTGTTTCCCTCTTTTTTCACTACAAGTAGTGGCAACTTAAATTCTCTGCCTTTGAACTTCACGGGCACGGACGCTTTTCCCAGCACGTCGAGACCTTCCCTCGTCTAGGTAACGAGTTGCGTGTTGCAATCTTCCAGCTTGATCTGTTTCGCCACTTGCAGCTTTTGAAATTTGTTCACACTAATAATAGACCTGGCAGCTCCAGAATCTACTTCCATAGGCACGCTTTCCTTCCCAATCTCTACAGCGATGACGTACTTTGGCGTCCCACTTTTTACTTGGCTGATACTGAACGACTCGTCGTACTCGCTCTTCACAGCATGTTCCATATCATCCAGCTGCATTTCCACTTCTGCTTGCTTTTTCCGGCATGCTTTTGATAAGTGTCCCTTTCCATCGCAGCTGAAGCACACAGAATCTTTGTATCTGCACCGCCATCCTGAATGGGCTGCCAAACAGCGAAAACAACGCCGCTGTCTTTCTGGTTTCTTCATTCTCGCCACCCTTCCTACTTCCGCCGTCAACTCCTGCTGTAACTCGGGTTCTTGTGCATTGCTCCTCATTGCTTTTTGCTGCTTGGCAGTCGTTTCCGCCGTTACTGCTAACTCGTATGCCGTCTCAAACGTCAGATCCTTTTCCGCCAACAAACGCTGTTGAACCACACTGTCCGAAATTCCAAAAACCAGACGGTCACGCAACATTTCCTCTAACGGAATTTTTGTACCGCCAAATCCGCAGTTCTCGGATAACTTGCGCAAAGCAGTGACATAGTCAGCCACGCCCTCTCCGTCTTGTTGGTCGCGCTTCGAAAAGACGTACCTCGAGTATAGTTCAGATGGCTTCGGGTTGATATGCTTCTTCACTGCGTCGACGATGACTTGATAGCCCACGTTGGATGGCCGCGAAGGCTTGACGAGGGTTGCTATGAGGGAGTACGTCTCTGGCCCACAGCAACTGAGCAACACAGCTCGTTTGTCGTCATCCGTTGTGAGTTTGTTAGCTGCGCACGATAACTCAATGCGCTCGACATAATCTACCCACGATGAATTTTTACTGAGGTCGAACTCTCGAATGCGACTGCCGAAAGCCATGTCGCCGACCAACAGGCCCTTGCACGGGTTCCACCGTGCCTCGTCGCCACTGTAATAGACTGACGCGTGAGTCACAATGCACAGACTCAAAAGCGCTTTATTCCAAGAACACGACTGCTTAAATAGCTGCGGCGGTGGCCCGTTATCAGCACAACCGGTGATAGCAACACAGGCACAGAACTGGCGCATGCTCTCTTGTGGCACACCTACGTCACAGTGCGTGACTGCACAATCTACCACAGTCTGCTTGCTCAATACAGGCAAACCCACATATTGCTCTTCATCCTCAGGTAAGGTGAGTTGTATAGAGTTGTCTTTTAGCTCTCCATTCGTTTTTACCGATTTTCAGTGGGGTATTCTTGATAACCCGTACGGAAGTGATCACTTTCTAGTGGTAATTAACTGTGCATCACCACCACCAATAATCCCAACAAAAACTACGCCATTGGAAGCTGAACTTAGCGGACTGCCCACTATTTCAAGAAAAGGCCTGTCTGGATAAAAAACTTTCTGATAATCTTAGCGTTGACGAACTAAATGAAAATTTAGCAACTTGTATCATTGCGGCTGCACGTCTAGCCGTTCCTCAATCTTCAGGAGTTGTACGGCAAAATAAAAAGCTCTGGTACAAACAAGAGTGCATAGAAGCAAAAAAAGAAACAAAACAAAGCCTGGGAGCTTTCCGAAGGTACCCCACATTTAAAAACCTCATAAATCTTAAAATGGCGAGAGCAAAAGCACGGTACATACGTCGCGATGCTGAGAAAACTTAATGGAAAAACTCTGTGTCGTCCATAAATAGTTCAGCTACATCGAAACAAATGTGGGAGCAAGTCCGCAAACTTAATGGCAGCTTTACACCTTTCACAATTCTTTTCCTAACACCTCTGGATACACAAACGAGCATTAGCGAACAGGCCGACAGACTAGGGGCGCACTTCGCCACAGTTTCTAGCTCCTCACGCTACTCCCAATCATTTTTAAAGCACAAGAACACAACTGAAAAACAACGACTGCCGAGAAGTGGCAGTGCAAATGAACATTACAATAAATTAATTACACTACAAGAAATCCGTACAGTACTTTCGGCCGGCAAACAGACAGCCCCAGGCCCAGATGAAATTCATTATGAAATGCTTGCTCACCTCTCCGAGGATGCCGTAGAAGCTCTTCTAAAACTCTTCAGTTAGATATGGTAGTCCATAAAAACGCCAGAGGCGTGGAAAAACGCCATGGTTGTGCCAATAATGAAATCTGGAAAACCGCCAACTTCGGCTGGTAGTTACAGGCCAATAGCACTTACGAGTTGTCTTGCTAAAAGTTTTGAAAGTGTGCTAAATATTCCGTTAATGTTCATCCTTGAATCGCGAAAAGTTCTTGATATCCACCAATGTGGTTTTAAAAAAGCATGCTGTACAAACTCTCATCTCGTTCGTCTTGGAAACAAAATCCGTGAAGCATTCATACACAAACAGCACTGTCTGCAATATTTTTTTACTTGCAAAAAGCTTATGATATCACCTGGAGGTATGGAAATCTTCGTGTCCTCGCGGATCAAGGCATCTGTGGCAGGATGCTGAACTGTCTAAAAGACTTTCTTTCTGACCGTTCCTTTCGAGTACGTCTAGGCTGCACGCTTTCGAAAAAAATCATCCAAGAAAACGGCGTACCGCAGGGCTGTATTCTAAGTACCTGTCTCAATATTGTAAAAATGAACTCAATATTGCAAATAATTCCGAAGACCATCATGTATTCCGTATATGTTGACGACCTTCAAATTTCTTGCACATCTTCCAGCTTATCAACATGCGAAAGTCAGATACAACTTACAATAAACAAACTAGCAACTTGGGCAGACCAAAATGGATTTATGTTCTCTCTACAAAGAACTGTTGGTGTCCCTTTCTCACTGAAAAGAGGCATACAAATTGATCCCATCCTGCACATGAATGAAAGTGTTCTACAAGTAAAACAAGAGCTTAAATTCCTAGGCATAACATTTCACCGAAAGCTCACATTCTTACCCCACATAAACACCCTCAAAGAGAAAGCTTCTCGATCTCTCAATATACTTAAGGTGCTCTCACGAAAACACGGGGTCCGGCAGGTTATGCCTTTTAAAGATCTACCACTCCGTAGTACGGTCAACTTTGGACTACGAATGCATTGTATATGGGTCTGCAAGCCCATCATACCTCAAGAAACTTGATCCAGTACATAACCTGCGTCTTCGTATATCAACTAATGCATACAGAACATCCCCTATAAATAGTCTATATGCAGAAACAAATGAACCATATGTTGCAAACAGAAAAACAATACTTACCTGTGCATATGTGCTAAAAGTAAGATCCTTAGCAAAACACCTTTGTTACCCCATAGTTACCAAATGAGCATCTAGAAGACTGATCAAAAATAAACCACAATCAATCAGACCTTTGTTATTACCCTTTGAAGATAGATGTCATGAACTGGGAATATTAAACATCTACTACAAGAATACTCGGCTTTGAAAGAGAAATATTCAAGCTACATGGAGTTTTACACAGATGGCTCCAAAACAGCGATGCATGTTGGAAGTGCCGTAGTACTGGGCAAATGGGAAAATATAGTAAGATTACCAAGGTATATATCAATTTTTACTGCCGAATGCTATGCAGTCTGTATTGCTGTGGAAAAAATAGTACGTGAAAACATCGAAAACACTTTAATATACACCGATTCCTTCAGCCTACTCACCGCTCTGCAGTAAAGAAATGAAATTGAACCCTTATTAGGGGGGATCATGCACAATATAGAAAATTTCATAACACAAGGACATATGATAAGGTTCTACTGGGTCCCAAGCGACGTCGGCATAGAGGGTAACGAGAGCGCAGACGCAGCAGCAGTACGAGCTCAAAATACTGAAATCAAAATTGTGGACACACCTTTTAAAGACTGCATGAAGTTGATACATAAGAAACTAAAAAAACAAATTGCAGAAAGAGTGGGATAATGAACTCAACAACAAACTACACTTCATAAAGCCCACATTGGGGTATTGGAATTCATGCAGGCACCAGGAACGCTTCACTGAAGTAATCTTATGTCGCCTTCGCATAGGACACACACACTTGACACAAAACTAATTCCTCACGAAAGAAGCCAAACCCGTTTGTGAAAGATGCGGCGACGACCTCACACTAAACCATATCTTATTTACATGTTCAAATCTATAAAAGCTAAGAAAGAAGTATTTTATTCAATATTATAATCAATGCATTCCATTTTACCCAGCACTACTCTTTAGTGATAATGCAATTGTTGACATTTCTTAGGTTTTTGACGTTTTACGAGAGGTTGGTTGTCTTAAAGAGCTGTGAATACCTCACTTATGGGAAACACCTCAGCCACTTTCTCATTCCTGAGAAGTATGCTGAGGTGTGTATTTCATTGGATGGGGGCCTCGACAGCCTTCCTCTGCAAAGGATGGCCGCTGAGGTTACCTGACCTTTTTTAAAGGTTTATCATTGGCCATTTAGAACATTCTGCCTTTTACCTTCACTAGATGGTGTGAAATAATATTTTAGGTCCTTTACACCACCGCTTCATTTGTGTCATATAAAATCCGGCACAAAACAATAAATTATACCTTGCGTTTGGCGCATGATGTCCTTAGCCGATTATGTGCCATAAAACCCAACACAACACAACACATAAGTGAAGAATTTATTTTTAGCATTTCAAAACGTTAAGAAAAATTCTTGATAGAGACAGATTCACAAAGGGAACTCACAAATTCAGGCTCTCATAACTACTCATTTTGAACACCGCTAAAGCCCCACCAGGCTAAACTAAAAGGAGCCTGAGCAACACGGCCGCCTTACTCGCTTCCGTGGAACCGTCTCCTCCAGTTGACAAGAGACGCTGGCTTGTTGCATCACTCGATGTTCGCCGGACAGGGCAATATATCTGTCATTAAGGAATCAGTCTGGGCTTGTTGGAAAACCACGCTTGAAGTAAAGCGCGCAGGAAGACGCGTGCTATAGTGAACACGACCGACCAGCTCTCACCCCTGCTGCTGTCGTGGAAGGCGGCAGAAAAAGGAATCCATAGGAAATGTTTCCGCAGAAACACACATGACGACTTTTAATGACTTGGCGGCTTAACGGCAAAGAAAATACGCTCTTTCCACAGTTGTGGTTTCTTTGAATGCGATACCAGAAGGAAGGGAAATTTGCCGTGCGCCTTGTTCACAACCTAACCGCAAAGCGGTTTCTCAATAACGCACCCGTATTATTTAGTAGCTCTTGCGAATAAGCAAGTTTGAGAACCCTCGTCGCAGTGTCCTGTTCGGTTTATTATTTGTTTTATCTTAATGCTATGAAGGCATTCTAACCCCTCCCCTCTTTCTACTTCTTTGCGCCACGCACCCAAGACTTCTTTGGTAACTGTCGCACAGGTAGTGATTGGGGCCAGGATATTCGTAGTGAGCTGGCGCAAAGGAGTAGAGAGAGGGGAGGGGTAAGAATGCCTTCATGGAATTAAGATAGAGCAAATAATAAACTGAACAGGACACTGCGACGAGGGCTTCACATACTTGCTTAATCGCAAGAGCACGTATATAACACGGAAACCTTATTGGGAATCGGCCTTGCGGTCAGGTTGTGAAGAAGGCGCTCGGCAAATTTTATTGTGGCCTGGCAGGTTTTAACGGTCACCTTTCAGCTTTCATTGCCTACGTCATCGGCACAAGTGCTTCTGTTCTGGTGAACAAAAATGCGTCTTTTGACGGCGTGATGCAGAAAGAGCGATGTAATGGGGAGAAGAAAAGCAGCGATGCGGAACGACAACGAGGCGTCTCTAAAGAAAAGAAAAAGGCGGCTGAGAACGCACGAAACATGCGAAACCGAGCCGAAAAGAGGCAATTTCACCCATCCGGCCACGACCCTTTGTTTGAAGAGAGTTCGTGTTGCGTGTGTGATGCAGCAGTCAGAGATCAAGCAATGCGAGACTGTTGTGTTCTCACGTTTTGTGCCCCCATTATCAAAGGGCACTGGCTAATTCGCTTTGCTCGTGACTGCACGCGCTGAAAAAAAAATGGCAATCGCTGGTCAAAACCAGACGGCTCGACCATCAGTAAACTTCTATGTCTGCGATGTAAGGCATGTGAAACGCTGGCTTTCCAGAACATTTTCTGCTCGGGACGGAGGTGAAACGCACAGCGTTGCGTCCTTACAACTTTGATATTAGCAGCCATAAATGTGCCTTTTGGCATTCATTTCATGGCGATGAGAAGCCGTTTAATGGCTGTCTTTGGTGAATATGCAACTGCAGCTGGAAATAAGCAGTGCTAATTGTGGCAAAAGTAATTGCAATGTAGAGCCTCTGGGTTAAGAAATTGCACTGGAATATGCTACGGAAGTTTTAAGAATGCAATCATGAAGGATCACATCGCGAAAGGCACGGGGCAAAAGAGAACCAACACACATGAGCACACCAACTCTTGACAAGGCGCTGAATTTATCGGCAGATTAGATGCGAATGATCATATACTTTACTGTAACTAACTCTGATTCACTGCTTAAACAATCTGTGGTACCACGCCGTCTTGATAAAATGCCAAATTTTCTGAATTCTTTGTGGCAGCTGCAGTTTTTCCTTCGAAACGGCGCGCCACCGCATTGCGCTCAATCTGTCCGAACGGGAGAGTGGGACCCAACATGCCCTCGCCGAGAGCGGTGTCTTCACTCTGACAGTGGCGCTGGCCATTTAGGCGCCAGTCAGTCAATCAGCCAGAAAAACTTTATAAAAAAGGAGGTAAGTTGAGAAGAGGCGGGGGTGGTTGCCTAGTCCGGCACACCACTATCTGCAGCTGCAGCTCGAGCCCGGCTGACCAGGCCACGTTGGGCCGTAAGGTCAGCGCAGTTGGCAGGGCAGCTTCCCACGCTTCTTTTCTTATGTTGGTGGTTGGGGTAGCGTTGTGGTTGGAGGGTCAAGCGGATAGGTATCAGCCTAATAGGTATCAGCCTGCTCTGCATCGCAGAGCTGGCAGGCACCGTCTATGTTGGGACGAAAAATTTTAGAACATCAAGTTTTAGATGAATGTTAATGAAAATGCGGATTAGAATTTGTGCTTCTGATTTGCCGAGACCGTTGCACTGGGGCGGGAAGCGTTGTTGTTCTAAGCGGTATTTGGTAAGTGCTTCTTTAAAAGTCATGGGTGTGGGCTCGTGAGGACGTGGTTGATTGGTGTGGGGTCTGGGAACGTCGCGGTTCGTAAGCCCGCGCGCCGCTACGGCTGTAGGTTCATTCCCTGTGACCCCCTGGTGAGCCGTTTCCCACGCCTCATATTTATGTGGAGGATCATATTCTCGGATGTATCTTTGATAGATGTTTTTGCCAGATAGAATGCATATACTTGTATTATGTTTCGGCACGCCTCATACTTCTTCGTGATAATGTATTTAGATTTTGAGTTTGCTGAAGCTAATGCCATAGCTATTTCTTCAGCGTGTGTGATGTCCGAAGAAGTGGTCATTATACGCCCTATTTCTAAGATACAAGCAGAGCCATCTACCTCATAAATTTTGCATTACTACTGCAATTTTCAGCCACCTTCGCTATACCTGGTGTAATCAGTTAATACAACTGTGAACGCACGCATCAAAACACGACGAATCGTCTGACTCCATCCGGAACCCCCTGCGACAAAGGGTACGACCGTACTGGCCAAATGAAGGTCTTCGGAATGCGCGGGTTGGGGGCAGGAAAGGTTGTATATTTGATATAAAATAAAGTGTATTTTCTCTCTCACTTCTAACACGATGTCGGTGTACCATAAAGACAGTTTCTGGTACGCTCTTGCGCTTTCTTTATCCCTTGCATAGTCGCATGTGATCGCCCAGTGCGAGATATATTTTCCTTGACTTTCTTTACATGGCTGCATTTCTTCAGTTAAATCAGAGAAAACCTTCGCTATACGAGTTAATGCAGAAACTCTTTTTGATAGTCACATTTTGAACGTCACCGCAATTGAAACGCAGCGCATTCATCGAACAGCTCTGATGTTGATATGCACGACAATTTACAGTGCACTGGTTGTGTAGAGAAGCTCCTTCAATACTAGCTTAGACGTATGGAAGACAGCTAATCTTAAGACCGAAAGGAATCTTTTACTCGGCTGCTTGCGCAAGGTCTGTAGATGAAAGATACCATGAAAGCTGCTTAAACCCTAAATGTAGCCGATTTTAAACTCAAAATTGTATATCTCGCTTGCAATGGTTTAATTTATTGGTACTCAATCAGTGTGACAAAATTGGTTTTTGAGGAAAGGATGCGGCGCAGTGACGGTCTCACATCTCAGTGGACACCCAAACCGCGACGTAAGGGGAGGAAAAAAGGAGTGAGTGAATGTAGAAACGTGCCAACGCCGTGGTTAGCTCAATCGCGCCTTGACAGAAAGCAGGAGAGAGGGGATAAATAAGAAAGAGAGCATGGCGCTGTAATGGGTGTATCTATGGAAGGAAAACGGTATCAGTCGAGTGAGGTTGGAACCTTCAATGGCTAAAGGGCCATCGCACTGCACTCACATTACGTGCATGTGTCTAGGCCACGTAGGGTCATGGCACTGGCACCCCTGTTCAGTCAGCGAACTTGTGCGTCGAGCAGGTCCTGAGACGCAAAGAGGGTCTCCCATTCCTCCCATGTTCCGATGGTGTAATGTCCCTGCGTTGAAGGATCAGCAGGGCAGCCGAAGAGGACATCTACTAGTCAGGTGTGCGGTTCTCCACACAGAGTGCACTTAAAGGGGTGTGAAGTTTACGGGCCTGGAGTCTCCTCCAGAGGATTTGTTGGGAGTGGGATAGGCAGAAGTAAGGAGGGGGGTAGAGTCGACGGGCAAAGCGGGCTTGCTCGCAGAGTTGTGAGGGCGTGTGTGCGCGCTGCCTCCAAAAAAAAGGCTGGTGTCACCGTTATCCCGGTAAATATGTCCTCTGTCTCTGTTATTGGCAAGATGATTTCCGGTATTGCCAGAGTGAGCCGGTGCGCACATGAGCTCAATGAATGTGCGAATCGAACTTTAGTGTGCCCGTCCTGAATATTCGCCACCTGGTGGGATGGATGCGTCGGCGGGAAAAGTTAAGAATTACAGGTTTTGGAATCCTTAGCGCTAGCCTAGTCGTTTCAGCATTCGCCTGGTATGCGGGAGGTGCGGTGTTCGATCCCCAGTGTCGCTGAGTACTCACCGCTGATAAAATTGGTATAAGCTTTCTCACGGCTTTGTGCTCTGCTTATTTGGGGCGAAATGCTTGGGAAATAGATCACGGACCCCACCTTGCGTACATGAATATACCTAGTGCATTGGCGCTCTTTGGCCAATGCTGCCCATGCGCGATAAAAATCATCATCCACCTGCTGTTTTGGAATCGCATGCTATCTACGCCACATTGGTTTCGCAGGTTGCTAAGTTACAGCAGCTTACACTGCTTCTTCCAGTATACAGGGGGGACTATGCAGTGGGTGAGGGGGGGGGGGGCCCTGCTGGATGATTGGACACAGCTACCGAATAGTCTGGACCAAAACAACGTCCATCTAGGGCACATCCTCAAAAGCGCTATATTCTTTATTGAGAGCTTTGGTTTGCGCGACTCGATGGGATGGATTGTTTTCTGCGTGCACTTTCTTAGGAAGGGGGTTGAGGATAAAAGCGGCGTGCATGGCGCAAGAGAGAGAAATGAAGGATGTAGCGTGTGCGGCTATGCGAATTGCCAGAGAGACCAGTATATGGCGTCCTGTTTCCGTACCAGCCAGACAAAGGTACCCTGTGTGTCGACGTTCTTGCTTAAGCTCTTGTATACAGTTGTATATTCCCAAGAGCCTGTCCATGCTATTTCTCTTTGGTAGGTGTTGTGCAGGTTTGGTAACCATGCGGATTAGAGCATTGTTTTAATCTTTGTCCGCTGAGGAGGGGTACAAGTAAAGTGAGGGGTAGACAATGCGGCAGCGCAAAGGCATGCAGCACCTTTTGAGTGTGTATATTCTTTCGTTAAAATTTAAGCAGCGCTAACTTTTAGGACGAATACACAGAAGACATGACAGGACGGGCGCTGACTCCAACTATGTTTATTGAACACGTTTTTTCGTAGAACATATAAGACAAAACGAACCGTGAGCGCATGCGCATCTGCGACAGACCACAAAAAGAAAAGGCCAAGATGACAACGATGACAGCTAAGGTAGATTAATGAGGGCGGCACGCATTTCGTCCCATATTTTTAAGCAATCTGAATTCGCTGGCATGCAGGGAGACAGAAGTGGTGCTGACACACGTGTCGCCTTTTGCCTTGATGAAAAATGCTTCGGATAATTCCCGAGCTAATCTATCTTTGCTCCTGGTTAGAATTTTGATTTTGTCAAGCCGTGGCTCACAGTTCTCATCGTTTTGGTCCTTGCAAGAAAGGCAATGAGCGGGTAGATTCAGGCATGAGTCTGATGCGTTTGCCAAACTTCGTTCATATTCCCTGGCACGGTCGTTAACACAACGCCCTGTCTGGCCAACGTACACTTTGCCACAAGAAAGGGGGATCTCATAGACCACACCCGTGGCACACCGGACAAAGGGCTTGGCGTGTTTTCTTCCACAGCCGGATGTTGCAGGGCCACTGCTGCTGACCTTAGGGCACATTTTAGCCAGTTTACAAGGCGCAGAGAACACCATCGGGACGCCGTACTTGTTGCCCACCCTTTTTAGGTTGTGGGACACCTTGTGGATGTATGGCATAACCACTGGTTTGGCATTCCCGGGTCTTTCTTTTCTACGTGTCTTTTTCTGCCTTCCCTTGAATTTCTGTAGGAGTGCTTCGGTCACAGCTGTCAACACGTGATCAGGGAACCCTGCTTTTCGCAGTCTTTCTTCCTCGCCCCGAAAGCTCTCTTGCATCATGTGAGGGCACGACTTAGCAAGTGCGGATTCTAGAGAAAGGGTCGCAATAGCCCTCTTAACAGTTTTTGACTGGGCCGAATCAAAAGGCAAAAAATCTTTCTTGGCTCTAGGGCGGTAGCACCAGCATACACACTTTTCTCCGAGCGTGATGTTCAAGTCCAAAAACTGGAGGCGGTTAAGTACAGGTAACTCGTAGGTAAAAGAGAGCCCTTTTCCATGTTGTACAAATTGTTCTAAAATATTCATCGCAATTTCCTCATACCGGCCTTGGTCACTTTTCTTTAAAATTACTAAAAAATCGTCTACGTATCTAAAAATCTTCAGGACATTGCCTTCGTCAGTTAGTGAAGCCAAAGCGTTGTCGAATGATGCAAGAAAAATGTTACACAAAACTGGAGCGACACATGATCCGATGCAAATGCCCTGGCGCTGTAGATAGCGCCGGTTGTCAAACTCGATAAAAGTAGCGTTGATATAAAATTCTAAAAGTGACATGAAGTTATCTACACTTAAGCCGGCTGTATTCTGGAATGCGATAGTACCGTTTGCTTCAATGCACTGTCTGACAGCAATAAACAGGTCGTTATGTGGTATAGAATAAAAAAGATCTTCAACATCTATGGAAAAAGCATATCCAATCTGCTCTCCTTTCAACACACTGGCAACTTCCAATGAATTCTTGGTGGCAAAGGGATCAGAAAGAACCAGATTATTTAAGTGCTTAAGCATGAACCTACTAATATGTTGCTGCCAGGTACCTCTCTCGCTAACAATCGTCCGGAAGGGTGCATCGGGTTTGTGAGTTTTCACCACAAAGAACACGGTCAAGGTGTTTACTCGAGAGTCCACAATGGCTCTTGCAAGGCTCTGGAGTTCCATGGATTTACATAGGCCAACTGCCTTAGTCTTGATACGGGTTGCAGACGGTTTAACTGCCACAAAGTTCTTCTCTATTGCTTGCATCGCCTTCTCGCTGTAAATGCCAGACGGTACAACGACGAAGCAACCTTTTTTGTCTGCTTGCAGGAGGGACAGTCCGCTGTTCTTGCAATACGCCACAACCTTCTCAGTCTGTGCTTTCCCTTTTGTGGCGGGTTGTCTCAATGTGGTCCTTGCCAAGCTGTCAACACCGTCCAGGACGCACCTGTCTTCACTGTCTCTTTCCGCCTTCATTACTACGCGGCGATTAAAGGCCAACAGCTCATGAATAGACACGCTGGGCTCAAAGCAGTATTTCGGGCCTTTTTCAAGGACGTCCGTGATGTGTTTGGGTAGGGTAACATTGCCTAGCACTACTGGTCCCTTCCTAGCATCCTCTCTTCCAGCAGGCTTCACACCAGTGTGGAGGGCATGTTTTAACATGCACGCCCATAACGACTCAGTGGTCCGGGCTGCCTATCACCGTAGGGACTGTAGCTTCCTTTTGGCCAACCATTCCACGTCTTCACTAAAACACACCAGGTCTAGCCAGTCTTGCAACAAACGCACTTGCCTCCATATCTCTGCTCTTAACACCTTGCTTACGCGTCTTGCATGCCCAAAAGACGGTGTAATGGACCCAAAAAGGGCACTCACTTCCACAGGTATGCGTCCTTTCCTGAGACAGAAGGCGATGAACCTTGCTCTACAGGTGGCGACTGCGATGGCGCTCACAATCTTCAAGGGGTCAGGCTTGACAGAAGAAACACAAAAGAAAGGGCCCACAGTAGAAGAAAGTTCACTTAGTAAAACACGTTGCGGGGCTAGTTGGTTATGCATATTCTTTCGTTAAAATTTAAGCAGCGCTAACTTTTAAGCAGCGCTAAAAGTTAGCGCTGCTTAAATTTTAACGAAAGAATATGCATAACCAACTAGCCCCGCAACGTGTTTTACTATTTGAGTGTGTACTTCCTCTAGACAGGCTCGTGAGTGTGAAATCCTTCAAAGAAGATGGATCGCGGAGTAAGTGGACTGTTTTGGTGCTCTCAGCAGAAGCTTTTTTTCCCCGTATCCTGTAAAGGCAGGCCAAGAATGAGGAGGGTGGATTTTTTTTCAGTAAAAGAGGGTCATGCAGATAAATCATGGTGGGGAGGTTGGGACACGTCGCGGCCGGATTACGAGCAGTGCTGAATTTTTTGAGGAGCACTCAACGCCAATGCTTGCCTCATGAGTAGCTAGCTATAGCTGTGGCTGCTTCCTGAAGCGTCGATTCTATGCCGCCATCTGAGCCGTATTTGGTCCAAAGGGTTATTATATCATCCGAGTTAAGTGCATCACCTAGGTGCGTGATGCTGCTAAGAGCCTTTGCCTGAAGGATAAGGGTAATATTGAAGAGGAAGGATGATTACACTGCCCCTTGACTGGGTGACAATGTTAGCTAGGGTGATTAAGGGGGTCTGCATATCGTATATATGCAGGGAGGCGGTGCGTTCATTAAGGCCCGGATATATTTCTACGTCTTATGCCCTAACTTCATCTTTTTGATGCCGTCCGGGTTGGCACTGAGGGCATTTGCCAACCAGAGGTAGGCAAATGCCCTCATTTTCACTTTTCCTCCCTCACCCTCACTTTTGAATCTATGGTCTTACCTCACCCTCGCCCTTATTTTGAAAAGTTATCCGGCCCTCCCTCACCCTCACCCTCACTTCGAAAAATTTGCTCGCCCTCCCTCGCCCTCGCATCGTCAGCCCTACCGCACCCTCACTAACAATCGTTTTATAACTCGAGTTACTTTTTGTAGTCAGCAACTTCTAGCTATATTTCTGAGTAATAAACATAAAACAAGCCCTAAAGGCACTATTGGGCGAGAGCCTAGATGCTTATAGTGTTGTGTGCGTGCTTGTACGTGTGTTGTTTGCGCTAATACGTGAGACAAAACCGAGACATTTATGAGCTGAAACCCAAAATATCACTCTGTGTTTACTTTTCGAACGCACTGAATGCATACATGTGCCCTGAACTATAACATTTCATTGTTATCTATTAGCATTGCCATGATGAGTCAGCGTGTTGTCGTGTGTGTGTACAATACTAATCTACGCCAAGAATATTTAGGAAGCTCTGCAGTAGCGTTTATAACGACAATTAAAATAAGTGCTCAGATCAGAATAGACTCGGAAAAAACAAATTTTGTAGGTAGCTTAATTACCATTAGCCGATGACATTGCGACATCTGGTCTTCTGAATTTGACTGCTTCTAATATCCCGCCATTTCGCACGGTTTGCTGCATGCTCCTCTGAAGAAGCTTCCATGCGCACGCATGGAACATGATGAAGACCACACACTCAAACTATAGCGTGGTGGTGGTGGTAGTGGTTTTTATTAAAATAATAGCAAAAAAGAAGGAAAAATTTTTGCTATCCTCGGCATCTACCATCGATACTGAAGCGCCTGAGCTAGGTCAGCGGAAATAAATGATAGCAGGTAGAATGGCGAATTGAAGTTGAAGAGGTGAGGGGACAGAGACTAGCAGTTTAACAGGCGTGAACGCGGGTACGTGACCAAGACGACGACAATTTAAGCACAGCTGGAGAGCTTGGCAAAGCGAATGTCCGTACCCCGTAGAGTATCTGTTACGGGCCCAATTGGACTTATTTTTGGAAATGTGGCGGAGAGTTGGAAGGATGCTTCACTCCCGCCACCGGTTGGCCCGGTATTGCACTGCCTCCGGGATCGGTCTTGTCTTTAGCGCGTCGTTACTATCCTGTCTTTCTATCCTATCTTTCAACTCTCCTACTATCTGCACGTGGTAGCGATTGTGGCTCGGCTTGAGCCAGTGAGCAGGCCTGTGCACTTTCCTTTTCTTTCTTCCTGGCAACAACTTCTCTCTCTCTCTCTCTCTCTCTCTCGGCAATTCGTTCTGGCAGGAGATTCAGATTTCTCGCAAGTGATTGTTCATCAGAGAGATGTATATGAACCGAGCGACTTTAAACCCGAGTGGCGCTCCCTCTTGGTGGTGTGCTAAGCCTTACCTTGCTCGGTATTTTGCAGCATTAAGCGCTACTTGCCGCGTTTTGGGTCTCAGCGTTATGCTTTATGACGTAAACCATAACCCAGTGGTTGTCATAGTAACCGAAGTGGTTACTTGACTGAATAAAAAATAGCAGGCGGTAATGTGATGCCCGAGCACCATAACCCATTGATAGATGTCTACGAATAGTACTTTTTCCAAATAGAATCGAATACCACTAGTATACCGTTGCTACCGAGTAGAATACGGATAGTTTGTCTGGAAACCGAGTCGAATACGAATTCAATAATGAAGGAACCGAATCGAATACGAAAATTTTGACGAGACGCGCTGCCTTCGCAGTTATATCCATATCTTTTAAAAGAGGCAACATTGATCTAAATATGGGGGTTCGCATCACAAAGTAGGTGCACTAACTTTACGATTGACGTGTTATGCCCATGGAAATGTACCTTTTGGTCTTGCTAATGGAATATAATAAAACTAGTGCTACATCTCAGTGTAGGAGATGTGTGAGGGCTTATGTGTCCGGCAAGGCCACCGAAATCCAGCAGGCTGGGTTCCTGCGCCTGCTTGAGCCCTGCTGCGTCGTCCAATCACTGAGGCCATGTATGAGGATTGCGAACACCGCCCCGCGAATTGACACCACCGTGGAGCTGAGCCCTCCATCCCGAGCATACCGACGGCGGCAACATGGTAATGCGGCGTGTATGCTTCCTGTTTTTGGAAAAGTCATGGAATAAAAATACCGCTGGCCGTATTCGAACTTCACGCCAAATATTCGAAAAGCGTTCGAAAACTTAGAAATATTCGATTAGTTTAGAATAATTTTGAACATAAACAGATCGATTCGTTCGAATTATCGAATACGAGGATTTTTTGATTCAGTATTCAAAATTTCCGAATATGCGCACACCACTACGACTGAAAATAAAATATGTCGTTCTGGTATAAGCATACCGTTCGTCTTGTCCTTCGCATTTCGTGCCGTCTTTTTTGCGCTGTGAGCAACAAGAATATATATATATATATATATATATTCCTGCCTGACAGGCATCAAAGTCGGGGGCCACTTGGTCCCGACTTTCATGTAAAATGTTTTGGTCCCATCGTTGGCCGCATAATGTTCCGGGTGGCGTCATACGAATAAACGTTTTGTACAACATAAACGGACTAGTTAAGTTAGAGCCTAGCTAGCGGCAGGTATTCGAAAAGACGACCCAGGTACTCCCAATTCCATGTCTTTACGAACCTTCATATGAACATTGCGGCTCAACCGTTTGTCAGTGTTGGCATGGTGGTATATGATTGCGCGTTTTGTTCAGCATAAACTTGCAAGTTAAGGTCAAGCTGGTGGCAGTGATTCGAACTGGGGATCTATGTTAGGAGTGTTAACGCATGATATTCGACGGCTGCCTCAACGTCGTCTCATTTTTTTTATGTGTTTCGTGTAGCTTCCTAAAACCTCTGTAAATAATTTAAAGTAAGAAGAATATTTTTTCAATGTAATAAATACCATGTTTAAAAAAGCTGTGGCGATGGCGTAGTGGCCTGAAGCAGTGGGCAGAGAGATTTACAATATTTTAGCACCGCCCGGATTCGGATCTCACTCCCTCCGCTATGAAGTTTTTTTTATTTCTTTAGTGTCTTTCCCCCTGCGATTCCGGCTTTGCGGTTCAGTGAAGCTCATATGCTGCTTTAAATAAAACGTTATTCTGGCCACTTGAAAATAATACTGGTCGCTAAAATGCTGCATTTGGGCTGACGAACTCCCCGAGTCTGCAGCGAACGTTTGCATTCTTTGCCATTTTAGCTCTCTCGCACTTACACTCCGTTGAAAAGCGGTTGTCTGTCTGCCCGAAGTCTGCTTCTACCACGTGGGCCACCTTGGTCACGTGACGTTGTGACGTCATCCCAAGCTGCCCATCTGTTTGTCAGCAAGCTGTGCACCGTGGCAGTTCAATTATTGATTAGTCGGGAGAGACTCCTTATGGTCAACATGAGCCTCACGAGCCCCACCAATGGCAGCACCTGCCATCGCAGGGCAGTGGCGCGTAGTAATCAGGAACAGAAGCAAGCCACGCGCAGATCTGTGAATTTAGATAATGGCCAATTCTACCGCAGTACATGTTTAAGACAAAAGTAAGCCAGTCCATGTCAAGAAAAGCTACAGAAAGTGAAGGTAAACCATGAAAACCAGATCTGATGGGTGCTAGCTGTCACAAAATTCGG
Source organism: Amblyomma americanum (assembly GCF_052857255.1). NCBI lineage: Eukaryota > Metazoa > Arthropoda > Arachnida > Ixodida > Ixodidae > Amblyomma > Amblyomma americanum. Next base: position 473,300,189 of record NC_135497.1, read on the forward strand.
CGCATATTAGAAAGAAAGGGCGCAGCGCGTAAGCAGTCGCGCCCGCGCGCTGTAAAATAATAAAAAACAGCGGGGAAGGACCCCCGGAGAGTGCGTTGCTTTTCAGGTGCTGCTGCCCTCTCCACTCAGCTAGCCGGCGCGGCACCAAAGTAAACATAGCCACTCGGGGCGTCGATATCTCTAGAATGTCTAAGTTTCTACTCCTCGTAGACGGAGAGGTCATGACCTTGACCGCACTAACGTAATACCCTCTCCCCTTCGCTCTTGCTCTGGCCTCTTCGAATCGAATAAGGACCCAGAAAGTTCTCGAAGGCTGTCTCCGCGTTCGACCAATGGGGTGGCGCGCCCGGCGCGAGAGGGAGGAGTGTGTGCAGTTGAAGCTGCGTGTATGTGCGCGCCTGCCTTGGCGCGAAGAACAAATAGACGTGGTCTGCGCCTATAAATGAGGGGCTTCAGCTGCTGTCGGCAAGCCCGAGCCGCCGTTTAAGCTTCCGAGAAGCGCGCCCGCTCGACTCCCGGGAGAACACCACCGCCCAGCCACGGACCATCGGTGCAACGTGCGACAGTCTGCGGGACGGCTCCGTCGTACTGCTCAGGTCGTCGGACTGTCGCAGTGGCCGGTGAACAAATTGTGTTTTGTTTGTTTGTCTCTCTCTGTGTTAAAGTACTTTAGGTGCAAAGATTTTGTTGAATTGTTATCTCTCTAGATTGTTACTTTGCACGAGTGCATTGTATTTGTAAATCAATTTGTATGTGCTCGTACGAGTGATTTTCAGATCCTCTGTATCATCTCTTTGCTATATAAACTTTGTTTTGTTTTGTGAACCTTTGGCTCCGACCCATTCTCCGGATTGCGACCAATTCTCTTGTCACTTAACTTGGTAGCTGCTCTACGGCCGAGCTTGCCACGCTGAGTCGAGGGCATCTCAATTGTGACCGAGACCGCTACCCCCACACGCTCTAAGAGTGTATGAGAGTGCATGCTAAAGTGCGCGAAGTGGTGACACTAGCGCACGCTAATACGTGGTTAACTTCAAGCTAAATCACCCGTGATTTTTTGCTTGCACGTCTACGCATTAGCCAAACGCTCAGTGTCAATTCCCTACCCTGTCTGTAAGAAATGTGGTTCATAAAATTAGGAGCGCGATTGCGTGGTCGCAGTTCTCACCAGACAGAAATAAACAAGGAGATATTCCAGTCATTTGAAGAGCAGCACAAAGGTTTCTTTTTTAGCACATCGTACAATGCAAGGCAAAGCCAGCGAGGTGGTTAAGCTACTGCTTTCTTTCCATGGTAAGACGATATTGGATGGCTTTCCTCACCGCACTGCGGCATCGCTTTCCTATACCGTAATTTCATCGAAAATGCAAAGATACGACTGTACTGAACTAATCACAGTGTGAATGAGAGGCCTATACACTAACACCGCCAACTGACTTTGATGTGACCGCGGAATTTCATAGAAGCATTTCTTGCGCTGCAGCCAATTATTTGAAGCCTCCCAGAGCTGAAATTAGACTTCGTTCCGGAAAACAAAGCATAGAACTTAGGAATTCAACAGCCGTACTAGGTTCAATTTCTATATGTTTTACTCTACTCACTGATCATCTGACAGACTCGGGGCTCATAATGAGAAATTTTACTGCGGTACCACGGTTCCCTTAGGATCGGCAGCCACCCGCACAGCCTGGCCAGTGCCCCCTTGTTAGCGCACTCTGAAACGTGTTTCTCCAGAGATTTTATACAATTAAAAAACAACTTTGAGTTAGAACAGCCCTTCCTTGGCATCTATATGAATGACAGAGGTGTACAACATCGCTGCGACGTAGAAGGCGCGCGTCTGCTCGCCTTTCGTGTGCGCCTCGTGTACCACCAGACGGCAGAAACTATTTCTTTCCCAGGAACGTGCACACCAAGAAGCAGCGTTTTAAAACCAGCATTCATAACGGCCTGAAGAGACAAAAAACGTTAGAGTACGGTGCGGGCAGCCACCCTCACCCTCAGTGTATGTTGCCCTCCCTCACCCTCAGCTCATTATATCTTTCCTCCCTCGCCCACACCTCACCATGTCTTCCCTCAACCTCGTCCTCACAAATTTTCATGCGCCCATCCTCCCTCACCCTCACCTCACCGAGTGAAATCCTCATGAGGTGAGGGTGAGGATGTCCTTGTCTGCAAGCAACACTCACTGTTACGACTACGAGGATGCAACGCTAACATAAAGCTCTATATGAAGCCAGCCTAAACGTGCTGCGTAAGAAAATAACCAAGGAACGACTCGCACCTGCCCTGTACTCGGAATTCCTTGATCGCCCGTAGGTACTTGGGCGTACGGCAATGATGTTGCTTCGCTCGATGAACGCAATGTTCCGTTTTTTCTTTTCAAATATATAACTGATGTACTTCATCAACCTCCACAACGTCGTTTTCTTGAAGTTCGGCAGGTCGTTGACCTCATTGAGAGCCTTTAGCACACTTTCCAGTGTTGGGACTTCCCTCTTCGCGTACATACTGTGCCCTTTCAGACGGAAGGCATGGACTGTGAAGCTGTGATTGTTGACTCTTGGGTAGCTTCAAATCTTCAAGTCGCGAGGTCTTTTCTTCGGAGACGCCGAAGGCCCACACAGAGGCTCCGCCTTGATCTTGGCAACGGCACAGGGAGATACTCCGGTGTCCTCGCTCGCAGCACTCAGTACTTCCCGAACACACTTTTCTGGCAAACGGATCCTGGTACGGATTCACACATTTGCAATTACTCGCTTGGCGTGATTTGACAGCTTGGATGTACGAACCTTCGAGAAAATGCGTACAGGAGAGGTGGCCGCTGCCGCTGAGCTAGACGCCATTTTCTCAAACGTGAAAGGAAGTGGCGAAGAGTAAACACGGCGGCCAGGGTTGCGGGTACATGGAAAACGTGAATTGGAAGAGCACGGCAAACACAATATACAAAATCACAGATCTCGATCGATTCGCTCGCAATAAGAGCGTTTTTTTCACGCTGATGACAAATGTAATATTCACGGAGCCTGCCCGCAAAGCATTTGTTATTTTTCGCTAACCACAAGCAACGCACTATTTTGTGTCGCGGATGGAGGTTGTGCAAAAAAGAGCGCTAGCTTTGGCAGCGTTGCACCTGATGTATGAAAAGGAGCCTCCATAATTCTCTGGTACGACGCTTTTCTCTTTCCCTTCTTTCAATCCTTCATTTTTTTTCGGTGGTTGTTTATAGTTGCGGAGAGTAAGGAGAGCAGCTGTGCACCCATCACGGTGGCTCAGTGGTTAGGGCTCTTATTTATTCAGCCGGAGTTCCCGGGTTCGAACCTGGCCGCTGCGGCCACGTTGCAATGGCGGCGAAGCGTAAAAAATTGGCAGTGGCTTAGCTCCGCTATGCCAGGAGATACGTAGCAGGAGGTAAGTTTCACTGGCTGAGTTTGTTGTTGGCACTTTATGTCCGCTTAAAATTTCCGGTTTTCAGATGCACTTTCGGAAACTCGAACGGTGTGATCAGTAACACGACGGGCCTGCACAATCTTTTCGGTTGATTGCCGTTGACTGACGCCTTCCATAGGCTCTATCTCGCGGCTATGCGGCGTCTATTACGCTCGGCAGTCTGGCGTCTCTGTTTGGCAAGGTGTTCCTCTCTCTGTTCTGTCGTATCCGCTGCTCTCTTCGCTCCTGACGCTCGTTCTCTCTTTGTTGAGTAGCCGACTGCCAGGCGACAACCTTAGGATCGGTAAGGTTAATTTTCTTTTGTCTATACCGTCGTTTAGTGTTGCGATACAGCCGCCGATTATATCTCCGCTTTTTATATGCAATGCTGCCAATGCGACGACGCGCCGTACGGGTGATGAACGCGGTGTGACGTCATACCAAATGGTAGTGGTAGCGAGCTGCGCGCTGTGACGTCATTCAAGATGGCGCCGCGAGCGCGCAGAGCGCAGTAACCATCTCGCCTATCCCGGTGGACACCCGAGCCGCACCGTAAATGAAAGGATAAAGGAGGGAGGGAAACGACAAAGCGGGCGGCGCACCCACTCCTCCCCGGTTTACATGGTATAGGCACATGCGCACAACTAACCTCCCGTATGTACCATGGTAGCGCATGCTCACAACTGGCGTCTCTCCTCTACCGCGAAATGCTCTACTGGTAGCCTAGTGTAGCTCCTGCTACAAAATTCGTTCGTATGTGCGATGTCTCGTTCACAGTCTAATCTTATCTGTGGCCTATACCCTGCCTTTTTTTTACGAAAGCAAAAGCGGATCGCTCGCTCACTTTGTCGGTGGAGACCTCAAGCGCGTCTTGAGAAATAAGAAACCCGAACGCCAACTAAGCCCTTGCGTTGCCAGCAAGCGGTTCGGTTGTTTTTTTTCTCACGGCGTGATTTATTTTTCCACCCACAAAAAGATATAGTTAGGCCCCGTTCGCTCCTCAAAACTAAGGATGGGTTTATAAAAAAATTGAAAACTGGGTTTTGAGGAAACGAAATGGCTCAGTAATTTTCCCACATCTCGACGGGCACCTGAACCGCGCCGTAAGGGATGGGACAAAGGAGGTGGTGAAAGAAAACAGAAAAAAAGAGGTACCGTAGGGGAGGTCCCAGGAAGAATTTCGGCCACCTTGGGTTTTTTAACTCGCACTAATATCGCGCAGCACACGGGCATCTTTACAATTTCGCTTCCATCGAAAGACGGCCGCCTCGGCCAGGTTCCAGCCTGGGAACTCCAGCTCTGTAGCCCCGGCGCCCAACCACTGAGCGACCGAGGCGTTTGAGAGGGTTTATACCACGAACGAATGAGGTGAGAGGACAAGACACGTTTATTTGCTTCGTATAAGCGGGCTTGGTTTACATTTTCATATGGGACTGCGGTTCGACGTGGGCTAAACGCAAAGGACGCGCGTGTGCAGCGTGACGTCAGACCTGTAGTATATGGCATGAACCTGCCAAAAAATCAAGTCATTGATGTTATAACTGAGTCCAAGCGGGAGGGGTGGCAGGCGGCACAATCTAGCTTGGAAGAATGAATTCAACGTCCGCTTATGCAACGCGCGAGGGCAACAGCTTTCCTGTACCGGACTGAGGCCACCACCCTCCTAATATTTTTGCCATCTAATGGCGCGGTTGAGGTTTGCACCAAGAGTGAGAATTGTCTGCGTAGTTTCGTTTCCTTGCAAACCGCCATATTTGCTCAGTGGTTGGGCGTTAGGTTATTGAGCCGGAGAGCACTGGTTCAATCCCGTCTTCGGCGACTACCTGGGGATCTTTAACGTGCACTGACGTGCTGTGCGATGTCAGTGCTCGTAAAAGATCCCCAGGTGGTCGAAATTATTCCAAAGCCGTCCACTACGGCACCTTTTTCTTCCTTTCTTCTTTCACTCCCTCATTTACCTCTTCCCTTACTGTGTGTTTCAGGTGTCACCGATATGTGAGAAAGATACTGCGCCATTTCGTTTCTCTAAAAAAAGAACCCTAATTTTCATTTGCGCCTTTTGATTGAGGCGAAACTCAAAAGGCCCCTGTGTGTTGTGCAATTGCCGTGCACGTTACACATCCCTAGGTGTTGCGTTAGCACTAATTTTGACGAAGAACACAGAATTCTGTTAGAACGCGGCTTTATTCCTTTACGATGCAAGGATCGACCAGATTTATCTCGATTAATCCCATCCAGGTGGAGCCGATTCTCTATGTTGTTCTCGAGTGTTGTTACTTTGCCCGCTGTATCTCGGAAGTCCGCTGTCAGCTTAAGATTGAGCACGGCCGAGAGCGGCGGGAATTCTGTTCGACGACCGCCGCCGAGCCATTCAGTTCTTTGCGGGCGCAAGAGAGCCCAAATAAAAAGTTTTGCTTGGAATGCATTCTCGCTGTATTCCTGCTCGCTGGACGGCAGTAACCACTACGTGACTACATAAACAAGGCGAGGCATAGAATTTATTGCTGCGTAATTCAGCATAACATACCAACTAGCTCAAATCGTAGGTATTCTCATGTGGTGGAAATAATTCGACACGCCTTCACTATGCCACCTGTTTCTCTCTTTCTTCCTGCCTCCTTTCGCTCTCGACGGAGTCGAGCTGTCCACCTAGAACTGAGAGAGTAAGCTGCGCCTTTCTTCTCCTAAAAAATTGCCTTTTCGCTTCCATCGAAACGCGGACGCCGCGGCTAGCATTTCATCTCATATCCTGGTGCTCAGCAGCTGAACGATGGTCTGTCCATAAGCGGAGGCCAAATTTCATGGCGACCTCATTTGTTGTGATGACGCCATAAAGGCTACCCTCCAAGCCGCCTCCAATCTGACCAAACATTATGCAGTTAACCTGGCACATTCAACTTTCCTAGATGTTCAAACTGCTCCGCTACGTCCCAGGAACCGCACTTCCCTTCGCTCTCCTATAGCCAAAGAAATTGATGGACGCCTGGTACCAAAAGTTGAAACCCTCAGGGCACAGGGTATGCATATTTAGACCGATAGGAATATTTATTTTTATTTTTTTATTTATTTAGGCATACTGTAAGCCTAGTTAGGCTCTTACAGGAGTGGGCAAAATAATGGGACAATTATACAAAACAATAGCATATCCAGTATAACATACACGAGATACAAAATATGCGCCTGCAGTAGAAAATACCATAGCAAGTAGGCTGAGACCATCAACGGTCAAAGGACATGCGCATTGCTATACATGTTCATTTCGATGCCTTTGAAACACTGGAAAGGAAAACGACGAAACCACGAAGCGATACAATCAGGTCAACACGACAGTCGAAAAGTCACAACTAAAAGAAAGAAAAAATGATATTAAACGGAACACTCGTGGTGAATACCCCAAGACATCGTAGGAAGTTTCTTTTTTTCCTCCTTTTGCTCTTTTATTGTAAATTATGTTTTTCAAAAAACGACTCTACGTTTTTCAAAAAGATATCAAGAGAGACGTCGTCCATGAATTCGTGAGGCAGATTATTCTATTCTTCAATGGCTAACGAAAGAAATGAGAATTTATTTGTGTTACATCGCGTTGGGATGGATCTGATCCACTTTTCATGGTTTATTTGCTTCGAACGATAATAAGGTGCCTTGATGTATGATTTTTATCAAGTCTTATTTGATCGTTGTAAAGAATAAAAAGAAACTTCATCGAAGCAAAGCGTCGCCGACAAGCATGGGTAGGAATACGCGCTTTAGCTCGCAGGGAATATACGCTGTCATGACGTGAGTAGGAGGAATAAATAAACCGAAGGGCCTTATTTTGAATTTTTTCTAGTTGTTCGCTGAGGTAAGACTGATGGGGGCTCCAAATGATGGTGCCGTATTCAAGGATGGGCCTTATGAGCGTATTATAGGCTGTTAGCTTTACAGGAGGAGGAGCTGCTGACAGTTTTCTACGCAGGAACCCGAGCTGTTTGAATGATTTTGCACACGTGTTGGATATATGCGTGTACCAGCTTAGCTTATGGGTAAATGTAACGCCTAAATATTTCACCGTATCCACCCTCATTATGTTAGATCCTGATAAATTGTAAGAATATACAAAAGGCACTTTTTTACGATTAAATGAGATGCAAGACGTTTTGTTGATATTAATTTCCATTCCCCATGTTTCGCATCACCTGGCAATGTTATTTACAGAAGAATTTAATTTTAACTGGTCGTTCGATCTACGTACCCTAGTGTACAGAACGCAGTCGTCAGCGAAAAGCCTCATTGTTATTCCAGGTTCAGCGCAGGCATGGATATCTTTGATATATATTAGAAAAAAATCGGTCCCAAGACGGATCCTTGTGGGACCCCGGAGAAAACGTTCAGTTGTTCGGATTGTGCATTATTCATTTCAACATATTGCGTGCGACCTGTGAGCTAAGATTTTATCCAGGTTATTACTTTTGAGTTAATGCCAATAGTACGGAGCTTGTCGATTAATTTAGAATGTAGAACACGATCAAATGTCTTCCTAAAGTCGATCAGAATGGCATCTGCTTGAAGCTGGGAATCGATATACTTGTGCAAAATCATTTGTTATTTCTATTAGCTGATTGTTGACAGTACTTTTCTGAAGCCGTGTTGCCTGCTGTAAATTAAGTTATTTTCTTCCAAAAACGTTGTTATGGATTTCAGTAGCGTGGCTTTTTGGGCTTGTTGGTACATAGTTCCAATACACTGTAGCGCAGCAAAAGACGAGGACACAAGAGACGAGAGACGAACACCACGAGCGCTAAACCATAAAGGGGTCGTCAAGCGGTGAAAGGTTAAGTTTGCTTGGTAAGTACATTGAAACCGTTTTTTGCCATGTGCCAGTTTCAGAGATGTGGTGTTCGTCTCTCGTCTCTTGTGTCCTCGTCTTTTGCTGCGCTACAGTGTATTGTTGTTATGGATTTGTTGATTATATGATCTAATAGCTTGCAGCTGCAGCTAGTTCATGAAATTTGTCTATACATATCTACAGATAGTCTGCTGCCGCTTTTGTGAATTGGAATACCCTTTGCACATAGCCTGTCGGAAGGAAGGGTGCCCGTGTCTAGGGAAAGTGTGAAAATTATGTGCAAAAACGGGGCCAGTTGTTCCGCGTATCGCTTCAGAAATGTATTTGATATGTTGTCTGGACAAGGACACTTTTTGACATCAATCTGCAAAAGCAAGTTCACTATACCTGTCTCGGTAATCACGATATCCGGCATCAGTGATTGTGGCTCACTTATGGTAGCGCTTGTAGCAAACTCACGAGTAAAAACAGCCTGGAAATGTTAACTGAAAGAAGTTGCGATGATATGGGGGTCTGTAACTACACTACCGTCTATTTCAATTTGTGATACACGGGGCTCTGGGCTCGATAAATACCGCCAGAACTTTCCTGGATCTCGAGTAATAAAATTAGATAAAGTTGTTGAGAAGAACATTTCCCGCGCGTTCTTAATTTCAGTTTTAGTTTGCTCGGAAGATCAGTTATCTGAAAACTATTTCCTTTTTTTCTGAGCATACGCTGTATTCTTCGTTTCAGATGAATGATGTTACCTGTAATCCACGGCGTTTTCCGTTTGTTCGTTTTATCCTTGTAGGCACAAATTTTGCCTCACACTGTGTTATCGCTGCTTTTACTTGTAGCCATAGGTTATTTACACAGCGGGAATCTGCACAAGAAAAACTGTCGAGGATTGATTCTAGATGATCTATAATGCCTACATCATCTGCCCTGCTGTAGTCTTTAATAGTGACGAAAGAGTTACTGTGATAACGATCAGCGTGGTGGCGCAGGTGAGGAAAAGTGAGAAAGAGCAAGTTATGGTCCGAAATCCCGTTTTCCACACTAATTTTAGGACAGAGAAAACTAGACACAAAGGCTGGATCTAGTACGGAAATTGCGGTTCCATGGACACGCGTTGGCTCATTTACCACTTGAGATAGCGAAAAACTACACATTACATCCAAAAGCTTTTCGCAGTTATTTATTTCGTTTCTTACGATTGCTAAATTCGTCCAGTCAATACCTGGCAAATTGAAATCGCCTGAGACGATGAATTTTGCGCGAGCGTTGAATTTGCTATGAAGGAAGTCGTGCATTTGAAGAAGGTAAGCAATTGGTGCATTCGGTCGTCTGTATATACCGCCCACTAGTACCAAGTTGCCCTTAATATCAGCGGATCAAGGCGTAGGAGCTGGGAACTATTTCTGAGTCGTGTATATCTGAATGTAGCCAGGTTTCTGTTATTACAACTACATCCGGCGAGTACAGCAACAACAGTTCTTCAAATTTATCGGTTTTGTTAACGATACTTCTGGCATTGAAACATAGTAGAGTAAATGGTGCTGAAGCCTGTGGTCAGTCGCTGCTACCTGCGTCACTTCTGGCTGGTGCACGTTCGGCATGCTTTAGCAGCACTCGCTTGTTTTCGCTTTTGTCCCACATGTACAGGTCGTCGTTTATCTTTAGTTTATTAAATATCAGACCCACCTTATCACTGTTGTCTCGATTTATCTTGGATGATTGCCACAGCCTCTTGCGTACATCAAGAACCGATACGGAATAGTCCTCGGTAATTGACCAGTCGCTACCTTTCAGTTTGAAGCACTTTTGAAGGATTTTTAGTTTTTAGGAGAAGACGTATAATCTGTGTATGGCAGGCCGTGCCCGATCTGCGTTACTTTTTTCTAGCCGGTGGATGCGCTCGATAGATCTAACATCAATGCCTAGAGTGCCTTTGAATATATCATTCTTGACCCGTTTTCCAAGTTGCTCAGTATTTTCGCCTTCGTGTTCTTCTATGCTAAAAATGATTATATTGTTCCTGCAACTTCTGTTTTCAAAATCATCAAGTTTGCTGTTCATTTGTTCTAACTGTTTGCCCATTACACTCAAGGCTTCCTCGCATTTTTGTGCCTTTTCATTGTACAGCTTAGGGGAGGCAAGACTAGTTTCTATTTCGAAAAGCCGGCTTTGCACACTTCGCAGACCTGTTTATAAGAGATTCTGGGAAGCCTTTATGGATGTGACAGTAAGAAGAATTTGTTCTATTTTGTCGGCATTTGGACCAGGGTTTTCCTCAACGTTGCCGCTGAGTTTTAACAGCAAAAAAATAACGCGCAACGATTCTGTAACTCAAAAATAAGGCTAGTAATCGGCAGCACCACCAGAAAAACACAATTGCTTCTGAGGGAATCATGAGAAGGTCGTTTTTCACCAACCAGTGCGAAGCAAAGCACGAAGTTTAGCATCGTGCTCCGGGCCATGCTGCCAAGCCCACTAGAAGGCGCCGAGGGACGGACCGGGATTTTATAGGGCTCAGATGATGTCACTGGGGTCGCTGTAGTGCCGAACGAACGCTACAATGTGCACGTCACAGCGCAGTTCTCCACGTGCGGTAGTCTTGTCAGATGCAGCGCGTCTGTCGAGCAATCAGGCAGGTGCTGCAGCGGTATTGCTGATGTCACCCTGCAGGCATAACCGCCGATGGGTGAAGGATTGTCGCCGGTGTTTCTGAGCAGTCCCAGCAAAACCTGTACGAAGCAAAGCACGAAGTTTAGCATCGAAGTTTAGTTTAGCGAAGTTTAGCAATACAACCACCCTCCGGAGACTTAATCACATCAAATCAAATGAAATGAAATTTATTTCTGCCTTCAAAAGGTACAGACAGCAGAGGCGAAAAAAAGCTGTAAGACACAGCTTGACAAAGCCGCAGCCCCCTTTAGCTTGGCAGCGGCTTGACTAGAGGCGATCTACTAGAGGCGATCTCGCACGTCATCCGCCGGGGTACGCGCCTATACAGAGGCTTGAATGAGCGCAACGTATGTCACGTTCTTCTCGACTTTTTACTCGGCCGCGTGCTCTTCTCCACCCCATATCACTAGCTCTCTCGTCACGACATTCACGCCTAAGATACACTCAATAGTCGGGCATACAAGGTCGCCTTGTGCCTTTCCATAAGCACACCTGCTGACCGAATGCTACAAACACGCCTTCGGAACACAATTGGGGAACTTGAACACGCACTTGCCAAGCACAATATTTTCGGTTGACGCAAATCGGCTCTTCCGGAATATTCTACATTGCTTTGAAATCCTGATACCGCCCAATGATCCAATATTACTCTCCATACCAAGACCCCTACGCCAACCACTCATCACTAAGCGCCTTACCCTTAACATACACCAAGAAAACCGCGATCAACGCTGTAAAGCGAGTGATGAAGCACTCCACCAATTTTACGGCACCGAAAAAGATGCCGTACGGGCAGACGGAGCCTTCACGGGCGATGAAGCGGTCGCTGTCGTGCTGGATCACACACTAAACTCATCAGTACACAAACACTGCCCACAGACACCGCTGCAAAAGAGGCCGCCATTGCTCTCGCCATTGTCAACCTGTCAACACAAAAGCCTGCTATGGTTTAACAGATTCAAGAACTGCAATCAGAAATTTCGCACGTCGCCGTGTCCGCGTCCATGGTTTTTCGTGCTGGTCTCTCCTGATGCACCCGGCCCCTTTATGTGGAGTTGATTTGTTTGCCCGCGCACACAGGGAATCCTGGAAAAGAGGCCGCCGACCTCTTTGGCCGAGGTTCTTTAATCCAGGCACTGGCAGCCTCTGGCCCAGGGTTCACGAAGGAATGCATGCATACTTTCAGTGAGCTTACGCAGGCCTGCAAAGTCTCGCGTCAGCTAACCCGCCATGCAGAAGTACCTCAGCAATCGACAGGCAACCTTTTGGCGCAAATCACAAATACACACTCTCCTTTTCTCTCAATCCTTCTCACTATCTCTCTTTTGTCCTCACTTTTCCCTGTACTCTCTCTCCCAAAACTGTTGCTTCTGCTCTCCATCTCTTTTCTCATTTCCCGGCGGATCCTCCCCCACAAGGCGTAGAGCTCCTCAAGACCTCGGAGGACTGGGAGAATCTTTTGTCCTCTAAAGAACCTATCGTGCAGACTATCGCTCACAGCCGGACGGCTGGCGTTATTAACCACACGAACATAAACGCTTGAGTGAAATGGGGCCCGGGAGCCAACGTGCTTGAAACTCCTGAGTTTTTTAATAAAGATTTTGATGCTGGTGAGTCTTGCTTTCATATAGATGTATCTCCTTCCTTCGTTTCATCTTGGCACCGCTAAGGTATGCACCTGGAAGTGGCACAGTTACTGTGTCATTTCGATTCCTCAAAAACCGATTTTATCACACTGAGTCAGTAAAAACAAATGAAATCACAGTAAATAGGACAAAAAATTTTATGTTGCTAACCAGCGACAGTTAGGATATAAAATGATTCACATTTCGTGTAGAAACACGGAGGAAAATATTCTCCGCCGCGAAAATAGGTTTCTCTCATAGACCCAAGGAATCATAGCAAGAGGCTCGAAAAGCAGCTAGAGTAGCGTAGAATGTTTTGTGTCTCAACGTGAGAACACTTTAAACAAGACGATAGGCACCAATCGCACTTCACTTTCAAAATTCGTTCCATTTCTTGCGAAGGAGAGCGAAACCTTCCCTTATTTTCTGACCACTGTCGCTACACATGCAGCACTGTCCGCGGCGAAGCTTAATCCATCCTAGAGTCATGCCCTCCTCTTCAGATCTTTTAGTGGCCCTCTGCAAATTCCGATAGCTTTCTTGGACGCAGCGAGGGTGCTTGGAGTGCTGTTCGACCAGAGCGGTGTGTCTCCCCCTACGTGAGATGTGGTCGCTCGAACGACAAGCGTGCTCACAGTGTCGGCCACAAGTTGATCTTTCTCTGGCAGCCAAGCTGTCAGTGGTGAAGATTCTTGCCTACTACATTGCTATCTACGTAGATCGGGTCGGTGTTGGGGCGCGGCCAACAGCCGGTATCCTTACGTTCCTTGTCTGCGCCTTCATCTGGCACGGGTACAGCGCTCATTGCACGTCACTTGCTGTACCCAACCAGAAAACAGAGGTTGACTCGGGCTGGCTTGTGTAGCCGCGGTAGCTCAGGCGCTCAGCGCAAGTGGGTGGGCACGCTCGTTGCAAACGTGTCTTACCCGTGGTGTACGCTGCTTCTGCAGTGGCGGAGCTCCGCTCGGCGAGCGTTCGTCCCGTGCCCGCATACAGGACCGCAGGCAGAGAGACTGCAGGAGTTCTACAGAAGCGCCGCAGGCTTCCGGTTGATCTTGGCTGCCGACCTGCCTTACTTCGAGATCGCGGGAGCGCGACTCAGCCTGATGACCGAAGGCGCACATCGCTCAATTGGAATGGAGAGCGTGGGCCGCGAGCTCAATTCCCGCTGCAGTTCGTGACCTGGAATAGAAGAGACGACAATGGGGTGTCCTTCCGACGCGACACCGTCTCGTGGCGTGGGGTATCGTACCAAGCGATCGGTACCTCACGTCTTTTTCGAGTATTCATTCGCTCGCGTGATGTGGCGCCTAGCTTGGCGTATCACGGCGCACACTCGTTTCTTCGGTTTGCGAGGGAGCAGCCGGAGATGTGAACCTTGCTGCACTATCCCCTCTCAAGTGCTTTCAAGTGTTCTTAGGTTAGAGAAAATAACACCTCCCCCGGCCCTCCTTGTTTTTTGATGACCCTCACTTTGAGGAGTGTGTACGGCCGGTTTATTCTCACCTTTCAGTGCAGCGGGGCGTTCTTTACAGCTCATTCGTGTGAATGCTCGTTCCGATGGCTGACATGTTATGCTGCCACACTCCCCCAATCAGTGCATGTTTTGTTGTACTTATTTCTCACTTGCCGTAATGACTGCCAATTAAGCGTGTGCTTCCAGTAATTTTTCTTATGATCTTAGTATTGTTTTCGGTATGTTTCTATAATAACCGGGGGACACAATGTATGTTCTGAATTGTTGGTTTTCGCGTAATAAAATCTCTTTGTCCCATGGTTTTCACTGGACCAAGTTGAAGGCTTTCAGCAAATTATAGGATCCTAAGAGGATAAGGCACGCTTGAAAAGAAGAAAGGCACGATAAATGCATCACTCTGGGCGAATACTTCAGCGGAAGACGTAAGAGTGTGCAAGAGAATACCGCTAACCCTCTTTAGCGTGAATCACATCCCTGTTAAAAGTGATAGAAAGAAAAAACCTTTAAATTATATTCCTAGACTGTCGCATTTTAGTCGTGTTTGGTGAAAGGCACTGTAACTATCAGATAACTTAGAAATATAAAACCTACATAGGACGGTCGCTCAGTCAAAGTACCCTCAGGCCTCTCCCTTCAGATTGCCCTGGTCTATAAGGTAGAGCTATTCCGTGGCTGTTGGGTCTGGAGTGGGGGGCTCCCAGAAGGTGGGATGGGTGACTGAATGGCTGGGACACAGATTGGATGTGAGCAATCCTAGATATAGTGATAGAGTCTGACGGGACTGGCCCCACAGGTGGTACAGCATAGAGGGAAAAGGGTAAGGCGGAACAAGAAGATGAAATGAGCGGATAGGACTGAGTGGGATTGGTGTCTCCAGCGTGTGTTCCAGGTAACGTGTGTTCCAGGTGTGTTCCAGCGTGTGTTCTCCTCTCATAATTACTCTTTCCCTCCTTCCTGGCACCGAAGTTGAACCTTGTGGGACCAACTACCCTGATTTGTGTCATATTTGGTTATAGTTGAGGTGTACAGCTGGCGTGGGCAGGACTTGCTGGCAAGTTCCTGTCCCGTCCCCTCGGTGGGCGGCTGACATCATGACCGAACATGTAGCACACTTTATGGCACCGCCTCTATCACAAAATGATTGCGGTTTAAAAAGAGTGCGGACCGAACACATAACTGCGCAGTGCTTCCAAAAAACACAAGAACATTTTCCTAGGTATCTTGTCATACATAGTGAAGATGCAGAGCAATCAACCATAAAGCTCTCTTCGTTCATTGTTTCTAAATCTCTCACTGACGTCCTGGGCCTTGGCTACAAGGTGTCGAAGTTAGCCAGTGGCGACCTCCTCCTTCAAATCCGAGACAAAGCACAATACTCAAAAGTCTGAACCTTAGTGTCTTTCGGAGACATCTCTGTATCCGTGACTACCCACCGATCACTGAACACAATCAAAGGCGTAATATCCAAAAACGACATTCTCGACCCCTCATAACAAGAAATGCTGGAGATTCTGAAAGACATGAACGTTACTGATGGCCACCGCATCAAAATCCGAAAAGACGGCAAGGATCTTCCCACAAAACACATAGCACTGACCTTTGCCCCCCGCTAAGTTCCCGAAACCATAGAAGTAGGATATCTTAAAATAAATATAAACCATACATTTCAAATCTCAGACGATGCTTCAAATGTCAAAGATTTGGTCATGGCTCATAGAGCTGTCGCGGCTGCCAAACATGTGCCAAATGTTCTTCCAACAATCATAAAGCCGTAGGCTGCAACGCTGCACAACTGTGCGCGACCTGTGAAGGGGATCACCCCTCGTACTCGATGTCGTGCCCGACCTGGAAGAGAGAGAAGGAAGTTATAACAATAAAAACAAAAGGGAACATAACATACCAAGATGCAGGAAAAAGACTCCCCTCAGCCTTCCAGTTCACACCAAAAACAAATTTCGCCTATGTGGTGCGCAGGGTCAGCACACCACAAGAAGCTTCGGCCACTGCCCAGACAAAGCCTCTGGCCGGGCCAGCCCCGTTCCCGGCAGACGCAGCGAAAGGTGCCCTGCCACCTCTGAAAAAGGACTCGCCGGCCCCTCTGTCCGTCGCCCGCAAGGCTTCCCCAAGTCGGGAGGGGCCCACAAAAAGTACACGAGCCTGTAGTGAGGCGATGGACATAACACAGCACTCGCATCCGCTGCAGCAGAGGCACAGCTCCCTTGAACGAAAAAGAAGAAAAGACCCCAGTTTTGGCGCCCCCGATCCGGTATCCTAATTTATTTAACTACACTCGTCAAACAGAGAGTCCCTTAAACAGTGTAACTGCCAAGGAGTAATGAATAACTAGGGTGGCATAAAATAGCATTTAAACCCAATGTCCTCGGTGTCTTTATGCTTACAGGAGACCAACTTGTTTCCAAAACAAAAAATTATTTAAAGAAGTAAAATGTCTTGCGGTGTGACTGAGAGCGAGGAAGCAAGCTATCTGGAGGTTTTGCTATTGTCATCCAGAGTGGTGTAGCAACCCGCGAAATCAAACTTAAAACCAAATACGAAGCCGTCGCAGTCACGATCCTTCATTCTAAAGCACTCACAATATGTACCATATATATTGAGCCACACCTCATAGTAACTCTTCTTGATTAATAATCCGTTTTTAATAGCTACGAGAGCCATATCGCCTAGTTGGTGGTTTTAATGCCCACTCCGGTTTTTGGTGAAGCGCACACACTGATGCAAGAGGTCCTAATTTAGAAGATTTATTTCTACGTAAAAATGTTTGCCTCCTAAACACCGGCAAAGATACATGCTGCTCGGCGAGCACGGGAAAAATGAGTTCCATAGATTTGTCTTTTAGTTCACCCTGTCTCTTTTGTGATTTAATTTGGGACGTCATCGATAAATCATGCAGCAGCGAACACCTCCCTGTATTAGCAGCCTAACATCCCCACCGCAAGTCATCCCAACGAATCCACGACGGTACGAGTTACATTTAGCCGTCTGGGCACTTTTCAGAGAAAGGACCACTTAAAATAAATTAGTTTCAGATGATCTCTGCGCAGACAAACTGAATGAAGCTATCACAAACTGTATTTTAACCGCTGCATGACTAGCAATTCCTTGGTTGTCTGGAGTGGTTAAACAGAATCACAAAATTTGGTATACACAAGAATGCCGACATGCAAAAAGGAAACAAAAAAAGCCTGGCGAATTTTAAGTAGGTACCCAACGTAGAAGAATTTCATAATGTTCAAAAAGTTCAGAGCAAAAGCTCGATATATTCGCCTTAATGCATAAAAAACTTCATGGCAAGGTTACGTGCCCTCAATAAAAAGCTCAATTACATCAAAACAAATGGGGGAGACGGTAAAAAAGGTAACTGGCTGCTGCTCCCACATCACACTTTCGTTTCTATCAGCCTCTAGTATGCAGATAAATATAGAACAGGCGACTATTTTGGGTGAATGTTTTTCTGCGCTCTCCAGTTCATCTCACTACACGGAATGATTCCTCAAATACAAAACCGCTCAAAAAAAAGACTGCCGACAAGTGGCGGTACAAAAGAATCCTATAATAATTTACTTACAGTTCAGGAAAATAATAAAGTACTGTCCGATGGTATGTAAACTGCACATGGCCCAGACGAAATACATTATCAAATGTTAGCTCATCTCTCTGAACCGGCTGTGGAGGCACTTTAAATTTTTTTTAACAAAGTTTGCGTATCGGGGAATTTTCTTGAAGCCTGGAAGATTACCATTATTGTTCCATTATTAAAACCCGAAAAACCCTCTACCCTTCCTAGCAGCTATGGGCCCATAGCTCTGACTAGCTTTCTAGCGAAATTTTTTGAAAGTTATATTAAATATCAGAATAACATTCATGTTAGAAGATGGGGACCTTCTGGATGTTCATGAATGCGGTTTTAAAAAGTCTTGCTCCAACACCGACCACCTGCGTCGTCTTGAAAAAACTGTTCGTGAAGCTTTTAAACACAGACAACACTGTCTAGTTGTCGTCTTTGTTTCAGAGAAGGCATATGACACAACGGAGAGGTTTGGAATTATTCAGGGCCTCGCTGAACTGGGCATCCGCGGCAGAGTGTTCAGCTGCCTTAAAGAAATTTTGTCTAACCGTACATTTTATGTCCGCCTAGACTCAACCCTTTCAAGAAATTTTATTCAAGAAAATGGAGTACATCAAGGATGTTTTTGAGCGCCACACTCTTTACTGTGAAAATGAATTCTCTCAGGAAATTAATACCAATGTCCGTTATGTATTCTGTATATGTAGATGATCTCCAGATATCTTGCACATCCTGGAAAACATCAACATGCGAACGGCAAATACAACTAACAATAAATAAAGTGGCAACATGAGCAGACAGAAATTACTTCCGTTTTTCTCCACAGAAATCGGTGGCCATTCTTTTCTCTATCAAACGAGGCATACCGATAGGTCCCACACTACACCTGAACGAAGTAGACGTACCCGTGAAAATTGAACATAAATTTCTAGGTATAACATTTGACAGAAAGCTAGCCTTTCTGCCTCATATAAATGCGTTAAAAAAGAAAATTTCTCGATTCGTGAACATACTCCAAGTGCTGTTGAGAAATCACTGCGGAGCCGATACGAAACGTCTCTCACAAATTTACCGCTCTGTAGTGCGCTCTATCCTGGATTACGAATGTATAGTGTATGGGTTAGCGAGACCATCGTACCTTAATCGGCTAGATACAGTGGTTTATATAGGCTTTCGTCTCTCCACTGGTGCCTACAGTAAATCCCCCATAAACAGTACCCATGAAGAAACCAATGAACCATCGCTTACTGATAGAAGAGCTGTGCTCACATGCTCGTATATTCTAAAAATCCGTTCACTGCATAAGCGTCTATGTTACCCTATCGCTACACAGTGCCTTTCTAGAACACTTCATCAACAAGCCGCAAGCTACTCGGCTACTCCTGTTGCGATTTGAAGAGATGTGCCGGAACCTCGGCATACAAGACGTATTGCGAAACATTGCCCGAAGGCGAGGTCCACCCGCGCCAAGGCACAATTCCCTTAAATGTGTGATTTGACTCTTACACAGTTCAGTAACAAACATATTCAGGAACAACATATAATAAAAGAATTCCTCACACTTGAGGAAAAGTACAGTAATTTCGCAGCTTTCTACACTGACGGTTCGCAAACAGAAGCTTACATTGGAAGCGCAGTTGCACAGGCGAACTGGAATAAAATATTAAGACTTCCAGAGCGTGCTTCCATCTTCACTGCTGAATGTTACGCCATCTGTGTAGGCATAGAAAAATAGTAAATGAGAACCTCGTTATCATTATTATTTACACAGACTCGCTAAGTGTGCTCACAGCCAATAATTCTAGAAATGCAACAACTCCGCTGTTTGGCGACATCATACACAACATTACAACAGCCATAGCTCAAGGAGAAAACATAAAATTCTGCTGGGTACCAAGCCAAGTCGGCATAAAAGGCAACAGAAAGAGAAAATTCGCACGCTTCTCAAGATCTGGCAAGCAAATGAAAACTTTATGCCCTTTATGAACGTACTACATAGTAATGCAAGGAAAATGGCAGTCCACTTGGAACAACGAAATAATTAACAAGCTACAATTAATAAACCAGTTCTAGGTGAATTGAAGTCATGTGTGAAAAAGAAAGAGAGATAGGGAGAAAGATGGAAAGGTAGAGAGGTTAATTAGGCAGCGCCCGGTATGCTACCCCAGGTTTCAACTAAGTCATTATCTGCCGTCTTTGTCTAGATTACACACACATTACAGACAGCTATCTGCAAAAAAACAAGACAAGCCAGTTTGTACATGCGGCGATCAACTTACAGTCAATCACATTTTATTTTCATGTTCTAAACTGGAAAAGCTACGGAAAAAGTGCTTTTCTCTGTTTTATAACCAATGCATTCCTCTCACCCAGCACTGCTCTTCTGTGATAATGCAATTGTGAACATGACTTGCGCTTTCAGATTTTTAACAGAAGCTGGTTTTCATAAATGTATGTAGATCATGACGCAGTGCATCGTCTCATATACATCAGCCATTTGTCATTCCTGATAAAAAGGCTGAGATTTTGATTTGATTGGTTGGGAGCCTCGAGATCCTTATCCTGGCGAGGATGGCCGCTGAGGTTACTCGAACCCCTTTAAATGTTTTTAATAGGTAGTCCTAACTATTTAAACTCTCCACTCCATGGACGATTTTTCACGTTTCTATTATTTCTCCAGAAGTTTCTCCTATACCTCGAGGAGGAGGAAAAACATTTATTCAGAGCACAAAAACTGGGTGGGTTCAGTACGAGAACCCATTGTCGTCATCATAATCCGGCCCCTCTCAACCAGCGATTTCTGGTCGAGTGGGCTGTGGCTATGAAGGGTTGCCTCCCAGCGCTCATGAGTCGGATCGGGATTGCTGTCCAAGTCTGCGTTTTCTTGACATTCCCAAACCGCGTGAAAGAGTGTGCCAAATGCTCCACAGAAGGGGCAGGACGAATGGTAGGTTTCTGGGTACCATTTACTCATTAGGTAAGGGTTGGGCGGAGTATTTGTGTGCAGTTGCCTGATTATGTGCTCTTCATATTTACTTAGGGTTTTGTGAGGAAGAGGATATTTCCTTCTTGTGATCTTAAAGTACTCCGTAATTTCTGCGTAGATTAGTAAGAGTGAGGGGTTGTCAACTATGTCAGAGAGAGGCTGCGTGCCAGATGCTCGGAGGAGGAGAGCTCGAGCAACTTTGTTGGCCGCCTCATTGCCCGTCGTTGAGAGGTGCCCTGGCGTCCAGAAGATCTGGATGTTGGAAGGATTACCCTTTCCAAAATTTCCCAACACGGAGCTCCAACGCGGCCTCTGAGGTAATTGCGTACCGCTGCTTGTGAGTCGGACATAACTGTTGCCTCACTGTTCTTTGATATCGCTAATGCGATAGCTGCTTCTTCAGCCGATGTGGTATCCACCGCTTGGATAAGGCTGCTTGCAATGATATCCCCCCGGGGTGAAACTGCTGCAATTGCCGCGACTCCGTTAACGGGTCCAGCCGCATCGACGTAGATCGTGTCCTTGTTTCCATCCCAGCGCTTAGAGAGCTGTCTAGCTCTGGCTAGTCTCCGTCCTCTGTTATATTCCTCATCCATGCGTTTTGGTATGGCGTGAGTCGTAATGTGTGATCTCATCTGCATGGGCATGTCGATCTTGTCAGCGGCTTCCCGGGGTTGACTGATTCTCAGCTTCTGTAATATTTTCCTGCCAGGCTTAGACGTTGAGAGCCTGACAATTTGATTTACACGGTGGGCCTCTATTAGTTCGTCGATGGTGTTATGGATCCCCAGCTGTAGTAAGCGCTTAGTGGATGTGCATAAAGGGAGTCCCAGCGCCGTCTTAACTGCCTTTCGAATAATAACATCTAGTTCTAGTTCTCCTTTTTGCTAAGCCGTAAGTACGGGGTGGCGTATGTTAGTTTAGAGAGAATGAAAGCCTGAAGTAATCTTAGGGCCTCTTTCTCTCTTAGCCCATTTCTTTTCTTGATTACCCGGCGTAGCATTCTAGAGACTTGTTCGGAATAGGCTTGGAGCTGTTTGATTGTAGTGGTGTTAGTGTTGCCGCTGGGTATGATGGCTCCCAGGATCTTGATCTCTTTCTTGATCGGAATGCTCATACCCTGGACCGTAATGGAGACAGAGGGAGTGGACGGCAAAAGCCACGTATTCTGCCTCTTGCCACGGTCGACCAGGAGTAACTGATTTCTCGGGAGAGCACGTTAACCCATGCCTCGCCGCATGCTGGCACACGACATTCGCTGCTTCCTGAAGCCGGCCTTGAATTCCCCCTTCATTACCGCTGCAACACCAGATCATAATGTCGTCGGCGTATATAGCGTGCTCAATGCCTTGGATGCGGTCTAGCTTCTCTGGTAGCCCACGCATGGCCAGGTTGAAGAGAAGCGGAGACAAGACCGCTCCCTGCGGGGTGCCCTTGGAACCTAGATTGAACGGAGAGGAGGTCCGATCACCAATACTTATTGACGCTTTTTTATTGGAGAGAAAGTCTCTTACGTAATTATATGTGCGGTCACCACAGTTGATGCTGTTAAGCTCATCCAGTCTTCCCTGGTGGATGACATTGTCAAATGCCCCTTTTAAAACGAGCGCAAGGATGGCCTTGACCTGACATCTGCCGGGGTTGTCCAGAATATCCTCTCTGATACGGAGGAGAATATCCTGTGTAGACAGCTTTTCTCTAAACCCGTACAGCGTGTCAGGGAGGATATCAGTCTTCCTCAGGAGTCGTTTCAGTCGGGCGTTCACGACCCTCTCGAACAGTTTATCTAGACACGACGTCAGGGAGATCGGTCGTAAATTATCAATATCGCATGGCTTATTGGGCTTGGGAATAAATCTCACTAAAGCCAATTTCCAGGAGTCGGGGATCTGGCCCTTGTGCCAGCACTGCGTGTTGAAGTATTTCACTAATTTTCTTAAAGAGGTGTCATCCATATAAAAGAGCATCTTGGTATTTATCTGATCCGGTCCAGGAGCGGTGTTTTTACGCATGACGTCAAGCTCCGCCCTCAGTTGCTCAACCGTTACGTCTTGGTCCATCTCTTCATTGGGTGCACCGGTGTACGCAGGAAGAGGGTACGAGGATCCCATATCGAGGAATTGCTGTGCAAGTTCTACAATGAGGGCTTCGTTGTCCCCTTTATAGCTGTGCAAGGCGTTACAGAGCGTGTCTGTTTGCTCTTTCCGGTTTGAGTTCGGCTCGTTAAGGGATCTGAGGAGTCCCCATGCTTTAGCCGTGCCCATTCTACCGTTGAGCTCATCACACAGCTTGAGCCAGTTTTGGTTAGCGAGGTTATGTGCGTAGTCATCCGCTTCTTTGGTGAGTTCTGCAATCTTGGTCTTCAGCTTGTGATTTAACTTTTGCCTTTTCCACCTCCATGTCAGAGATCTCCTGGCTTCCCACAGATGTAACAGGTGCGGGTCAACTGCCAGAGTTTCCTCCGTGGTGTTCGCTGTCGTAGAGTGCCTGGCGACGGTTTTCATCTGCAGCGCTGTCCATGCCTCAATATCTGTGATATCTTTGTCCGGGAGACGTGCGAGTTCCTCTCTCCACTTGTCCCAGTTCACAATCTTAGCCTTGCCAAATGGTTTCCGACATTTAACTCCCTGAACAGTGCAGGAGACGATGAAGTGATCACTGCCCAGGGACTCGGCAGCGTTAGACCAAGTGGCCTGCAGGCAGTTTTTCACAAGCGTGAGATCTAGACAGGTGTCTCTGCTGACACTATTACCCGCTCTGGTGGGTTGCAGGGGATCCGTTAAGATTGTGAGCCCTTCTATGTTAGCGATCTCAAGGATCCTCCTACCTTTCGGGTTGCTGAAGTGATATCCGCATGCTTGATGGGGCGCATTGAAATCACCGGCTATGACGAGGGGTCCTTACCTGCCCTCTTGATAAAATATTAAATAGCCTGGCAATCTGACGACATGAGTCAATGGGGCGACTGTACACGTTCAGTATGTGCAAACAGCGCTTTCCCCTGTGTTTGGGAAGAATTTCTATGTAAGCATGTTCGATATTTTCGGCTAGCGGTTCTTGCAGCGTTGCGGTAAACTCCTTGTGAACAAGTATTCCTAGGCTATGCTCGTCTTGGAAAGTTTTGTACCCCTTCATGCTGATGACCGTATTTGCTCCTTGAAGTATTATTACAGCAGGTGGCGTCTCCGACGTGTCGATGAAAAATGGAAGGCTTGCTTTCTTCTTTTTAAATCCCCGACAATTCCATTGCCAATTAATTGTTTCCTCTCCCCTATGTGCCATGGTCCTTATTCGTCCTCTTCTGGAAGGGGGTGCCGGTCGGCATATTTGGATTTTCTATTTCTGAAGTTGCACTCGTTGAGCTTCAATTTGAATTCGTCTCGGACTGTGGCAATGGCCGAGGTAATGTATTTCCTAGTGTTGGCGCACTCGCTCGCGAGCTCGTTTTTGACCATCTGAATAACTTGTAGGAACTTTTTATCCTGCTCCTCTCTGTCAGCCCCTCAGCTCTGCAATGACGCGCTCATAAACTGACTGTGAGTTTGGCCGGGCTTCGGGTGTTTTGTCGTGAGTTGTTTTTTGACTGCAGCATGACCAATTTAAGTTCAGCTCGCAACGCCTCGTTCTGTTTTCTTAGCTGAATAATTTCTGCTTTCAGGTCGTTTAAACTCCTTAGAATCGCGTTTCCGGGGAGGGATGGAGGCAACCCAGCATAGTTACGATGTCCCTTGAGTCTTCTTGCTTCTCAGAAGACGGCCCGCGTTCTCGGGTGCGTGGCGTCTCCTGAGCCGGTGGATCCGCCTTAGATGCAAAGGAGACCGACCTGGTGGTCCCCTGCTCTTTATGATGTCTTGACTCTTCCGTTCCGGATCGGCCTGACAAGTTGCGACGTTGACTAGACTTAGATCTTGACCTGGACCTGGACGTAGAATTGGAGGCCGCTCTTCTGGATTCCTTCTTGTCGAACTGCTCTTTTCGTCTGGTGCGTACAGCTGCCGCGTAGCTCTGGCTGGTGCCACTGGTGGTCGGTTTCTCTTCCTGATCATCTAAATGTTGATGTTTCCTAGGCTTATTGATGGGATCCAGAAACTTTGCTTTGCATTCCCTTGAGTAGGTGTGGTGATTTCCCTGGCATGCCGCACAAGTTGGGGTGCAATCATGAGCTTCCCCGGGATTCAGCTTGCCGCACGAGTCACATTTCGATTAAGCTGGGCTGGGGCAGACGTCCGGTCTATGTCCTTCCCTGCCGCACAGTACGCAAAACGGTCTAGTTTTCCTATAAAGAAAACATTTGCGCTCGATCCACACGTACATAACAAAGAAAGGGACTTTATATCCACTGAACAGTATCACCGCCGAGTTGGATCTGCCGGGGCTTCGGACGCCTAATATTCTGTGGGTTTCTGAGGAAAAGTCTTTCTCTAGGTCTCTGTCTGATGCGTTGATGTCAATCCCGTGCACCACCCCTTTGCATGAGTCTTGCGGTGTTTTCAAGTAGGCATTGAGGTGATACTTTTTCCCGTCTAGGTTGATGTGATCGATCTTCGCAAGTACTGTGGCGTCTTCGACATTGGAAGTTGCCGCGATGATGATGTTTTGCTCTTCAATAACTCTGATGTAAGGTTTTGCGCGTAGCGTCTTGCCACGTAACGCGTTTTCGAACGCGAGGTTAAGTGGGTGTACACTCCCACCCCACATTTTTAGGTCCAAACGGTCTTTCGGCTTGATAATCACTTTAAATTCATACTTGTCGAGGTCAGGCAGTCTCGAAGGCCTTTTGCGGCTCGTGGGATCCGCTGCTGGTGACTTCGGGTCGTCATCGTATGCCTTCGGAGCCCAGTGCCCTTGTGCACGCTGTCCTGCCCTGAGCTATATCGTCTTCCATCCAGGTTCTGGCTGTGAATTATCAAAGTTCCCTTCGCCTTGTTTGCTGCTGCTCGGAACACTTCCGAATCCTCCAAACTCGGGGTCGTAGCCATGGGTAAGGTCCACATCCATCGTCGAAGCCGTAGCGGAGTAGCTGCTCGCTGGTCAGGCCGAACGCGGCAACGGACGCCGGGCCCGGTGCCGAAGTGCTTGCGAGGCTTAGCGATCCCACGTTTTGGCTTGGGCTTTAAAGTCCCGCATAATGCCAAGAAAGTAACTTCTTGAGATCAGAGCGTATCCACGAGTAGTCCTCGACGTTATACCTCTGATCCGAACAAAAATGTGGAACTGCGAATGGATCTTGCGCGCACAGGACGAGAAATCCATGGAGCGCAGACAAGCTGCGTCCGCTCAATCCTATCTCGAGCGTTCAATCTCCTATACCTCGAGCTTGGCGCATAATTTTCTTAGTTGCCTATGCGCCATAAAACACCACACAACATGCTGTAATCGACCGGTGTCATATCACTGAATGATAAAAATTCCACGGTAGTTAAAAGTATTCCAACATCCTCCAGAACAGCACATTCTTCACTCTTTTCTTTAATCCCCCTTTCTGCCTACCTCAAGGTGCGATTAAGGCGTCCACTCTCTTCTCTCTTATTTCACTCCCACCTTACTAGGGTGTCTAGACACGCTAACCTTACTTCTTTCCCTGACGGCGCGGTTTGGGTGTCCACCGTGGCGTGAGAAATAATGCGCAATTTTCTTTCCTCAAAAACGTTAATTTAAAGCACGCCAAAACAATATTATTTTGTCTTTGGGGAAAGGAAATGGCGCAGTATCTGTCTCATTTATCCTTGGACACCGGAACCGCGCCGTAAGAGAATGGATAAAGGAGGCAGTGAAAGAAGAAAGGAAGGAGAAGGTGCCGCAGTTGAGGGCTCCGGAATAATTTCGACCGCCTGGGGATCTTTCACGTGCACTGACGTCGGACAGCACACGGGCGTCTTACCTCCATAAAAAAACAATCTGGATTAGTTCAGCTAAATCCGGGATATACAAAGCGAAAGATGTCGCCGTTCACTGTGTTCATTGGCGTTGGCTTTGACTATGTTCTAGGCGGCGTTGGCTTTGAGCAAAACAAGGGCGCATAACTGGCCCCATGGATATACGGACGCCTCATTCGCGCTTTATACATGTGGCGTTGGTGTGAGAGAGAGATGTGGCCTTAATGCATTAGTGCTTAAACCGTTGTGGCTGACATGCGGCTCTGCAGCAATAGCTGGGCCGCAGCGTTCATTTGGTGACCAATCTCTCGCGGTCAACTATTATAATAATAATAATAATAATAATAATAATTGGTTTTTGGTGGAATGGAAATGGCGCAGTATCTCTCTCATATATCGTTGGACACCTGAACCGCGCCGTAAGGGAAGGGATAAAGGAGGGAGTGAAAGAAGATAGGAACGAATAGGTCCGTAGTGGAGGGCTCCGGAATAATTTCGACCACCTGGGGATCTTTAACGTGCACTGACATCGCACAGCACACAGGCGCCTTAGCGTTTTTCCTCCATAAAAACGCAGCCGCCGCGGTCGGGTTCGAACCCGGGAACTCCGGATCAGTATCAACTATTAACTGCATGCCACCTTCCAGGGTGGCTAGGAGGGCGCACTGCATATGCAGTGTGCGGAACACAATAAAAACAAGTTTTTGCAGTTGGACACCAACGCCACGTACATGAAAGCGAGATTTAATTCTCCAGTGACCCACGGAGCTGGTTGTGAGCATTTCTTCTCGTGAAAATGATCAGCCTTTGCAAAGTTGTCAACGCTAATGAACCCTATGAACGCCGTAGTCTCGCTTTGGTTTTTGAGGAAAGGAAATGGCACAGTAACCGCATCGCATATCTCGGACTCGGAGGACACCCGAACAGCGCCGTAAAAGAAGGGATAAGGAAGGGAGGGAAAAAGAAAGAGAAACCTGAAAATTGAAAGTTGGATTTTGAGGAAAGGCGCAGCGCTGCGCAACGGCGGGACACGTGTGGCTCGGTGATCCTAATGGCGCATGCGCAGTATAGTGACTAGGGAGATAGAGAGAGAAACAGGTGACGGAGTCGGCGGAGGCCACTTGCGGCATGCGTGACGTCACTCGTTCTCCGACATACGCCGGCTCGCGCGAAGTGCGGTGTTGACTAGCGTAATGTAGTGTTCTTTTATATGCTGCGGGAGCATATACAGGAACAGTAGCGAAGTGAAGCTTTTTGCTTCAAAAACGCAGCCGCCGCGGTCGGGTTCGAACTTGGGAATTCCGGATCAGTAGCTGAACGCCCAAACAACTGAGCCACCGCGGCGGGTGCGCGAAAAAAACAAAAATCGCTCCCGGAGAGCAAAGCATGCTTAATTCCGGGCAGCTATCCAGAGAGAGAGCGCATGCAGTTAACACAACCAGTTCTCCTCGGAGTGGAACATTGGTCAAACACGGTACACTTTCAAACGAGCCGTGTGAAAAAAATACTGCGCGAACACTGCCTCAGTGATCGACTTAAGAGCGTTAGCTACGGGAGCTTCATGTGTTTACATCGGTGTGCTCAGTAAATGTAGAGAAAACCAAATCAAAACATCCGCGCATGTTTCCTTTCCGGTAAACATCCCTTTTAAGTAGGGTGCGTGATGCCCTCTCCCTTCCGCTTTCAGGGTGAGAATACCCTTTGTACCACCCCGCGCCCACTCGCGGCGGCAGGTTGGGTCCCACGCGCCGGTCGCGTTCTGCGCGCTACGCGTGTGTTGTGGTTTCTGTGAGGTTGCGTGGCGACTGAAATAATGTCGACTGAACTGAAAATAGGTAAAAATACTTTTTTTCATTCGTGGCAGTTGTGTTTTGATCGTTTTCAGAGTATTTTTTGCATGCTCGCTCCGACTACACGACAATCGAAAAGTTGAGGCGGACTGCTGTGTTTGCCAGTCAGCGGCTGCACTGAAAGGGGCACCGGTTATTTGGTCTTCATTGATAGTGACAATATAGACTAAATTAGGGTCACAGACTTTCATATGATTATGCTGCTTTCGTTGCATTGTACGTAAGGACTGTTCACAAGGCCCCAAGAGCACGGACGATGACCTGCCGTCTATAGGACTATTGCGTATTTAACACCCACTTTTCACAAAATTCTCTGAAGTGCGTTTGGCTTATTGCCGCACCGTATGCGAAAAATTCCCTGTAGTAATCTGAAATTTTTCTTCGAAGCTGTCCGTCGCCTCACTGCTCCGAAGTGAAAAGCTGAGGACACGTCTGAAACCAAATGCCATATTTTCTGAACTGCTTCCCTGATTGGCTTGCACTGCAACAAAATAATTTAGATGTTTGCGTTTTTCTTTGCCTGTGTTGACTACAAGTATCCTCATGATGCGATGCGACGATGTCTTCCTAACATATAGTGGCTAAGCCGCTTTATTCGAGGGCAAATTTAAGTAAAGAATTTATTTTTAGCATTTCAAAACTTTAAGGAAAATCCTTGATAGCGACAGATTCACAAAGGGACCTCACAAATTCAGGCTCTCATAACTACTCATTTTGAACACCACTAAAGCCCCACCAGGCTGAACTAAGAGGTGCCGGAGCAACACGGCCGCCTTACTCGCTTTAACGGAACCGTCTCCTCCAGTAGCCAAGAGACGCTGGCTCGTTGCACCACTCGATATTCGCCGGAAAGCGCAATATATCTCTCATTAAGGAATCAGTCTGGGCTAGTTGGAAAACCACGTTTGATGTAAAGCGCTCAGGAAGGCAGGTGCTATAGTGAACACGACCGACAAGCTCTCATCCCTGCTGCTGTCGTAGAAGGCGGCAAAAAAAGGAATCCATAGGAAATGTTTCTGTAGAAACACATGTGACGAATTTTAATGACTTGGCGGCTTAACGGCAAAGAAAATACCATTGTTTCCAGTTTCGTTTCTTTAAAGCGATACCAAAGAGAAGGAAAATTTGCCGAGCGCCTTCTTCACAGCCTGACCGCAGAGCCGTTTCTCAATAAGGCAGCCGTATTATTTAGGAGCTCTTCCGAGTAAGCAATTATGTGAAGCCCTCGTCGCAGTGTCCTGTTCGGTTTTATATTTGTATTATCTTAATGCTATGAAGGCATTCTAACCCCTCCCCTCTTTCTACTTCTTTGCGCCACGCACCCACGACTTCTTTGGTAACTGGCGCACAGGTGGTATTTGGCGCCAGGATATTCGTAGTGAGCTGGCGCAAAGAAGTAGAGAGAGGGGAGGGGTAAGAATGCCTTCATGGAATTAAGATAGAACAAATAATAAACTGAACAGGACACTGCGACGAGGGCTTCACATACTTGCTTACTCGCAAGAGCACGTATATAACACGGCAGCCTTATTGGGAATCGGCTTTGCGGTCAGGTTGTGAAGAAGGCGCTCGGCAAATTTTATTGTGGCCTGACAGGTTCTAACGGTCACCTTCCAGATTTCATGGCCTATGTCAACGGCACAAAAGCTTCTGTTCTGGTGGACAAAACATGCCACTTCTGACAGCGTGATGCAGAAAGAGCGATATAATCGGGAAAAGAAAAGCAGCGATGCGGAACGACAACGAGGCGTCTCTAATGAATAGAAGAAAGACGGCTGAGAACGCACGAAACTTGCGAAACCGAGACAAAAAGAGCCAAATTCTCCCATCGGGCCACGCCCCTTTGCTTGAAGTGAGCTCGTCTTGTGTGTTTGACGCAGCAGTCAGAGATCAAGCACTGAGAAACGATTTTGTTCCCGCGTTTTCTGCCCCGTTATCAAAGGACACTGGCTAGTTCGCTTTCCTCGTGACAGCGCGCGCCAGAAAAAATGGCTATCGCAGATCAAACCAGAAGGCTCGACCACCAGTAAACACCTTATTGTGCGATGTAAGGCATGCGAAACGCTTGCTTTCCAGAACATTTTGTGCTGAGGACGGAGGTGTAATGCGCAGCGTTGCGTCATTACAACATTCATATTAGCAGCCATAAATGCGCCTTTTGGCATTCATTTCATGGCGAACGAGATGATGTTTAATGGCTGTTTTTGGTGAGTATGCAACTGCACCTCGAAATAAGCAATCCTGATTGTTGGAAAAGTAATCACAATGTAGACCTTCCTGGTTAAGAAATTGCGCTGGATTATGCTACGGAAGTTTTCAGAATGCTATCATGAAGGATCACAGCGCGAAAGGAACGGGGCAGAAGAGAACCAAC
The DNA here is from genome assembly GCF_052857255.1 of Amblyomma americanum. NCBI lineage: Eukaryota > Metazoa > Arthropoda > Arachnida > Ixodida > Ixodidae > Amblyomma > Amblyomma americanum. Next base: position 473,330,887 of record NC_135497.1, read on the forward strand.
ACACATGAGCACACCAAATCTTGACAAGGCGCTGAATTTATCGGCAGATTAGATGCGAGAGATCGTATACTTTACAATAACTAACTCTGACTCACTGCTTAAACGGTCTGTGGTACCACGCTGTCTTGATAGAACGGCAAATTTCCTGAATTCCTTGTGGAAGCTGCAGTTTTCTCTTCGAAACAGCGCGCCAACGCATTGCGCTCAATGTATCCGAACAGAAGAGTGGGACCCAACATGCCCTCGCCGAGAGCGGTGTCTTCACCCTGAGTGTGGCGCTGGCCATTTAGGCGCCAGTCAGTCAGTCAGCGAGAAAAACTATTTATAAAAAATGAGGCGAGTTGAGAAGAGGCGGGGGTGGTTGCCTAGTCCGGCAGACCACCATCTGCAGCTGCAGCTCAAGCCCAGCTGAGAAGGCCAAGTTGAGCCGTAAGGTCAGCGCAGTTCGCAGGGCAGCTTCCCACGCTTCTTTTCTTATGTTGGTGGTTGGGGTAGCGTTTTGGCTGGAGGGTCAAGCGGATAGGTATCAGCCTAATAGGTATCAGTCTGCTCTGCATCGCAGAGCGGGCAGGCGCCGTCTATGTTGGGACCAAAAATTTTAGGATCTCAAGATTTAGATGAATATTAGTGAAAATGCGGATTAGAATTTGTTCTTCTGATTTGGCGAGACCGTTGCACTGGGGCGGGAAGCGCTGTTCTTCTAAGCGGTATTTGGTGTTTCTTTAAATGTCATGGGTGTGGGCTCGTGAGGAGGTGGTTGACCGGTTTTGGGTCTGGGAACGTCCCGGTTCGTTAGCCCGCGGGCCGCTGCGCCTGTGGCTTTTTTCCCTGTGACCCTCTGGTGAGCCATTTCCCACACCACATGTTTATGTGCTGGATCAGTTTCCCGGATGTATCTTTGATAGATGTCCTTGGCCAGATAGAATGCATAACCTTGTATTATGTTTCTTCAAGCCTCATACTACTCCGTGATAATGTATTTAGATTTTGAGTTTGCTGAAGCTAATGCCGTAGCTATTTCTTCAGCGTGTGTGATGTCCGGGGCGCAGAACGTGAGCCCGTCAATTATGTGGTGATTATACACCCTATTTCTAAGATACAAGCAGCGCCATCTACCTCATGAATTTGCATTACTTCTTAAATTGGCAGCCAAGTTCTCTATACCCGGTGTAATCTGTTAATACCTTTTTTTAACGCGTGCATCACAACACGGCAAATCGTTTGACACCATTCTGAACACCCTGTGACAAAGGGTTCGACCGTACTGGCCAAGTGAATGTCCTCGGAATGCGCGGGTTGGGGGCGGAAAGGTTGTAAATGTGATTTAAAATAAAGTTTATTATCTCTCTCTCTCTTCCAACGCGATGTCGGCGCACCATAAAGGCAGTTTGTGGTACGCTCTTGCGCTTTCTTTATCCCTTGCATAGTCACATGTGATCGCCAGGTGCGAGGCATATTGGCCCTGACTTTCTTTTCATGGCTGCCATTTCTTCAGTTAAATCAGAGAAAACCTTCGCTATACGCGTTAATGCAGAAACTCTTTTTGATAGTCACATTTTTATCGTCACCGCAATTGAAACGCAGCGCGTTCAACGAATGGCTCTGATGTTCAAATGCACGACAATTTACAGTGCACTGGTCGTGTTGAGAAGCTCCTCCAATACTAGCTTCGACGTATGGAAGACAGCTAATCTTATGAAAGAAAGGTCTTTTACTCCGCTGCTTGCACAAGGTCTTTCGATGAAAGATACCTTGAAAGCTGCTCAAACTCTAAAAGTAGCCGATTTGAAATTCAAAATTGTATATTTCACTTGAAATGCTTTCATTTATTGGTACTCAATTAGTTTGACAAAATTGGTTTTTGAGAAAAGGATGCGGCGCAGTGACGGTCTCACATCTCAGTGGACACCCAAACCGCGATTAAGGGGAGGATTAAAGGAGGGAGTGAATGTAGAAACGTGCCATCGTCGTGGTTAACTCAATCGCGCCTTGTTCCCGGGTTCGAACCCGACCGCGGCGGCTGCGTTTTTATGGAGGAAAAACGCTAAGGCGCCCGTGTGCTGTGCGATGTCAGTGCACGTTAAAGATCCCCAGGTGGTCGAAATTATTCTGGTGCCCTCCACTACGGCACCTCCTTCTTCCTTTCTTCTTTCACGCCCTCCCTTGTCCCTTTCCCTTACGGCGCTGTTCAGGTGTCCAACAATATGTGAGACAGATACTGCGCCATATCATTTCCCAAAAAAACTATTATTATTATTATTATTATTATTATTATTATTATTATTATTATTATTATTATTATTATTATTATTATTATTATTATTATTATTATTATTATTATTATTATTATTATTATTATTATTGACAGAAAGCAGGGGAGAGGGGATAAATAAGAAAGAGAGAAAGGCTCTGTAATGGGTGGATCTATGGGTGGAAAACGGTATCAAGCGAGTGAGGTTGGACCTCTCAATAGCTAAAGAGCCACCGCACTGCACTCACATTACTTGCATATGTCTAGGCCATGTAGGGTCATGGCACTGGCACCCCTGTTCAGTCAGCGAACTTGTGCGTCCAGCAGGTCCTGAGAAGCAAAAATGGCCTCCCATTCCTCTCTTGTTCCGATGGTGTAAAATCTCTGCGGTGAAGGATCGGCACGGAATCCGAAGAGGGCATCGGCTAGTCTGGTGTGTGATTCTGCGCACAGAGTGCACTTGAGGCGTATGAAGTTTACGGGCCTGGAGTGTCCTCCAGAGATTTTGTTGGGAGTGGGATAGGCAGTTGTAAAGAGGGGGGTAGAGTCGCCGGGCAAAGCGGCTTGTTCGTGGCGTTGTGAGAGCGTTTGTGCGCGCTGCCTCGAAAAAAACACGAGGTGGGGTCACGATTATCCCGGCAAATATGTCCTCTGACTCTATTATTCGCAGCATAATTTCCGGGATCGCCAGAGTGAGTCGGTACGCACATGAGCTCAATGCGCGATTCGAAATTTAGGGTGCATACCCTGAATATTCGCCACCTGATGGGATGGACGCGTGGGCGGGCAAAGTTTAGAATTACAGGTTTTGGAATCCTCAGCGGTAGCCTAGTGGTTTCAGCATTCGCCTGGTATGCGGGAGGTGCAGTGTTAGATCCCCAGTGTCGCTGAGTACTTCATGGGGATAAAATTGGTATAAGCTTCCTCGTGGCTTTGTGCTCTGCTTATTTGGGGTGAAATGCTTGGGAAATAGATCTCGGACCCCACTTTGCGTACACGAAAATACCTAGTGCATTGGCGCTCTTTGGCCAAAGCTGCCCATGCGCGATAAAAATCATCATCCACCTGCTGTTTTGGAATCGCTTGAAATCTAAGCCACATTGGTTTGGCAGGTTGCTAAGTTACAGTAGCTTACACTGGTTTCTCCAGTGTACAGGGAGGTGTTTGAAGTGTGTTAGGGGGGGGGGGCTGCTGGATGATTGGACACAGCTACAGAACAGTCTGGAAACACACAGCGTTCACCTAGCGCACATCCTCTAAAACGCTATATTCATTATGGAGAGCTTTGGTTTGCGCGACTCGGCGGGATGGATTGTGTTCTGCGTGCACGTTCTTCGGAAGGGGTTTCAGGAGAAATGTGGCGTGCATGGCGTGAGGGAGAGAAATTAGGTCTGTAGCGTGTGCGGGTATGCGAATTACCAGAGAGTCCAGTATATGCCGTCCTCTTTCCGTATCAACCAGACAAAGGTACTGTGTGTGTCGACGTTCTTGCATAAGTTCTTGTATACTGTTGTATATTCCCAAGAGCCTGTCCATGCTATTGTTCTTTGGTACGTTGAGCACAGGTTTGGTAACCACGCGGATTAGAGCATTGATTTAATCTTTGTCCGCACAGGAGGGGCACAAGTAAAGTGAGGGGTAGAGAATGTGGCAGCGCAAAGGCGTGCAGCACCTTTTGAGTGTGCACGTTCTCTAGCCTGGCTCGTGAGTGTGAAATCCTTCTAAGAAGAAGGATAGCGGAGTAAGTGGCCTTTTTATCGCTCTCATCGGTGGGTTGTTTTTTCGCGTATCGTGTAAATGCAGGCCATGAATGCGGAGGGTGGGTTTTTTCTGTAAAGGAGGGTCATGCAGATAAATCATGGTGGGTAGGTTGGGACACGTCGCACCCGGATTACGAGCAGTGCTGAATTTTTCGAGGAGCACTCAACGCCAATGCTTGCCTCGCGAGTAGCTAGCTATTGTTGTGGCTGCTTCCTGAAGGGTCGATTCTCTGCCGCCGTCAAAGCCGTATTTGGTCCAAAAAGTTAATTATCATCTGCGTTAAATGCATCACCTAAGTGTAGGACGCTGCTAAGAGCCTTTGCCAGAAGGATAAGGGTAATATTGAAGAGGAAGGATGATTACACTGCCCCTTGATTGGGTGACAATGTTAGCTAGGGTGATGGAGGGGGTCTGCATATCGTCTATATGAAGGGAGGCAGTGCGTACATTAAGGCCTGGATATAGTTCTACGTCTTATACCCTAACTGCATCTTTTTGATGCCGCGCAGGATGGCACTGTGCGTAACCTTAACAAAGGCTTTGGTGAGGTCTACTGCCAAGATTGCTCTGGTTTGGTGTAACATGTGACAGAGGACACCATATGAAATCTGCAGCTGGGCATCCTGTACCGAGAGAAGGGCTCGAACTCCTACTATGCTGTGGGGATATATTCTGTGATTCTATGGGTTGCGTGATATGGGTGAGGACGACATGCTCAACTCGCCTAGCTACTACGTCAGCGAGATGAGGCGGACGGTTTGGACACTAAAGTGTTTATTTATGTAGAGATGAAAATTATTTGCCATTGCTTACATCCAGCAGGGAGCTACCCTGTTTCATAGCACTCATTCAGGTGTTCGGTGAGAAGAGAAATAAAACGGTCATCTATGCTTCTGAGCATATTTGTGATTTGGTCGTCTCCTGGGGCTGAGTACCAGATTTTAATGAGGGCTGCTCTGGCTTCAAATCTCATAATAGGGACGTCGAGGAAAGCTCCTTGGAGGCCTTTTAGAAGGAATTTGACATTGCTTGACGCACAGTGGCATAATTTGATTGAAGTTGGCATAATAGTGCTTACTGGTTATATCGAGTTTGATGAGTAAGTCGTCTGAATGTAACGCAGGGGTGCTTTTTAGTTTGAGTGGGGTCTGTCATATGTCGAAGAATATGCCGGGCCCTGGAGGAGTAGATATTACCTCGTAGTCTATCACATAATTGTTGGGAATAAAATTTACTGAGTGCGACACTCTGCTCTTTTATCTGTTTTCGAAGCTGCGCTGGTTTAAGATCTCAATTTTGTTTCTGCGCTTTCCAGCACGTCAGGATACTGTTTACTGGTTGGAGTAGGCGCGCTACGCGACTATCTGCAACAGGGGGGTCTCCTGTGTGACGTCGAAAGTTTGCGCGAATGCTTGAACATCCACGGCCAGCTCTGTAATTCATATTGGATGTTAAAAGAGGAATCTAATAATTTGGCCTCTCTGCGCTTTCGAAGATTACGCCAGCTGTTTAGCCGGACATGGAAGTGTCTAGCTTTCTCGGCGAAGTCAATGCTCTATAGTTGATATAATGATCACTGCCCAGTGCCTCATTTGAGTTTATCAGGAGCGGTGTGGGCAGGTTGCGTAAAAAAGTGAGATCTAAACTAGTGTCGGCGGGGACACTGCTGCCGATATTGGCGGGCCTGCTGTGATCATTATAGATCGGCCGGGCATCTAAATGGTGTAAAATTCTGCTCGCCTCTTGTCGGTCCGTGTGTATCTCGGGAGAAGGTGTCCTCAACCTCACACAATATCCTGTATTCCCCAGTCTATATGCACGCAGTTAAAGTACCCTAAGATAATCAGGGGGTCTTTCTTAGAAGCGGTGGAGGCGGCTTTATGAGAGAAATTAAATCTGAGACCGGTTGCTTCGAAAGGAGGTAGCAGTTGAGGTTGAAGAGAGCATGAGTTCTGTGAGTGGAGGGGATTAATTCTAGAAACGTGTGAGCTACCCTGCAGTTTAGTATATGACAAGTGCATGGTACGAAATGTTGGACATACGTTGTATTCCTGGGGTTTGGAGTGAGGTTAGAGCGTACTAGAGCGTATCCTGGCCGCGATACATTTGTGGCAGCATTCTGGAGTGATGCTAGATTAGGGTCAGAGGAGGAAGCGAAGAGTGGCGGCTGCAGAGGGTCTCGTTTGAGGCGAAACCTCATGCATTTCCGTTGTAGGATACGTGATTGGAGATGATTGCGGGTCAAGACGGCCATGCTGGAGGACGGAGGGGAGGGGTAAGAGAGGCAAGAATGGGAATTACAATGAGGTTGCTGGCTGGGGTATGTGAAGATATTCTAGCAATTGTTTGTGGAATGTGTTGTAGAATGACTGCGGTTACCTCACTGATAATAGTTGCTCTAATCTTTTAATGATAGCTGGGTTAATGTAATTTTGAGTCTGAGCTAGAATATTAGCTTCCACCTGGTGGCCAAAGTTTTCGATCTGGAATCTGTCTTGAATGTCGTCTGGCTAACGTTTTTTCTATGCCAAGTTAGTGGAAGGTTGGGGTTGGCATAGGAGGGAGGGAGAAGGCGTGGATGAGATAAATTGGACGGCTGCCCCGAGATGCCTTACGTCTTCCCGCAGGAGTGCTATCTCTTCATCTCGCTGTGGGGTTTGGGGTGTACTGGTAGCTCTGGTCCAGGCTCGCAGGCGGTCTTGATCAGGCACTGGCGGTGGCAAGCCATTTGGCGGGGGCATATTTTGTTGCCTTCGATTTCGGAACATCTGCCTTCGAGGCTGGATGATCCTAGCTTTGCTTGCAAGAGCATGTACCGGTAAGATGGTTCTGACCACTTAGAATGCGTCTCGCTGTGCGAGGGGCCTCTTGCGTGCCGTGCTTCTAGCCACATCGCGAGCTGATTACAGCTTTTCCGCGAGGGCACACATCGTACATGTGACCAGGTATCTTGCAGTTCATAAAAGCATCAGGGCTGCCCTTGTACTTAACGCAGAAGTGTACCATTCATAAGTTTTTGATGATATAGGGTACGAGACCGCAGGCAAAGGTTATTAGTATGTGTGCTTTTTCCGCCACGTGTTGGACTGCTGTGATGTTAGCCTCGGGGTTTCGATATTTCAAGACAATTATTATTTGCTCTGGTGTTTCATTTCAATATGCTCGGGAAATTGCACCTTTGATCGTTGCTGGAGAGGCCACGATGCATGCGGCTACCGGATATTGCTTCCCATCTAAAGTGATTTCTTGTATTTTCACTAAATCGAAAGCTGTTTTTTTCACTACCATCGCTACCGTTAAGGTGTTTTTGGAATGAACTCTGTGCTCGCCCATCAATGAGCAGCTGAGTGTGCCTGCAGGAGACATGGAGCTGGGAGCTCTTCCAAGGAGAGGCTGCGTCGCGGGAAAAAACACGAATCTGATTGTTCACGCGGGCAGTACGGCGAATTGACTTTGTCGGACCGCGCGCGTCATGCGTAGTTGTTGCGGCGTCTTCTTGAATGCAGATGGAGGTCCCAGATGCAGCGTCATCGATGAGCCGGCGTTGCTGGCTTTTGGCTTAGCGTCAACCAAAGCCGCTGGGTATTTTGGAGACGAATTCAACCAGGAGGCTTGATTTCGATAAACACAGAGGTTTACGACTGGCTGGTTTGATAACCCAGTGAGTAAATGTTCTCTCCGTCAACTGGCTCATTCATGTGTGTTGGCTAATGCTGAACGCAGGCGCGCCGGCGAGGCTCCCCTCGATGAGGAGAGGCTTGTGCAGCGGCGTGGCTGCTGCAGACGTTTTCACCAGACAATTTCCGGAGACCATCTGGCACAATCTAAAGATGGCACAGCTTTCAAGGCACTGCTCAAGTTCTGGAAGGACTCAGGACTGAGTGCAAGGTTGTAATCAGTGTGTGCCCTGTGTACCCTGCAAGTAATGGCCAACGGACATCTGGAAAAGTGATAATCTCCCTTTGTTCCCTCCCCTTTCTATCTCTCACTCCGTTCCCCTTTCCACGTGAAGGGTAGCATACCGGGCGCTGCCAAGTTTACCTCCCTGCCCTTCCGTTTATCTTTCT